>NC_092641.1:50643096-50959990 GCF_039555335.1 Amphiura filiformis | reverse complement strand
ATTTCGAAAACAGAAAAGGTTCTCTATTCCGAATATGAAAAAAGGTACTCTATTACGAATGTGAAAAAATGGGTTCTCTATTCCGAAAACGAAAAAAGGTTCTTTATTCCGAAATAAGTCACCGTGTTCTATATTCCGAATATGACAAAAAGTTCTCTATTCCGAATATGAAAAAAATGGTTCTTCATTCCGAATCTCTAAAGAAGTTCTTTATTCCGAAATGAGTCACCGTGATCTCTGTTCCGAATTATAAAAAGGGTTCTTTTTTCCGAATCTGTCGTTGTTGCCCTCCAGCAAAGTCCTTTGGGTTTGGCGGTATGATATAGACCTTGACTGTATGATTTAGGGTGCTTTGGCACAGTTTAGGGTTGGACGGTATACAATGTCTACCCCATATAATAAATTACAGTGAAACGATCGGTCTAAAAATGTTCCACCAGCAGCCGAGGTCACAAAAAACCTCTGCACGCGGGAAGCGATTGGTAGTTGTCTTTCACAATATCAAGACCGTTATTGATTATTCTATTACTGAATGTCGGACAATATAACTTCTATTGACATAGTCTCTATAGATGATCGAATCGCATTCCTTTGAATTGAATTAATTCACACTACATACTTCCACGCTAGATAGGTCTACATGCATGGTGGTGTATATAATAAAATCTCTATTCCTTGAAACTATTTCGTTGTATTTTTTTGATAAACCATATTTTGAGGCTTGCACATGATTATGTGTGTTGAAAGAGTGTGACAACCTTAAAGGGGGACTCCGGTAATCATAACATTATGCCTTATATGTTAAAAAATAATTATCAAGCACGAATCACATTGTTTTATTTTAAACAAACTCATATTGACCATAAACACGAATAAAAACAGTCGGTTCTCTCTACACGCGATATTCAAAATTCCCGCGCCGAAATTGTCTAAGTGCAATGACGTAATGGTTATTTGTGTTCAATTGTCGCCAGCTTTCATTGTATTACTGGGACGTCATTGCACTTGGCGTCCGGGAATTTTGAATATCGCGTGTTGAGAAATGTTTTTATTCGTTTTTATGGTCACTATGAGTTTGTTTTAAATAAAACCATGTGATTCGTGCTTGATAATTATTTTTCTAACATATAAGGCATAATGTTGTGATTGCCGGAGACTTCCTTTAACTCTGCGTATTGAAAAGCTTGTTTTCGTCTTGAAAACAAAAACGGACCAAAATAAAATCGAATTTCCAGATCGTGATTTCAGCAGCGGAGCATGCGTGGAATAGAAACGTTACGTATCTATCGTACATAGGTGGTTTTCGTAACGATACAGGTGGAGCGTTATACTTTGCCTAAAGTGCTCGGCCTTTATCTCGAAACCATAAAATCACGGCGGAAAATATCGCTACACCGTGCTGTTGATTCTGACACCAAGATGATGACGCTGTGCGGTATGCCATTGCAGTCATTGGATTGAATCTAAATTTCCTGAAAGGTGTGTATTAAAAGATTGCCTGTTCAATTTTTCACATATTTGTACATAATTGTGAATTTTTTGTGATAATTTTTGAGTGGTATTTTTTGACATTACCTACTAAAACAATTTTTCATACATTTCATTCAGACATCTTTATTATTGAGAAATTACCTCCGAATACATGTTTCCACAAACTGAGAGAATAGTAAATTATATTTAAGCAATATGGGCAGGGTGATACACTCTTTAATAGTACCAAGTTTCAATAGCCTGCATTTAACTATTTCTAAGATATTAACAAAATAAGTAGGTATTCGTAGGTAGCTTTCGGTAGCTGAATGTTGCCTACAAAATACAATTTGACATCATGACCCTATTGTGAAACACCGCCATTCATGCCAATGCCCATATCGGTACATAAAGAAGGCCCGTACGTTCGATATCAAATCATATGTCAATGAATGTTGCGAATTCACATACATGCCTGCCATGCAAAACTGAATACGACTTAATTGTTGAAAAATATGTACTGAAATAGACGACGGTCTGCTCATTTGAAAGAAAAATAAGATTCGAGGAAGATTAGAAGGGGATAAATACTTGGATTTGTCAGCTGTCATGTGTGCTTCATTTTAAACCTTCTGGTTCCGAGTAATTTGTGTCCAAATTGATAAATTTGAAGGTATTTATTCGATAAGGTTACCTACGAATACCATGGACAAGAACTACTGTTGAGACTAATTAGGCAGTTTTTTGATGATATCTTCGGAAATACATCGAGTTGGAACTTCTAATTTCAATATGATTATAAGAAAAATAAGGCCATTCACTTGAAATCAATATATTACATGATCATGATGATTATCATTAATAAAAACACTGTAGACTACCAATATCACGCTGTATAAATGTCGGTCAGTTGGTAATTCCATTAGGAATTAGTCACATTTAAAAAAAATATTTACATGTTCTTTTTGCATGAGTGCTTGAAAGGGATGACATTTTATGTTACATGTAAGTTTTAAAGAATTTGATTTTTCAAATATATCAGGTCACCTTCCTTTAAAGATTGTGCGCACATTTTGATTGTTAAGATAAAGAATGCTCGCGAAAATTTTGAGTTACCAACCCTTAATAATTCTATAGCCCACCTATTTTGGGTGTTAACCCCCCTAGTTTTGGTCTAAAAATTCTATCCCCCACCCGAGTATATTCATGACCCAGCCCCTTCTGAAGAAAATGACAGCCCCCTAAGATCAACACACGGAGATCAACATCATGGCCAATATCGTTATGATAAGGTTATGGGTTTGGGTCAATTTGTTTTTTGAACAATTGGGTTATTTCAAAGTCTTGAATACATTTTTAAACATTTTATACGAAACAAAAAACACACTTCAACAACATTTGAAAATATTATCAAACTGTTTTGTAAAATATTTGTTAGTAAACGTCTTTGCAAAAATACTTTCAATAAATGATATTAATAACGTTTTATAAACTTTATATACCCTTTATATAACACCACATTTAAATGTTTTCTACAAAATAGTTAGTGGTTAAATGACCTTTGACCCCAATGAATGTATGCAAGTGATGTCACGGTGCTATATAATATGGGGAAGGAGTAGCATTTTCAGTGAAAAACACGTTTTTGGCCATAATGACCTTGACATGACATTTGCGCCAGACATTTTCACGTGACATTCGTGGCACCCTCCCACTCCCCAATGGTCCTAATAACCAAATTTCGTCAAATTTCGTCAAAATTGACAAACGCATATGGCTACGATGGCTCATTATACGATTTGTAGAAGAAAGGAAGAAAAATCAGAACCTAAGAAAAAGAGACCCTTAGCCAAATGCCATTTGGCTAAGGTAAACATTAAGTAATTAGCATTTACTGTTCAGTTTTATGTCAGCTCACGATCACTGTGTAAGGAAGATTTAAAGTAGAATGGAGCACCTGAAGTGTTATTGCCCCTGGTCTTGTTTAAGTAGAAGAAACATTTTTTTTCATATTCAAAAACTCAATTAGAATAAACAGTGTAAGAAGGGACTTGACACAACTTGCACTCATTTTATTTATTTATTTATTTATTTATTTATTTATTTATTTATTTATTTATTTATTTATTTATTTATTTATTTATTTATTTATTTATTTATTTATTTATTTATTATTTATTGATTGATTGATTGATTGATTGATTGATTGATTGATTGATTGATTGATTGATTGATTGATTGATTGATTGATTGATTGATTTATTTATTGATTTATTTATTTATTTTTTTATTTATTTATTTATTTATTTATTTATTTATTTATTGATTTATTTATTTATTTATTTATTGATTTATTTATTTATTTATTTATTTACATAACTGGCTAAAATACATCAAAAATACACAAACAAAGCATGTCATAAAATAAAATTTATAAAAGGTTGTCCCGGTAGGCTAGCCAGGAGGAGCCAGGAGCGTGAACACTATCACCCGAGGGGTGTGACCCCTCCAACCCTACGAGACAAGTGAACTCAAAACATATATATTAAATATTGCACATTTAGAATAATTAACATATTACATATTACACATTACACATATTTTATCAACAATAACATAAAATTTAGGAGTCCAGCTCCAGTTCTTGCATAGTCATTTCAATGAAATGTGTTTTAAGGTGGCTTTTGAATGGCCTCATATTTTTATGCAAAATAAACTGATCCCTGATGGACACTGGAAGTGCATTCGAAAAGACGGGGATAAATAAATAGATAAATATTTCCTCCTGTTATTAAGATCCATAAGATTGAGTTGTTGAATTCGCTCCCTGTAAGATTGATCCCCCCTTATCTGACCCAAAATAAATATTGATGCTCTCCTTTGGATAAGTTCCAAATTATTAATGTGATTTTTACTATACACAAACCTATGACCGGTAAAACAAGAGAACGATAAAGTGTAAGCAGGATGTTTTGATTTTGTTTACCAACAACAGTCCTGAGGAAGCCTATGAGTCTATTGCACTTTTTGGTAACATTGGACACATGCTCATTCCAAGAGAGGTCAGCAGATACCTGAACCCAAGGAGACGTAAACTATGTACTGTGCGAGTTGCTGGTTTAGAAATCATCCTCACTTGAGCAAGTACGCATAATACGTTCATCAACAGAGGTTTAAAATCGCAATTTAGTGCGCGAACCTGTTTAGGTTTTTGCAAAGGGCTTTTGTGAGAAGCTTTGGTTCTCATCAAAAACAGGCTTTCGATTCCTGCACAATATTGAGAAAAACAGGCAAAATCATAAGGCTGTCACCACCTTCCCCTCATGTACCTGGCCTTATTCTTTTTACCGACAGAATTGCATGTTGCTTTCAGTACTACCATCAATGCTCAAACTTTAAACTAGTTCCAAGTCCATGGGTTTCCATTTGTGATCGTACAATAAATTGACAGCTAAAATTAAGAAAACTTTACCTTTTTCCCAACATTTCAAATTTTTTGGATTAATAAGATTATAAATCATATTGCCGCTGCAAGTAAAGGAAGTTAAAATATAACACAACATGCGATCTGAGACGTGGAAGCTTACGATAATCCAGCGAGATCCTTCAGGAGAACCGGTTCTCAGGTTCTCGTCGGATTTGAATCCCTGATCAAAAGGCCCTGTACGAATACCAGAGTTGGGTTTGTGGCTAGTCTCGACGATGCAAAAGGAGCCTACATGTTGGCCTAAAATGAGAGACTCTAGAATGCTAACATAAATCATCAAAGAACTTTATTTGAAGAATTATTTCAGCATCGAAATCAATAGAAATCAATACATTCCAGGAAAATGTTTAATTTGTTTGTTCCAGCATTTTATATTTCCCTAAAATTATCACATTGTGTCTCCAAAATCCTATATAAATGATTCTCCACGCTACATACAAATTATGTGTGAAAAATCATAGAGATTTTACACAATTTGATAGAACTTTAGAAAATATTGGAATATCTTTATGATTTTTCATTATGATTTTTTCGTTATTTATGATAAGAAATAAGGTACCGCTAGGATGTACCTTATTTCCTATCATATATACTGAACCGCTTGTCTTGAGTCACTGAAATTTCAGTGTAGTAATTGGATTCCTTGCCCCAATAATATACATAACTTTTTTTACCAGTGTTTTATTATTTTTTGAGAAAAATGCAAAAATAGTCACAAATTTATCACAAGGGTGTAGTACCCCCTTAACGTGCGGTTTTTTTAATCTTATTCTAGCAGCAGTGATATTATTATTAATATAAACACCGTATGCATGGCGTAGGCCGCTGTGGATATCTCATAGAAAAATGTAAAATATAATGTTTGCCAAGCACAATATAGCCAGAAATAATCAACATGATGAATGACACTTTCTCTGCTCCTCGTCCTCGCGTCCTGGTGCTACGAGTTTGATGGTCGTGTGATTTTGTGAACTCGGATTTGCTTGTATATCAAAATAATTGGTGCCCACCAGTTTCCATTGATAATGGATGAATTGGATGAACACATCAAAATTCCACATGAAATACATATATATTTAAAGTTAGTTGCCATAAAAAGTCATAATAATATGTTCTGGACTTTTCAAGAAATGCCAAAGCGGCAGGCGTTTTCAACAAACATCAAATTTGATTGGTACCAAAAACTTCCAATCATTTGTAATACAGCCTGTACATATTAACCCAACAATTTCAATCTATTAAAACATGTTACCACAAATAAAAAATATACAATTCATACAGTATCATCATCATCATCATCATCATCATCATCATCATCATCATCATCATCATCAACATCATCATCTCCCAGATTAATATGTTAACTTACCGTCATTGTAGGGCACGTCAAACCTTGAAGCAGCTTCCTGAATGAATATAATGAGATGTCTTGTTATAGGTGTACACTGAATTAATACCAACTATGTAATGAAAGTTTTAATTATCATCTGTAATATATAGCAATCTCGTAAATGACGGTGGGTGAAAACATTTCACCAGTCACTGAAGTTGACACATATGCTGGCTTTTTTGACAGTAATAATCCTACAGCCGTCGTAAACACGTATGTCTTTACGCCATTGTGTCTCTCAAATTTTTATTGTCTACGTTCTGATTATATTATTCGATCAAGTCTGAATGTAGTCTACATTTTATCGACAACACCATGATTTCATCATGATCATGACTCACTCTCCGATTCTCTCTCTCTCTCACACTCTCACTGGCTGCAAGGACTGGCTAACGCCCCTGCGTGACACTCTATTCGCGACTCGCGAACAGACATTGTTTAACAACTTAACAACAATATAAAATGTGAGAACAAAAAAAAAGACACAAAACCAATTTGGTTTAGGTTCATATTCTGTAGTAAATCAATGGTATTGGCAAATGAACGACAGAACACTAATCAATAAAACATCTGATTTTAGACTCTGTATTGCAATTATACTTAAAAGAGTAAACTTGGATGTTTGTGACTTGTTTGTAACTGTTTGTTGACACCTACGTATTTTTTTGTAATATCTCTATAATTATTCAAAAGATCGCTTTTTGCAAAAGTCCCTTCATATCATGTTAATTTTCAGCGAGCTCAATATAATTATAGACCTTCTTTTATTATGAGTAAAGTGAAATTACATTGATGGCGAATTGTGATAGTTTCCATGGCAATCAATGTCATGAAGGCGCTGGAACTGACAATAACCATAATATCAAAATAGCAACACTGACTGCTAATCTGCAATTATCAATGAAATTAGCGCAATTATGAACTAAACGTTGCAATTATAAAACTTTCAAAATGCTCAATGAAACTAGCGCAATTATGATAAACCTGCTGAAATTAGCGCAATTATCAACCACATTTTGAAATTATAGCGCAATCATGAACTAAACGTTGCAATTATGAAACTTTCAAAATGCTCAATGGAAATAGCGCAATTATGATAAGAACTTGTTGAAATTAGCGCAATTATCAACCACATTTGGAAATTAGCGCAATTATCAACCACATTTGGAAATTAGCGCAATTATGGACTAAACGTTGTAATTATGAAACTTTCAAAATGCTCAATGAAAAGAGCGCAATTATGATAATAAGTTGTTGAATTTAGCGCAATTATAAAACTCTCCACTTAGTGACAATTGCGCTATTCCGCTATTTTTAAAAATGGCTTCAAAGTAATTGTGCAAATTTTGCGCTAAATTGCGCAATTTTGACATGTTTACTTTACATCTCCAATCAAGTGCCCCAGCAAACACAAAACGTTTTCGACATCACTCGCAAATGGTTATAAAAGGTTGTCAGAAAACGTTTAAAAGTTGGGTTATATAAAGGGTATATTAAGGGTATAAAACATTTTCATAACATTAAAAAACATTTTTTGATAATCTACTGCCCAGCAAACACAAAATGTTTTACAGAAAACGTTTAAATGTGGGGTTATATAAAGGGCATAATAACGTTTTAATAACATTTCAAAAACATTTTTGAAAAATTGATACAAAACATTCTAAACAGAATGTTATTTTGGGGTTGAATAAATATTTTGCAAAAAATGTTTTCCCAAAATATTTGCAATAACGTTTTAAAAACGTTTTCATGACCTTTATATAACCCGACATTTAAATGTTGTTAAAACGTTTTTGAAAAAAACATTTTAAGAATATTTCTGTGTTTGCTGGGTGCAAATATTTTAACATAATGTTATTTAAGTGTTGACCAAATTTGGCCAAACATGTTTGCAAAAATAGTTTACAATACAATTTTGAACACATTTGTTTTCATACAAAATGTTTTAAAACGTTTTCATGACCTTTATATAACCCGACATTTTAATGTTATTAAAACGTTTTTACCTAAACCAAAAGCCAAAATATAACTTATTTAAAACGTTTTTGTGTTTGCTGGGGCGCTATTCTGCTATTATCAATCTTTTCGTCCAAACGCATTTAACATACACGCAGCAACCCAAATGGGAACACAACGGAACAGCCCCGCAGGGCAAGTGAAAGTGTGAACTGCTAGGTCTGACGTTTACGCATTTGTCCTAATTGCTGTGGATTTTTGTTCAAAGGTGTTTCTAATTTTTTTAATAACATACACACAGCAACCCAAACGTTTCGAGAAGATGCTACAAGTGGGTATCAAAATGCGTGTAAATAAATCATCCTTCTCTCTATGTTGAAATATTGTGAAAACAATTATTAGTTCTGAATCTATAGGCGTATTTGTAACAGCTGAGTTACTTTTTGTGCAGACTTTATATAAATATATAGTCTACCAAAGGGGGCGAAGAGGGTATGTGTTTGCAACCCTCCCACTACCATCATGCAGTTATTATTAACTACATGTATGCACACAACACAGGGGCACTCACATAGGTAATTAACCCGTACTAGTAGCGCTGTGCTGTGGGTATAGGAGATGAACTAGTTAGCGTCATATATCAAAAAGTATAAAAGCTCTGATTTTAGTACTTGCTCTATGTTTCAATTACTTATTCTTTTCAAAATATCTGAATTTTTAATCCCCAAAACTCAGTCAGTGGAGCTCCACCCGTACATGTCAATAGCGTCATTATCGATTGGATTAGTCGACCGTAGCGGACATTTCGATCGCTTATTGGATTAATATTATCACTTGGTAAGAAATGTGCATTGGACAATCGATTACTATAATGGTTTAGTACTGCATATTTCGGTTTAATCTTCACTAAGCGGGTTTATGGCTGAAAAGGTCACGGTGAATTTGCCGTGGACAAAACTGCACTATGCATATCTTCTGAGTGCGTTATAATGCTCTGATTTACCCCTAAATATGGTGTAATGTTGGAACCATCCTTTACACTCATTTTAACAAAGACATTTTTCGCGTCAAATTTCGCGGGTATGGGGTATCTAAGTAGTATTGAATTTAAACTTGAAATTTAAATTAGAATTGTTATTTCCTTTCATACTTTGCCAAAACTCTAAACAAAATCTCATATTTCTACGATTTATTAGCAAGCAAAAATCAATTTTAACCCATACTTTGTACATAGGTAGGATTTCCTTTCTATGAGGGCCCACTTACATTACACCGTCAAAGGACTTTATCCGGGGATAGAATTGACCACCAGAAAATGACCGGTGTGAGGCAAACCTCGGGTTTTTACATTAGATTAATAGCCAGAATTATGAATTTTGCGAGGGGTGCACTCACATTATTTATGACATTATGAGAGGAATGTTTGTGCTTATTTTAGTGTCACTGGGTAGACTCAAAATGACGTATAATAGAAATAACATAGAACATTGCAACTCCCCACCCCCATATGGCTCAGTTGGACAAGTGTCGTGTTTAATGTGGCAACAGATTCACAATTTTTGTTTAACTTGTCATTTCGTGACTCGTCATAGTGTCTCGGTACAAATATAAACACCTCAAACCATGTAGCACTTGTTAAACTAAGGCACAAACACATATAAATCAATTAGAATATATCAATAACATATGGAAATAAGCAACTTAAATTTTGTTCTCTTTGTCTAGGAATATATATGTTGAAAATAATGACACCAGTCTGAAACCAGTGGAAGATTGAATATTAAGCTCAATGTAACAATTATCGAAATGTGTCACTTGTCACTCTTGTGTATTACTTTACCTTAACAATATTAACTCGACTATTTCAACAACAAAAAATCGAAAATATCACTAAAACCTTTTTATCAATTTCTTACAGTTATCATCCAGCTTTAGGTATCAGATGTATTGTTGATTGTGCTTTCACAGATATTCCCAATGCTGTGATAATTGATTTCAGTAATGCTTCAAAAATCTTTTCTTACATTTTTATAAACCTAATGAAAAGTGCTATTGTTTATGTGCCAGTTTTTGGAGACTAACGGGTGCAGAGAGAGGGTAGGATAACACCTGATGCAACATATGGGACGTTAACATCTTGGTATCCATATTGATGTATGTACATCAACCATTCAACATGATAATGAGAAATATTATGGTGACAACTGGGTCTAGCCAAAGTGACGTGTTTGGGAAAGGAGAGAACATCATATCACACGTATAGAAATTCACGTACGATCAGTTGGCAAATTATTAAAAGATCTTGGGAATTTTTTTATGAAAGTTTGATATTTTTACAATTAACAGGCCCCGAATTCCTAAAAATTTCTTTTGCTGACAAATAATGCACAAGATTGGGCAAAATACGTATCTCAAATATTGTGTTACAACAATCGGCTACACGGTTGTTTGATGGGACCATTTATTAACTTTTCTAACAAATATTATAATGTTCAATTCTATACCCGAATAATGCCAACACTAATAAATGTATATACACAAATATTTGGCAGCACCTTTTAACATAGACTTTCGTTTCTATATCAAATTATTCATCTGTTTCTGCTTTTTTGTGGTAGTTTTAAATCTATAAACTGCTTATTGGTGTGTAAATTGAGTGCGCTATTTACATATATTTTAAATTTAAATTAGCCAATTAATACAAGTTATACCTTACATTTCATGATAAAAGGTTTTTTGAAAATTCCTGTGTCATTCGTTAGTCTGTTTGCTGATGCTCTAATACCATTTTACCCCTTGTAAAGATGCAAACAATATTTTAGATAAATAGCCCACTCATTGTTCACCTTTTCTTAAAAATGACGCAGTTTTACATGCCATCAAACAACCATGGCTATCCCACTTGAAATTCATACAATCCCTATGGAAGACATGATCTTCATCTTCCATACAGAAAACGTGAATTTTAAATGGGTAACTTAGGTGGTTCTATATGAAATCTACACCCCCTGTGTGGGAGATTAAGGCCATATGAATTATAACGAAGACGAATTTCATAGTTCCACACTTTCAGAACATTGGATAAAAAACGGATGGGCAAAAAACAGTTGGTTAAAAAACGCCCAACAATGGTTAAGATACTTGAAGTTGGGCAAATTACATGGATGGACAAACCTGTCAATGTGGCATTTACACAGGTTGGGTGAATTCAGAGTTCAAAATTACCAATGTTGGTTGGCAAAGTTTGGTTTTGCCCAATCATGGTCACATGGTGTTCCTTTGCGAACTGTCATTGGTCATTTGTGTTAGTCAGAGTGCATTGCAGATAACAAGATGGCCGATGAGTGGGTTGCTGCAAACCAAGTTGGTTAAAATTTTTAGCCGATGCTCCGAGAGTGTAGTTCAATTAAAACAATACTTACTAGAACTATGAAATTTGTCTTTATTTTCAATAGCAGTCCTGATGAACATATCAGTTCAGTATCAGATTTTTTCCATTTGGAGAAGGGTGTTAGTCAAGGTTGTCCCTTTTCTGCACTATTGTTTATAATGTCTATTGAAATTTTGGCTTGCAAAATAAGACGGCATAAATGGTATAAAAATTCCCCTTCAGAATTATTGTAAAAGGGAAGTGTGTATATCAATGTACGCAGACGATATTACAGTATCTCTATCAGATCAAAAGCATATAGGCGAAGCTAAATTCAATAAAAACAGAAACCATATAGGTTGGATTTAGGGAAAGTTTGTACTTATTTTGACATAAAGTTGGATCGATTGAGCCCATATTTATTGGTCGAGCTATGAGTTTTAAAGTATTGGACGAGACGTACAATATTTTAAAACTCATAGCGAGACCATTGGGCGTAAATCATCCAATTTTATCATTTTGGATCCAATATTTTCACACACTTGGATTCATCAAAACATAATAATGGTAAACATTGGTACCAAATAAACAGTGAAGTTAATAATGCAAAATCAAGAAGTTTGCAACAACCCCCTTCTTGCAACATTAATTTATCCGGTGTTTTTAAATTTTTTATCTGGACACGTTGTATTCTATCCTGACACGTATATATTGGAGCAAATTTCGCACACTCGAACTGTGAGGGGACTGGCTATACGCCCCTGCTTGACACTCTATACGTGACTCGCCATATGTTCGAACAGACAATGTATGACAACTTAAAACAATACATAATGTGAGAACAAAAGCACGATACAAAATGTATTTGGTATCATATTGAGCAACAGTAAATCAATGGTATTGGTCGATGAACAGCAGTCATATTTGGAATTGGAAACAAATACAATATAATCAATTTGAAAACTTGAATATGACTTGTTTTTAACTTAACGATATTTCAGGTACTTTTTTGCACTATAAAAAATTTTATGCAGATGCTCTTGATGTTCATGATGTTTCGCATTTGGCACTTGTGTCGTTCGTATTAGTGGAAATTTGTGTCAATCATAACTCCATGAGCGCGGAATAGCAGAAACTATATGTCTTCATTTGTATATAATATAATAGTCTAGTTAATCTCAAAAAAAAAAAACACCGGGTACGGCCTGTAATATAACCATTAGGCCCCTATACCTAACCTCTATGTACAGTTTCCACCTCGATACGTCTGAGCACACGTTTTCGTCCAAGAGCTTCAAAGCAAGCACTGAATTGTCTCTATACAGTCTTTGATTTCACTACACGGTTGAGTGCATACGATGCGGTGCATGCGATGCATAAGAGCTGTGGAGCTTCTAGCTGGAAAATGAGCCTCTGTGATTGGTTTTTGTCGAAACCTCAAGTGTTCCCTCCATCCTTGCTAACTCTTCCCTAAAACACTTTTCGTGATTAGGTCAACAGATAACGTAATTTAACGTTTTTGCAAGGCGAATGTGGTAAATCTGTTGAAAACTACCTATCCAAGAATATTATTTGACCAAAATGTAGGTTTTAAAAGTCAAAACCTCAACTCAAGTGTTCCTTACAATATTTTTCAAATTTTATGTCATTAATAATAATAATCAAAAGAGCACACTCATATTGTCCATTATACATTTAGAATGAGCAATGGCTAATTCTCTGAATTGCAAATCTTGTGCAAAAAGTTACTGTTTTCGCCTGTTTTGTCATACAGTTGTAAATTCAATGAACTATGACTTTGCTAAAGAGCGCTTACAAATTGATATGCTTAAGGGATCCAAAATGAGCGTTTATTGCGTTTCGACAGTATTTTTGTGGGACATGAGAGCACCTCAGACCTATCAATTGCATTCTGAATACGAAGCATGTCTTTCTGATATCAAATAATTTTCATTTTTTAAAATCACAATATAATACAAATTTTATGGCAAATTATAAAAATTTGATATTTTTCAAATTTTGATATATAACAGTCCTCGAAGTAAATTATATAAATCTAATAATATATTCTTAAAGTGTATGTAGCAGGGAGGAAAAGCCGACGGTCAATTGAAAATGTTGACCTTTCATATTGAAGATATGGATTTTTTTCCCAAAAAGACCTAATTTTTTTTGGTGTTTTGGGAAAAAAATCCATATCTTCAATACGAAAGGTCAAAATTTTCAATTGATCGTCGGCTTTTCATCCCACCTACACTTTAAGTATAAATCATCAGATTTATAAAGTTTACTTCAAGTACTGTTAAATATCAAAAATATCAATTTTAATGATTTGCCATAAAATGTGTATTAAATTGCGGATTTTAAAAATCAAAATTATTTGATATCAGAATGACATTCTTCGTATTCAGAATGCAATTCGATATGTCTGATGTGCTCTAATGTCCCAAAATAAATACTGTCCAAACGTTCATACCCCAGCCCTTAAAAAAATACAGAAAAAAATGGAAAATATCCTAATTTGCATAAAACAAATATGGCCGCTTATATACAGGTCTCAAAAGTTGGTCAAACGTGGTTAAAATTATACCAGGACCTATATTTTATATCAGTTCAGAGTCAAGGTCAGGATAAGGTCAGGATCTATTTTGTCGACAACACTTACTCTTTTGGAGGCAAAAATATGTTTAGGAATTGGAGATGTGGATATTTGAGAGCTGGCGACGTACCGGTAAAAGGAGCTGCGAAAGGTCAAAATCAAGGATCCTTGTGGGCGTTCTGGTTGAAAATCTCATGAAAAAAACCCAAGAAATGACATGAATGAGCAATTTAGGGGTATTTAGGAGCTGAAATTAATTATTAAAATCAAGAGTCTTTTAAGACTCTGTTTTGGTAAAGTTCATAATCTTTCGGAGCTGCGCGGTTCAAAAATATTGTCTTTTCCGTGGAAACATACCCGTGTCGTCATTTGTGTTAGTCCCTGTCAAATCATTCAATTGTCTGCTTTGTCAAAACACACGACAGACTTTTCCATCTGGACATAACTTTTGAATTCGCTGTGGACGAAGAAAGAGGGAGGTTAACATTGACTAAATGTACCGTTCATCATAATTATAACTACCTGGTGTCCCAAAAAAAGGTTACATGTAAATCTGTGAAAATAATCCAAGTTAATGTTAACAAATATAAATATCATTTTCATGACATAATCTATATACCCTCTACTAGTACCCCTGTGAATGTCAAGTTCACAACCTACATGCTTAGCCCGCATTCCACGCATTCCTGAGTAAGCTCTTTACGTGACATAATAATGAGGTTCATTATACCACTGTCATAGCCACCGTGCATTTGGCGGGGCACTTGAGTAGGCCCAGCCATAGCATGGCAGATGCAGTAGTTTATTCAGATAAACAAAGATTGTTTAGTTTTATTTCAAGATTTCAGTCAGAAATATAAAAACAAACAAGTCAACTAAGTCCAAGCAAGGCCTAAATGCAAAAGATTGTCATTCATTTCACTATGTTGATGATGACAGGAGATACTGCTTTCACCAAAAACGTGTTCTTCTCTAACGACCATTTCCCTTTATTTGTTACCACCAAGAGCCAAGAAGCTCCAAAACTGATTTATTTTCAGTGTACAATATTTGATTTTTAAATGTTTCTTTTGTGCAATAAGTTGAACAATGAAAATATGAAACACATAAAAAGTAATAAAACAAACATCTGAAAACAAAGTCGTGATTGTGTTCAACTTTCGGTGTGCGATGCTTTTAAGATACGGAATTGAAATTTATCAAACAGTTAAAAGAACTATGAATAATTAATATCTGAAAAAATGACATTGTTTTGTTGTACCATCACAAAACGTGGTTCATTTTCTAAATGTAACCTTTTTATGGGACACCTTGTACAAGCCCAAGGAAAACAATCAGTTTTTTCTATTCTACTGATCCGCTCTTTAAAAATCAATTTGATTGTTTTACATTTCAAATGATTTCAATCTTGCATTTTCAACATTTTAATAACAGTGTATAATAAGTTGCAAAATAAATTGCACAATTCTCAACGCGAAACGCAAAATAGTTTTAGTGTAGTGATACGTCGAATTTCAGGTGTATTTTGTTTTGTATGTCGTAATAAGAGAAACGTGTATCTTGTTGGTATCAAAATGAGTGTACAAGTTTACTCATTTAAATACGTTTTTGTTTTGCCCATTTTTGCAACTTTTTTTGGGACATGTTAAAAAAGTACGATACTAGAAATGGGGCAAAGTTTGGAAAAGGTGGATAACATTTCTCAATGTTGGCACTTCCATAAGGTTTATTTGTTAAACATGGTAAGTAAGTCTCCTAAATACTCTGAAAAATCGAATGACTGTTTTTGGCACGCTGTCTCTGTTATTTTACACCTTTTCTAACAACTCAACAACTTAACAACTTAACACCCCATCAATAATCGATGATTTTAAAACTTGTTTTTCTCGTTTTTCGTTTTTAAAACCTGTGACAACGACTAGACGACAGTTTGTCACGGTTTTGTTTAGAGTTCTAATATCACGAATCACGATATAATATTGTATTTTTTTTCTACATCTGATATTGATCGATAGGGTCTACACATTTGCAGATATAGTAAATAAATATAAATATAGCAAACAATACAGACAGTCATCCCGAGGGTTTCCCGGGTGGGCGACATGCCCACCCGGAGAAAGGGAAAAAGAGGAATGATGGAAACGAAATGAGAGAGAACTTGGAAAGAAGACGAGGAGGAGGAGGAGGAGGAGGAAGAGGAGGAGGAGGAGGAGGAGGAGGATGAGGAGGAGGAGAAGGAGGAGGGGGAGAGGGAGGAGGAAAAATAGACGAAGATTAGACACATTAACATGTGTTCGCCCATCCCGAGCAATGAGACTGGCAGCCCTGGGCCTGAGAACAAAAGCTAGCAGACGATAGTTAAGCTTTTCGAAGCAGAGGGACTCGTCGATTATTTCTTGCTGTATTTGGCACATAAGGTATGTAATTGTATAATTGTATGTGAATGGTACGGACAGAAATGTGTATTTTGTTGAGTTTAATCACTTAAAATACATTGTTGCTATTTATAGTACGGTAAAATCCCTTTGAATTGTATTTTATATGGCCTCTGTATAGCGAATATCAGTTCAATTTGCAAACTCATCTTACATTGAATTGACAAACAGTTTAGTCATGAGTTTGTCATTAATAATAAGTTCGTGGTACAATGGCTATCGGATCTTAGCAACTGTAGTGTTAAGTCGCTGTTCAAAAGTTTAAACAGCGCTGATTAACCCTACCCTAGAACTATGAGCCCCCCCCCAGATTTTTATCCGTCACAAAAACACCGCACGCATTACGCCCAAACGACCTAAGCTAATGGTAGATCCATCCTTTGCACTCAATTTAGTGATATTTTTTTTACCACATGATCTTACCCGGGGGTAGGACCGGCCGTCAAAGATGACCATAGAGGGGGACCCACAATTGTTTTCTACAGTAAAAGTAATGATTTTCATTTCCCTCCTGTGAAATTAATCCAAGAGCTACTGACTTTTTACTTGTTAGTTAAACATTCGGTGAAATTCACATTTTTGTAGAATTTTTAGCCGAAAATCAATATTGCCTATACTTTTGTACATAGCCAGCATCTCCCAAATTTGATGGGCGCCATCACATTATGACATCATAGCGGTATTATATAGGACACGTGTGTACTTCTTCCCCTATCACTGGTTAGGGGAAACCCGTAGCTAATAAAACATCGTATGGCGTAGGGTGGTGTGGGATTTTGTATCGTATTGTGAATCTGCCGAATAATTATGCGCAATAATACATGTGTCTTTTTTTTAAATACTTTTCAAACATTTTCTGTTTGACATTGCTAGAACTTAAATTTTCATTAAAATTCAATTTTATTTACTTTAGTATGTGAGCCTGAGTTGGACGAAAGTCAAGTAAACTAGCGAATGGGGATCCATTGTGATCATGAACTCGGCCTACTTGCACTGCAGTCTTAAGGTGCTTTGCCAATATTATAACGCATATTATGAACCCAGTAAGTATATGTGGCTGTTATACAAAATGTTCTTAAACAAATCTAAGAAAAGGTGATTTTGACATACCTCAATGACGTTTCGTGCTTTATCACAGCACTTTCTCAAATTAAATGATTAGCTTTGACCTTTCTCGTCGGCTGTTTTCTATTGCTGACGTAGGTGGCGCTGCTAGTAACTGATCATATGTGCGGAAGGAAGAAGTTGCCACAATCCCTGTAGAGTGCATTAGCCTGCCCCGTCTTTCGTATCCATATCGATTCCTTTATGTGTGGGGGGACAATCTTGATGAATCTATTTGCGCATAATGCAGTCATGTCTACAGTAGAATTCACCACGACCTTTGCAGGACTTAAACCACATTAAAAGCTATTAAACCAAGATAACACTCATTGAAAACAGCTCAACTATGCTAAATTAGATCTTCTCTGGTTAAATCCACACTACACATGTTTCTGTTTTACCTGTGCAATAAGCAATGAGCTGGTATTATAGTTTCAGTTGGGTGAACGATTATAAAGCAAACGCGAGGTAACAATACTGGGTGGGCATTTGTTTACAAAATGAGACAATAGTCTGCATATTGTTAACCAGCATTCTTGAAAATGAGAAACATAATGGTCGCAGACTTCACACGGTTTGGATCTAATTTCCTCACATTTTCTGGTGTTATCTGTCGTTTAGATATCCCTCCTAAAACACCAAAGTGCGAATATTTCCAAACACATAAATTAGCTAAAAATTTAGGACATGTTACAAAACTATATTTTCTAGAGTTTCAGAGAGAACTTTAAATATTTGCCGGTTATTTTTCACACAGTGACGTTAACTAGTCAATACCCTATTACCTATAACATACACTAAAACACCAAAGTGCGAATATTTCCAAACACCTAAATTAGCTAAAAATTTAGGACATGTTACAAAACTATATTTTCTAGAATTTCAGAGAGTATTTTAAATATTGGCCGGTTATTTTTCACACAGTGACGTTAACTAGGCAAATGGACAGTAACTGCAGTATGGGAGTATACGTGACTGTTCTATACACCGCTTGTCGGTTGTATGATTTTGTAACGTATTATTAAGTTTAAGAAACATCATTTAATTTTCAACATAAGTCTTCAGCAATAACGCAGCAAAATGTGGCTATTCTGTTTAAAATCCACACAACCCCTGTGGAAGATTTTTTGGAAATATCTTCGACAGACGGAGTAAGTGTTTCAAATGTAATTGGTCAGGGTTAATCATTTTGAAACCCATACTCCTCCTGCATGATGGCTTTACCTATATCGTCCACAACTGGAGTGCGTATTTCAAATAGAAGTTACCCAATTGTCTATTCTATTTGAAACTCATACTCCCTCTATGGAAGACTTTGGCTTAATCTTGAACAGGGGTAGCGTGGATCGTGGATTGTAAATGGAATAGCCCAATACAAAACGTGATTAACACGTTATAAAACGTTTTCCCCCAAAAGGTTTTTATGATATAAAATTACAAGTCTAATAAAGATTAAGACTACGTTTTAAAATAACTGATCAAAATATTATATTAAAACAATGTTGTCTAAATTATATTTGCATTTTCTTCCAAACATCAATAAAAATATGAAGAGCTTGTTTCCAAACCATACAAGTCCATAAACACATGTTTCTGATTTACCTGTTCGATTGTGATGTTATAGGTGTAGTAATTTCACTTGGATGCACCATTATAAAGCAAACAGTGTATGGATGCACAGTAACAATACTGTGCGAGGCCTTTGGTTCCCAAATGAGAACAATAGTCTGCATATTGTTATAAGCAGCATTGTTGCGGTAAATAATGGCTTGTTGATGGTTCAACTCATTGTTGCTAATATCAAACTTGTATCACACAAGTAAAGGAGAAACATTTGATTGTGGACTTAACATGTTCATTTAGAATTTGGAATGTTAGATTCAACTGTTGTACAATTCCAAGAAAAATGAAGATGTTTTAACACACATTTTAGTGACATTTCACCACTGGCGGTTTCATCAGACTGGCAACACATCACATCTGGCTGTTTCCTTTTATAGGCAACAGGAACAGACATAGAGGACGTGATGATTTGAAAGCATTGACGATCTATGAAATCCAATCTGATGAAAATACTAGTGTAGTGGTGACACGTCACTAAAAATATAAGTTTAACATCTTCAGTATTTTGGAATTGTACAAAAAAAATTATATTAACGATAAAAAAAAACCGTTTGACAAATTTTTAATAAAATTATGATCAACTTTAATGAAAAATGTTTTATATCCTTTACTTCAGTCCACATTTTCACGTTTTCTGGCAACCTTTTTGAGCCCTTAACGTTAACATGGAAAAAAAAATCACACCACGCTGGGCTAAAATAAACCTTGTATTCTATATTCGTGACCAAACATATGGTTACCAGTATTATTTATAAAGCTTTAACCAGTATACTAAATGTTTTGAGCCAGTATATCTAATAGTGATATTGCCACCACCGGCAATTTAACCATGCATAACAAAGAGTTAATTCGCTGTCGTAGCGCACGTTAGAATATGACCGTTGCCAGGCCAACTGGATCACGCTTTCCTTGTTACGAACCACTGATCGAAATGATCACAACACAAAGCCTATGGCATATCAAAATTCGGAACAGGTGCTTGAGCCTAGGCTTGGAGCAGTAACCAATGGTTACTATTAAACGTGCAATACGACAGCGAATACTCTCCTACTAACTCAACTATGTTAACTTTGTTCTCTCTTTCGTTTTTGCAGATGATAACTAAATTGGGATTCCGCAGTTTTCTAAAACAGATGAAGAAAGAAGAGATTTATTGTTAATATATATAAATATATTTATATAAAAACATTGGTATCCTACTTAGATAATTTAGTGTTACTTGAACGTCATATCAACAAATGGAAAATGCCATAGAACACTGCCTGCAATACAGCAACTGTTACTTTTTCAATTTTTTAAGAACCTTGCAATAAAAAAAAGAGGAGTTGATTAAATGAACGACTATCCGGTAAGATTGAGATCGCCATGTCTGAGTAAAGACGAAGTGCATTGTGGGATAGCGTTTTGTCGGTGCAGTTAAAACGTTAATACTGATGAACTGATGAAAAGGAGGGTAACCAGAAACTATGATTCTTTTCTGGATGATTTGAACATAGAAGATATCCTAAAATTGTACGTCTATATGGCAAGGAAGAAATGATAAACACCTGTCCAATGAGATGGACCGTTATATCTTGCGCCAAAATAACGGTCCAGTTCATTGGCTAATAACATCTGATAACACTGAACTGATCCGATAACACTATAGCAGCGTTTCTTATCTGATTACGTTAGATAATATTAATAAAGAAAAAATAAAACCCAATAAATGAGGTTTTCGTCGAGTACATAGTTTTCGTCGAGTACATAGTAATTCCATCTATTATGCTCCTCATAGTGGAGCACGGTGACTGAGCGGAACGGGCTCCGACTCACAATCGGAAGGTTGCGGGTTCGAGCCCAGGTGACGCCATCGTGTTGTGCCCTTGAGTAAGTACCCTCGATTATTCCGTTCCACCCAGGTGTATAAATGGGTACCAGAGCATTATTAAATGCTGGGAAGGTAACAGACTCGCTGTGGAGGAGGGTAGCGATCCCCTATAGCAACATTACATGGAGGAGTCTGGCCCAATCGCCAATGAAAGAGAGATGGGCACTCCGATCACTGTTTATGCAGGATCGCCCCCTTCATGCTCCTGATATCGTTATGAAAGAGAGTCGAATAATAGTTTACTATAATCTTCCATATATATCACCTGCATTTTTCAGGCGACTCGCCGAGCGCCTGCAGCGATCACGCTTTGGTATTGTTTTATTCTGTCAAGAGAGGGCGACGTTATTGTTTTAGCGGTGAAATCTTTACATAGGGTTCTATTCGGCAATTTTGCGCGTTATTCCGATCCTGCTGGATTGAGTCAATTTAATTTCTTCCGCTGTTTTATTTATTTTTTCAAATCTACCACACAATAGTATCATGTATGACATCGCCAGATGTCAAAATAGCATTCTTAATTTTGACCACAGTGAAACCTCCTTGATAGATGAAAAGGTGGTCTATTCTTGTCAAAAAGCTCGTTTCACATATAAAAAAAACTATAAAAAAATCTCTCTCAAAAAGAAAAAGAAAAACAAAACGCATTCCGCATTAGGTTTTCAACTTGGGAAGTGCTTTGAGACGAACTCTTACATTAAGATGGTCTAATCTGTGATCACAACAATTCGCCTTACATCATAGAAAACTTGCATACCCGTCATACCCGCAAGATTGGACCCTGTCTTATGTTACTCATTTCCCATTTACTTCCCCTAGCTATTCATTTGCTATTCCATTTGAAACCCACAACCCCCTATGGAAGACCACACAGGGGGAGTAGATTTCAAATGGCGTCACCCATTCAGGTATTTTGGTACATCCCATAAGCCGTTGCGAGTAAATCTGAGATGTCAGGCGGCGTGACGTCAAATGACGACATCTCAGGTTCACTCGAAAAACCTTATGGGATTTACCGAAAAGGAAAATTGGAATTCACACCCACTTTGTGCGAGATGAAGGTCAGATTTTTTAATATGGGTTCATATGGAAAGGTTTCTATACAAAAACGATTCTCTTATAAACCACCGTGTGCACAGTTTCCACCTCGATACACCTGAGCACACATTTTCCTCCAAGAGCTTCCAAGCAGAGAACAACAAGCAGTGAATGTCTCCACCACAGTCTTTGATTACACTACACGATTGAGTGCATAGCAATGTAAGAGCTGTGGAGCTTCTAGCTGAAAAATTGGCTCTTTGATTGGTTTTTATCGAACCTCAATTGCTCCCTTCATCCAAGCAGAATTTTTATATCAAAGGAAAGCTAACACTTCCCGCTAAAAACACTTTCAGTTACTAGGTCAACAGATAACGCAATTCAATGTTTTAGCAAGGCGAATGTGGAAAATCTGTTGAAAATTACCTATCCAAGCACATTTTTTGACCAAAATGTAGGTTTTAAAAGTCAAAACCTCAAGTGTTCCTTACAATATTTTTCAAATTTTATGTCATTAAATGAAAATGCACACTTATATTTTACATATACTAGAGTCACTAGAATGAGCAATGATCAATTCTTTCTAAATTGCAAATCTTGTGCAAAAAGTTACTATTTTCGCCTGTTTTGTCATACGGTTGTAAATTTAATGAACTATGACTTTAAAAAAAAGAGCGCTTACATATTGATATGCGCTTACATATTGAACGATCCCCCTATAGCAACATTACATGGAGGAGTCTGGCCCAATCACCAATGAAAGAGAGATGGGTACCCCGATCACTGTTTATACAGGATCGTCTCCTTCATGCTCCTGATATCGTTATGAACACGAAAGAGAGTCGAATAATAGTTTACTATAATCTTCCATATCTATCACGTGAATTTTTGCAGGCGACTCGTCGAGCGCCTGTAGCGATCACGCTTTGGTATTGTTTTATTCTGTCAAGAGAGGACGACGTTACTGTTTTAGCGGTGAAATCTTTACATAGGGTTCTATTCGGCAATTTTGCGCGTTATTCCGATCCTGCTGGATTGAGTCAATTTCATTTCTTTCGCTGTTTTACTTATTTATTTTTTCAAATCTACCACACAACAATATCATGCTTGACATCGCAAAACGTCAAAATAGCCTTGAAATCGTAAATCTGAATAAAATTCTTCAATTTGACTACAATAAACCTCCTTGCTAGATGAAAGGGTGGTCTATTCTTGTCAAAAAATCGTCCCATCTCTCATAAAAACCGCATTCCGCATTAGGTTTTCAACTTTGAAAAGGCTTTGAGACGAAGTCTTAAATTAAAATGGTCTAATCACAACCATTCGCCTTACATCATAGAAAAGTTGCGTACCCGTCATACCCGTAAGATTGGACCCTGTCTTATGTTACTCATTTCCCATTTACTTCCCCTGGTTATTCATTTGCTATTCCATTTGAAATCCTTTGGAAGACATAATCTTATTCTCCCACACAGGGGAGTAAATTTCAAATGGCGTCACCCATACAGGTATTTCGGTAAATCCCATAAGCCGTTGCGAGTAAATCTGAGCTGTCAGGCGGCGGCGTGACGTCAAATGACGACATCTCAAGTATACTCGCAAAGGCTTATGGGATTTACCGAAAAGGCCAATTTGAATTCACACCCACTGTGTGCGAGATTAAGGTCATGGTTTTTTAATATATGGGTTGTATGTTTTACAACTTGAATAGCCCATTAGACACATATCACTACATATCTTACAAAGCAAAACCACTGCGCATGCAAATGGCGCAAATCACTTTAACTCATATACACACGGTACCGTTGGCTTGGCCAGCGAAACAACCGTGGCTACTGTCTCCGATCAAGTACTCGGCAGGCGAGAAGTTTTGGGGTCGAAACTAGGGAATAACTTTACCTTCTTTGTTCATCTTCTTTCCTATTTCGTTATTTCTTTCCTTTCCGATGGTCAAAAATCTACTTTGAGTGTTAGGGTTAAAGATATGAAAAATTGTAAAAGTGTTTTGTGACCTTTGACTTAATTTGCTCAAAGGTGCCTCATGGCACCCGGCAGTTTCTGAATCTATATACCAGCTCCTCTAATACTTGAAACAAAACAAAACAAAAAGCAAAAAACTTCAGTGATTTCTATCCTTGATTTTTAGATACTTTTCAGGCATTATGAATCAAACAAGGGAAGAGGCTTACGTATCATATACTGGAACATATAAACATTACAAACTAGCGCACGAAATCAAATTAATGATGCTTAATTAATATATCAATACCGTATGCAATTTAGCAGCAACGTTTCATATGCAGGGGAAAGAAGAACTAGAAGGCTATATATTTGTACACAAATACGGCTATACCCACATGTTATCGGTGTACACAAACTTACAGTCCTTATTTGCTGAGGACTTAGGTTGCTGTTGTCAGTCTCTCTAATTCACAGTGAAGCTATGCAATTTGATGGATTGAAATTCACAATACGCAATTTGATTAGGGGAAAGCTATTCCAAAGGGAGTATGTAATGGGTGTTATTAACAATATAATTCTCAGGTGCAATCTGAGTACAAACTTTGAGCTCTAAAGTTGCTTTATTTGATGAAAAACGGCCGGGCCTCATTTAATCAGAAACAGCATGCTTTGTATTTTTACATTTGGGCGTGACCTTTGACCTCTGGGGTCAAGATGTCCAAAGGATAAATCTACGGGGTAGGGCTCATAAGTGTAACACATATGTGACCCGTTACAGCAAAAGGTACCTTAAGTCGGATGCTGCATATGTCTTACTTTGCTTGTGCCAAATGCATTCTAAACCAATCATTAATCCTATTGTTGAAGAGGATAATAAGCTTGTACCTGTCTATAGAACTGTTTGAAATACAGCTCCAGTCTTTATTTGCTATGGCTAATCCCTGTTCAAGTGGCATTGTATTGTATTTGTATAGGTACGTATTAACCACCCACTAACAATGAAAAGACATTCCTGAACCTCGTTGACTTGGAGATGATTTGAAATGACCGCCACAGGCTTCAGATTGTCATTGTTTGATATTTTCTGCCAACAAGGTGGAGAAAGAGACACACGTAGCAGCCGACATAAGGTACCTTTCGCTGTAACGGGTCA
This sequence comes from Amphiura filiformis, assembly GCF_039555335.1. Taxonomy (NCBI): domain Eukaryota; kingdom Metazoa; phylum Echinodermata; class Ophiuroidea; order Amphilepidida; family Amphiuridae; genus Amphiura; species Amphiura filiformis. The sequence continues at coordinate 50,934,530 of NC_092641.1, read as the reverse complement.
CATATGGGCCCTGGGGCCCTTTTAGTTTTAGCGCTAGGCCTGTCAATATGTTGCCCCTTATTTTAACATTTGGGGCCCTGGGGCCCATAATATATGACATATGGGGCTCATGTTTACTTGTATATATAGAGTACCCCTAGGGCTATCGGTGTACCAACTCAGGGCCCTGAGGCTGCTTCATTTGATGAGAAACGGCATGCTTTGTATTTTTACATTTGGGCCCCTGGGGCCCGTGACCTCTGACCTCTGGGGCCAAGAATAAATCTACGCGGTAGGGCCCATAAGTGTACCGCATATGGGTCCTGTGGCCCCTGTAGTTTTAGCGCTAGCCTTGTCAGAATGCTGTGTTTGATGGAGGAAGAGGAGGAAGAAGAGGAGGCGAAGAAACCACAGAATGGCAATATACCCGTTCATGCTTCGCATGCGGGTATAATCACGCATCACACACAAGCATGACCTTGGCGTTCAAGTCCACGCACATGCAGGTATGTCTGGAGTTTTTACTCTAGTTTGTGACACAGAACATTTTATGCACCAGAATTGTGAAAAAATAAGCCCCCATTTATGAAAGAATCTCCCGAGAATATGAGAATGCAATGGTGCTATTAAACTGGGATGGCGCTCATCTGTTTGCATCATGTTGCTTCAGAGGACACCATCGGGTTTAGTTCGCCAAGACAATAAATTCAGATATCCAGATGTATATCCTGATTCACTGCGAAGAACACTGCTCAGCGAAGTCCACTTTTATATCCTTTGCATAAAATCCTCGCACAGTTAGCCCTCTCCAAATTGGTGCTATTTTCACCTTCCCCACAGTTTCTAATGGGAAAAGACCTGCATTGCAGTTGTCCCCCTGTTCCCACTTACTTTTACAGATGTATTGTTTCATAAACCAGACTTCAGCAAGTCGACAGAAGAAAAGGCTATAATATAAATTTCTTTCTTGGAATAGGTACGCACTTTGACCTATTCTAGATCTTCTCGATGGTAGTGTAACCTCCAAAAGGCATAAAAATATAAAGAGCCCAATACGTAACAAAAAAATCCAGAGGAAAAACACTGACAAATATTGTCTAAAAAGACTCAAAATGACTCTAGAAAGAGTCAAATGACTCAAAATGAGTTACTGGGTCAATATAAAGTAATTCTATAACAAACACATGCACTAATAACCATAATTTGCTTTAAAAATAACCAGAGCCCAATACGTAACACGAAAAATTCTATGTCTAAAGAAAAAACACTGTCAATTTTTTTTTTTTCTAGAAAGACTCAAAATGACTCACAATGAGTTACTGAATCAATATAAAGTAATTCTATAACAAAAACATGCACCTAATAACAATAATCAGTTTTGTTCTAGAATGATTCAAAATAATTCAAAATGAGTTACCGGGTCAATATAAAGTAAGTTTATAGCAAACAAAAATAACCAGAGCCCAATACGTAACAAAACAAAGGCTAGAGAAAAAATACTGTCAAAATTGTTTTTTTCTAGAAAGACTCAAAATGACTCATAAGGATTTACTGGGTCAATATAAAGTAATTCTATAACAAAAACATACACCTAAAACCCATAATTTGCTTTAAAAAATAACCAGAGCCCAATACGTAACAAAAACATTCTATGTCTAGAATAAAAAAACACTGTCGAAAAATGTTTTCTAGAAAGACTCCAAATGACTCACAATGAGTTACTGAGTCAATATAAAGTAATTCTATAACAAAAACATGCACCTAATCATGATCATTTCCTTTTAAAATAACCAGAGGCCAATACGTAACAAATAAATTCCAAGTCTAGAGATAAGACACTGTCAAATATTTTGTTCTAGAAATACTCATAATGAGTTACTGGGTCAATATGAAGTACTTCTATAAAAACACATGCACATAATATCCATAACGGTTGCTCAGATTGTTTCCGAATCCGCTGTTGTTAATGCTATTTAGTGAAAGCATCCAATTGTTTCATCTGAATATTATCAAAACGTAAATAACAACGACAAAGGTAAACATGGCGTCTTTACAAAATTCGACATCGCCAGTGGAGGATTTCTTCAATGCTTCAATGGCACCAGAAGAAGGGATGTCAGATAACAATGTACCTGGATTTCCCTTTCCAAAAATACCATCAGAATGCAGCCAATACGATTTTTTGATAGATACAACTGCCTTTTACTTTTCCGAATCGTTTCGGATTAGACTTTTCGAACACAAATACTTTGAGAAGTTCGTTATCACTGTTCTCTTTCCCATTGTAATTGTCTTGGGATTTACCGGTAATGTTGCATTTTTGTTCGTTGTTGCTCGAGTCAGAGCAATGCGTACTTTAACCAACTTTTACCTCTCTAATCTTGCAGTGGCAGATCTGCTCTACATTATAATGACAACGGTTACGTATTGTGTTCCGTATGCGTTATCCAACGGTTTGAGATTCGCGGAAATTTTTCGAACAAGCGCGCAATGTTTCATAGGGTATTGTATCCAATATGCAACATTTTATGCTTCTCTTTCTTTGGTAACATTAGTGACCATTGAACGATTCTTGCAATTTGCCATCCTCTTAAGCATCGAATGGCTAACACTATGAAACGCACGGTTATTCTGGTAGTCATAGCGTGGACTATCGCCGTGGGAGCAGCAGCGTGTGTTGCACCAGCCCATGGAAAAGTTGAGAAAAATTGCATTATCTGGCCGCCAGCAGAACGTTGGCAAAGATTTCCTTCTATGAAATACTATTGCGCTTATCTCCACGAAATATATAACGACATTAGAGATTTTGCTTTGCCAGTTCCGTTTATCATAGTGCTTGTGATCAATATCATATTATACAGCAACATCATCGTAAAACTCAGCAATCGAGCGGTCACAAAACACGAAGAACCAGCTGGACAATCTAGCACCAACAAAGTTCGTAACCAAGTTGCCAAAATGCTGATAATAAACGGTATCATTTTCTTTTTATGTCTTGTACCGTGGCAATATCGTCGGCTTTCTCGGTTCATCTTTCGTCATATTGATTATTTCCCGTATTCGGGCGATACGGAAGCGGCATTAACGTGGATTTCAAACTGCTTATTGGTTCTCAATTCGGCAATTAACCCATACATATACTGCTTTACCAACCCACGATATCGTTTTGCATTTATAAAAGCTATCGGACGTGCAGAGATTCATTCAAAAGAAACTACAGGCGTGTCATCTGTAGCACAGACCACTAAAGCATAAGACCTAACAAAATTGAAGACCTGAGCGCAAGAAGACCGTAAGTCCACTTGAATCAACATGTATACACTAAAGTTACATATAGTTTCTTAGGGTTTTATAATGTTTAATACATGTTCCAGGGTGAAACATCATGAAAGGTTGTGAAAGATTTGTTTTGGCCCCTGGACATGTATAAAACATTACCAAACTATACGAAACTATACACAACCTTAGTGTATACATGTTGAAGGCCCAAGTGCCAGTGGACTTACGGTCTTCTTGCGCTCAGGTCTTCAATTATTGTAAATATGCCCACGAATACTATTAAATAAGTATTGCATTACGTGAAACAAATGAATTAAATGTTTGTAATTTATAAGTGAAATTGTAGGTATATGCTAGAGTAATATATTTGTCGTAAGAATTATAAAGAATTATAAGGGGTTCAGGGGCTATTTTAGTGGGAAAAAGTCACTGCACGCCGGCAAACGGAAAGTTTCCGGACGGACTTAATACACACTGGCGTTAGCAAAGCGTTAAGAGTTATGGTGGGATGTGTGTGTGGTGGGGGAGGAGGGTCATTGGCGTAGATCCCGGGGGATGGGGGATAAATCCACCAATATTTTGCCAAGGGGAGGGTCCATACAGTTCTCTCCCCCCCTCCAATATTAATGCCAGTATTTGGATTTCAGCCCCTTTCCCTTTCAAATCCTTAATTTGCCCCTTTATATTATAACCGTGTGTCTTGCATAGTTTGTGGAAAGTGAAGAAGCTTGAAAAAGATGAGTGCAAAAGGGAGTCAACAGGAGATAAACGAGGAACAGGGAAACAGAAGAAGCAAAGAGACAAAAGAAACAAATTTGGAGGAGACTTAAGGGAAGGGGTATGAACGTTTGGACAGTATTTATTGTGGGACATTAGAGCACATCAGACATATCGAATTGCATTCTGAATACGAAGAATGTCATTCTGATATCAAATGATTTTGATTTTTTGAAATTCGCAATGTAATACACATTTTATGGCAAATCATTAAAAATTGATATTCTTGATATTTAACAGTACTCAAAGTAAACTTAATAAATCTGATGATTAATACTTAACGTGTATGTAGGTGGGATGAAAAGCCGACAATCAATTGAAAATTTTGACCTTTTGGTCTTTTTGGGAAAAAAATCCATATCTTCAATATGAAAGGTCAACATTTTCAATTGATCGTCGGCTTTTCCTCCCAGCTAAATACACTTTAAGAATATATCATTAGATTTATAAAATTTACTTCGAGGACTGTTATATATCAAAAATTTGAAAAATATCAATTGCAGGAGGAAAAATTTACTTAAAGCGAACCTATTTTTCGCCCACCAGGATCTACGCCCCACTGCAAAAACAGCGTTTAGAAATTGGCAACAAATTTGTGTTTAGAAAGTGAAACCGTAATGTTTACATGCTAAACATCTAAGCACATAATCATATGATAATGAAGTGTTTTTCGGATCTAAATATCAAAATGTTTTGGTCTAAATACTAAACAGTTAACTTTCTGAACACCAATCTGTCTCCGATGTCTATGCACTGTTTTTGCTTTTTGCTTAGAAACGGCGATTATATGCATGCAGTATTTTAAACACTTTTGTACAAAGTAAAATGCACAAATCTTGCATGCGTCAAGATATCTTATGGTTAAAATGCATCAATACTGATCGCTTGATTGAAATTCATATCATGTAGTTTGCGAGATGATCTATACCGGTATCGTATAACAGATGAATTGTAAACATAATCATGAAATTTTTTAGCTTTTATTTTCTACCAAATACGTAAGTTTTTTATGTATATAATAATAATTGATGAAGGTTATTCATTTTAAGCCTTACAGTCGTTTGAAATAAATGATAAAAATATATCGATCATTTTATCTAATAATACTATGGAGAATAGATGAGACCAATTGTTTTGTTGACACAGCATTTCAATATGTTTATGTTCACTTTCATTCATTTAATCACTCAATATATTGAGCAAAATGATTATAGTAGTCTACTAAATTAGGCTTGTACTTTATGGGTCCACCACTTTAGTGACGTCCATTCAACAAAATGTTCAAAATAAAATTTAATCGGTCGTCAAAATATTAACAAAGTTTGTAGTGTAACAATAGTAAAATTTATATTGGTTTTGTAGTTTCTGTGTCGTGGGATGTGCTCTAAACTGGGCTTAATTTCAGATAATATATAGTAAAAATTATGGATTTTCGAATTGTTTCAGGTTTGTTTGGAAATTACTCAAAATATCTTTAGCCTCCTATTGTGTACTGAGTGATATTTATTCTGGCTCCGAAGTTGTAATTAATCTTCAAAGAAATAAATATGATAAATCTTATGAAAAGATAAAACTTAGCAATAGTAATAGCAATAATTGATTTCAAGCGATAGCACAATGATACTATAATTGAACGATCGTTGTCTGGTGCCCATATTTGTTTAGACCCAAATATTTACTGGATGCCCAAATATTTACTGGGTGGGTATTTTGGGGCAATGGGCAGGTTAAGTTTACTTGGTCGGTTAGATGACCATCTACCCACCAAATTACGTCTACCAGTTATTTACAATCCTGCTCCCCCTTTAAAAAATCTGAATCCGCCATTTTATGTTTTCTATCCTGTCGCATTTTATCCATGTTTCTCTCATTCCCCCCCCCCCTTTATAGCGGTTCCTTCAGTATTTGTATATGCAGCTGGACCTATCAAATGTGGATTTCAAACAAGGGGTTGCTGAAGTGTTGGGTGCGCTCAAAAGTGCGCGAAAATCTGATAAGTGACCGTAAAAAGCCTCTACTGAGCATCGCTACTACATATTTTAAGCACGGATTTTCAATTGTCACTGCACGGATCTTTAATTTCACTGCACGAACGTGTCGGGAGGCACGTTAAAATAGCCCCTGAAGGGGTTGTGGAATAATTATGAGCCTTGAGGAGGGTAAAGTAAGGGTGAGGCTTGCGAGTGAGGGGCGCAAGCATTTGATCGGTAAGTCGAGAGGGGCCAAGCGATTTTGGCACACATTCATGTGACGCCTTTAAAATAAAACGCTCTAAAAGTCTTAGGAAACGCTTAATTATGGGTTGGGGGGGGGGCAAAGATTTTTTAGCAGGCTGAGGGAGAGGGTGGGGAGGGGGGGTAAGCGATTTATTTGTTATATCAGCAGAACGGAACTATTTTTGGCACGCCATTTGGAAATTTTTACCCTCCTCCCCGGGTGATCTTAATTATTGCATATCCCCTTAGAGACGTATGTGAAGCAGCTTTTCGATAAATGACCACTAAATAAACAGTAATCGAACCCTGACGTTGGGCGACTGTGCATTGTTTGACCCTCTAGGCTCATGGTTGTTTGATGTATATAGAAATGGCTTCAATATTAACTAAATGCAAACTATAGATGGCGCTATTTATCCTAAATCATATTTCTTTATTTGCAAAGGGTATGCGACTAATACTGCCATTAAAACAGCTGGAATAGGTGACACAAGCAACAAGGAAATTTTATAAACACATTTTATCAAACAGTAAAAGGAATAATTTGTATTAAAAGCTTGACAGAGTAATTTCCAGTAACTAAATAGCGCCACCACTTTTGTCGTTAATAGATTAATAATATCCGAAAAAGCTTTAAAAAATGGCTATAAAAGTGAATAATTTTGGAAATTAAAGTTAAGAATGACTCAAACGCATCTATATACATTAGCATGATATCGCCTTTAGCTGGCATGTGGTCTTTTTATCTTTTCAGTTTCCGTAAGTCTTTTGTTCAGATACGTAAACGCAAGGGATTCAGTAAGTTACTGTAATCTGATTTCATTGTTAACTCTGAAGTACCAATCAGCTTATTTCAATAGAGGTGATTGCTTATGTCAATAAAACCGGGAGATCAAGGTTATGTTACAACCAGTGTTTTTAATGGCCTAGCGCCCTCTTGGTAAATTGATCTACATTGATTTGACAAAATGCATGCCAATCCGAATGACAAAGTCCACTTTTTTCTGTAAAAACGTTGCAAATTAGCCCTAAAATCACAAAAGGTCCGCTTATGAGCCTGTCGAACCCCAAAGCACTTGTGCATGGCCAGTGTCGCCCTTCCATCAATGTCTATCTCCCTATTTTGCTTCCTCCTGCCCCCCCCCATGATCAGTCTCCCCACTCCCTCCCCAGTCCCTACTCCCTCCTCTCGAGTTCTTCTCTTTCTAGTCTTTCAGTCTCTCCCTCTCCTCACTTTCTTCCTCACCCCTCCCACTCTCACTTGTTCAATTTCAAGTATTTCCCTCCCTCCTTCCCTCCCTCCCTCCCTCCCTCCCTTCGAAATTTATCAGTATGATCCATGACTGAAAATAAGCTCTGCAAAAGTAACATTTAACATAAACCCGAGCCTTACATATAGACACAGCCAATTATCAGATTAGCTTACCATTGGTACGAATGAATAGAATACATTATCTTTGCTCCAGTGCAATTCTTTTGTATTGCATTTCAATATAAAATATGATTACCAAATCACCACTTGTACGCGCCTCATTGGGAGATATTTGACTATTTTAGACGCTCGTTTCATCGCCAATATGAAAGACTTTTGCTTATAACTTGCAATATGGTTAGTATATATTTCAATGCAAGACTATTTTTAAGAGCCACTTACGTCTAGGCGTAAGTGCATATACACCAAACACAAGTCAATTGAAGCCGTACAATTTACCGTGAATTTAACAAAAACAAAAACTGAAATTCACGAGCTTCAAATTTTCAGTAACTAACAAAAGGCTAGAATATAAGATTGGTCACACCTGGGAGACTACCACTTCAGAATAACAATGACTTACAAAAACTATTACGGTTACGGAAACAGAAACTGAAAAGATAAAACGACGGATAGGCTGGAATTTGGTTGTACATGATGTTTTGTTTGAAAAACTAATAAATGACCCCATCAAACAACCGTGCGCTGCCTATTATCTATTATCTGTTGCACAGTTGTGTTTTCTATTCGACTCACACAAGGGCTGCTTGCAATTTCGTTTTGTTGTGTGTATTTTAAGTTTGCGGGGTTTATTCTGATGTAAAAGTACTATAACATTAAATAAATAAAATTAAAATTAAGATATCTATTAGAATTAAAACTGTTTTTTTTTTATTGATGAATTTATGACTATTCTCACAACAAAAATGTTCACTTACGTGAGCTTTCGGCTTGCGGTCGCTAAGCCTTTTCCAAACTGATGTTATTGATCTTGATGAGTGTCACATGACGAGTTGTTGTCAACAACGTCATGTGACAGGATGTTCGGTAGACGGGTGCCAGGTCGTGTCGTCCCTTGTCCTTGTTCAGGTTGCTGCGGTGTCTGTGAATATTGATAGCTTCCCTCACTCCTCTGTTGTACCAGTTGGAGTCTTGATCCAGTACTTTGACATTGTTCCAGTCGATGGTGTGTTTCATCACAAAAACATTATTTCATAGTGCAATTGGCAATGGTTCGAACCCTGGTGAAATGTTAGTATTTTTTATTCTTTTTACTAATGCGCTGTGCCGTTTTTCAAACACGACCCAGAATGAAATTGATGGGCAAGTACCCTTAAATCAACTGCTGACTACATAATCCGGTAACGTTACTTTTGAAGGCGAGATGTAATCATGGTCACCACACAGAATTAACACAAACAAAATCAAAAATGTAGGTGTCTATTTATTTAATAAGTGAAGACAGATGAACAAAATGATGCATGCATGGAAAACATAGAAGATTGACCATCCAGGTGTTCCAGGTGGCAAAAAATATCAGAATTTGTTATTCCCGTTAGGGAGCAAACCAAAAGATTAATAAAACCCTGTAAACGAAACTAGTTTGGTTGCAAAGCCATTCTCTTTCCATTATGTAACGAAACCGAAAGTGGATATAAAACATAAACGTAATAGGAAACGTAATTGATATACCGTAGAATTCCGTCTACAAGCATATATGCCTCTAAACGAGGTATTTTTTGACGAAAGAGACGAAAGGCAAATACCCTCCACAAACATATCACAATAGATTGGTCTTACAATAATACGTGTTTGTACAGTCGTCTATATCAGTAATATAGTTGTTCAAACTCCAAATAATGTTTTTGTGGAGAATTTCTGCCTCTCGTCTCTTGCATTAAAAAAACCGTTTAGAGGCATATATATGCTTGTAGACAAAGTTTTACGGTATATTCTAATAGTGTAATCACTACTGACCAAAGTAATATTCTTGTTTAAATATATATTTTGATACTTGGGAATATAACTTCAAAATTCCTTTTTGGTGTTTTTACTAATCAAACTACTAGCATGATTAGTATAGTGATATTTATCCATCCGTTTTAAATGTTGTATTTTTCGTATCAACCGTTATTTTGTTAAACTGCGAATGTTGCTTTTTAAGAAATTAATTATTTTACCGAAAAACTTTTCGGAAAATACCAACATAACTTAATTCCTTCCTTGCTATGTTTCAACCTTTCGGCTTCGTCGATCTTTTGGCTTGTTCCCTTAGAAATGCGTATCATTACTGCTCACTGTCTTTGATAACCAATTTCATAAATCACAATGGGTAGGCAATAGACGCTTTTAATAAGTAATTCTCAAACGCCTTTGTGTGAGCATCGATTGCAAGGTTATCAAAGTTGCCAAAAAGAACTATTATCATCGGCCAATGAAATGGATCGCTACTCCTTGCGCCCAAAGTGCGATTCATTCTCGTCGTGATCATAGCATATTGACAAATTGCATTTAAGTATAAACCGTCTCCTCTTTATTACACGATTTTTTGGTTGTAACATTTATGTATTGAAGAAAACACGTTATTTTTTTATTACTTAAATCTGGAGCAATAATTACACCTATGAACACTGATACATTTGAGTATACGTATCTTTACTACGTGCAAATTAAGCAATTCTGGTTATATAATGATAAAAATTGTACATGGTCCAAACAGTTGTGTATTAGCCGTAACACATTCTCCACAGTCATGCTGATGTTATGCTTCGAAATATTATTTGTTTATCATCTCTGCAACAGAGGGTTTTGCGACGAACGCTGTGGCAAAAAATGTATGTTAAAACTTGAACAAAGTTTATTTTGGCAGGTGTTTATTATGAGAGAATCTGCTACCAAAGCAGAAACTTTGTGCAACTGAAATAATGGTCAAGGAAGAACGTTTTTGTGCTTTGCATGTGCATTATTTTTTTATATATATTATTACCGTTTAAAGGCTGGGATAGCGACGTGTGCACGTAATATTGTGGGACCTGAGAGCATATCAGACATATTGAATTCCAATGGAAAGTTTGAATTTTTGAAATTCGCGATATACACATTTTGAATTTACACAAATTGATACTTTTGAAATTTAACATTCCTCGAAGTAGACTGTATAAATCTAATGATATGTACGTAAAGTGTATTTAGCTGTGATGAAAAGCCGTCCATTATATGACAATTTTGACCTTTTCGAATTGAATACATAGTTTCGATATATCGAAGTAAATTGTATAAATCAAATGATATGTACCTAGAGTGTATTTAGCTGGGATGACAAGCCGTCCATTATATGACAATTTTTGACCTTCCGTATTGACGATATAGCTTTTTTATTGGTAATATTGGTGAAGTACTGACTATGTTATTAGTAGCCTATCCTTCAAACGCGTTTTTCTCGGAAATGTATTTGAGCCATTCCATGTCAACTCCAGGGATGTGCACCGCAGCACCTCTTCAATTTTTTTTCTTTTTCTGTGTGGTGGTAGATATTGATAAGAAAGTAAAATCCTGAAAATCTGAGCTTCATACGCTATTTCGTTTTCCCGTGGCATCAATTTGAAATTTAGGGGGATCAGCGTAAAAAATGTGTCGCAAGGCGAAAGACGATAATTGGAGGTCCATAAATGTATAAAGGAAACCCCCTACAACTTTGAAAAGTATGTATCCTGGGGAGCTTAATTGTGTAGAGTTCAAATTTGGCATCAGAAAACTTGTAACTCCTTTACTTTAAAAGATATAGGGCCCTCAAAATGCAACTTTGTCCATCCAGGACCAACTTCGGGGGGTCAGAACTCCAAAAGTAAAAATAATTTTTTGTCCATTTTTTTGCCAGTCGGAACCCTTTGGTAGGACATTACTCTTATCCAATATTGAGTCAATTAGAATAATTTTAGCTGAGATATTACCCATGCAAAACTCAAATAGTACATTTTTTGTATATTTTGACCCCCTGAAAACCAATGTCAGACAAATTACCCCACCATCAACTTCAGGTATGTTGAAAATATGTTCTTGGACAACATTTCTGAGAAATAGTGGCTTGGGGTCTTGATGACTTTGCATTAAAAACATCAGTTAGGCATGTTAGGCTTGCCTACTTACATAGGAGTCATTCCAGCCACATCAACAAAAAGGGTTGGTTGGTCAGTGGTCATCCCCTCAAATTTTGCTGAAAATCATTTCTAGCATAACTCTATGAGCATAATGAACACATGGACAAAAATGAATGCACAACTCCAAGCGGTTTGGGAGATATGGCTTGTCAAAATTTGGCCCAGATCCCCAGATAGCGTTTTGGAACACTCATATTTTGACTTTGAAAAATGATATGGGTGGGGTTTGGGGTCCATACACAATTTTGTCGGCAAAAATTGACAGTTGTCGTCAAAACCATGTGATTGTCGGCAAATGTAGTCAAAGCTATGTGATTGTCGGCAAATTGCAAGAGACATAAAAGATTTTTTGGCCCATTTCATCTTTCAGAAAAGTAACCTCCTTTACTTTAAAAAAGAATGATTACCCATGGAAAACCACTTTTTTTTACATTTTACCCTCAGTCAGACAATTTAACTTCACTTTTATTGCAGACCTCGGTAGGACAAACTCTTATCCAATGTTACCCACAGAGTTTACACATTTTTGATTTTGCATGTATAATGATTTCATGTACAACTCTATGGAGAAGGCAAACCTTACTAATGTGTTGAAGCATCAAGAACCAAAGCTAATATCTGGCATCAAGAAATGTTGTCCAAGAACATATCTTCAACATACCTGAAGTTGATGGAGGGGCAAATTGTCTGACATTGGTTTTCAGGGGGTCAAAATGTAAAAAAGTGGTTTTCCATGGGGTAATATCTCAGCTAAATGTATTCTAATATGCTCAATATTGGATAAGAGTAATGTCCTACCAAAGGGCTCTGACTGGCAAAAAAATTGACGCTAAAATTATTTTTACTTTTGGAGTTCTGACCCCCCAAAGTTGGTCCTGGTTGGACGAAGTTGCATTTTGAGGGCCCTATATCTTTTAAAGTAACGAAGTTACAAGTTTTCTGATAGCAGATTTGAATTCTACACCAAAAAGTACCCCAGGATACATACTTTTCACAGTTTTAAAGGGTTCCCTTTATACATTTATGGACCTCCAAACATCGTCTTTCACGTTGCGACAAATTTTTTGCGCTGACCTCCCCCTCTAAATTTCAAATTGATGCCACGGGAAAACGAAATAGAGTATGAAGCTCAATTTTTTCAGGATTTTACTTTCTCATCAATATCTACCACCACACAGAAAAAAGAAAAATTGAAGAGGTGCTGCGGTGCACATCCCTGAGTTGACATGGAATGGGCCTAATGTGTTACAAAATAGTGCTGTTGTTACGTAATAGACATTGTGAATGTTATAGTAGTTACTAATTAAAAATTGGTCAAAAAATATTTCCGTCTGCAAAACACCCCCCCCCCCCCAATAATATTGGTCTAGCGACGCCCCTGGTTTTGGCCATTGAAAGTGGTATAGGAAGGATCTCCTGGCATGTTTTTGTTCATGTTTTCAAATATTTCAACAGACATAAAATACACTTCAAAATTGTTAAAAAACTTAATTTTTTTATTTTTCTGATTTTTTTCTTAAAATCAAAGAGTATCATGCACTACTCAGGTACCTGTGGCATGCCGCTATTCCTGCTTTAAAACAACAAGTCATTGAAAATACTTCATACCCCGGGGGGCACTTCAATATGAAATGGATATAGGTGTAGGGCTGGCACTTTCGCACTAAGGGGCATTCGGTGAGAGCAAAATGTAAAAAATATGGGGTCATTGGGTGAGAGCATGATTTTTAGCATTCGGTGAGAGCAAAATGTAAAAAATATGGGGTCATTGGGTGAGAACATGACCTTTTTTTGAATGGAATCTTTGGGTGACAGCCGAAAAAGCGCCACAAAAACCTCGAAAATCGAATTTCTAGTTCAAAATGGCTTCAAATTTCATTGTTTTTTCAAAATAAGTAATAAAATCAGTGATAAATGAAAGTTGCTGTTCAAATTGAACTTGTAAGGGTCTTTGGGTGACAGATCAAATGGAAAAATAGGGGGTCTTCGGGTGACAGAGCATGTGTTCGTAAAAAAAATATGGGGTCTTTGGGTGACAGCGATGCTGAAAAAGGGGTCTTAACAGCCCTACATACGCGTCACCTCCAAAGTTGGAGTGCCCCCTGGCTTCATACACCACCCCATGGTGATGGTCCTGAATTAAGTAATTATGGAAATAACTCACTTAAATTGTATCTTTGTTTACAAGTGTCGGTATTCTCTCACCAACCAGCTGTCATGTCTTTTCTATGATTTGGACCAGTTCACCAGAGTATATGTTTTCAAAATCTGAAATAATAAATCCATACGTAGTATGTCAATGTCACTCAATGCAGGGTGTCAATTTGTTTGTGTTTTATTATTTCAGTGTTGTGAATTTACCAGTACCAGCTAGTATATTCGGCTGATATTAAAGATAACAAATACATTTTGTAGGCCTCAAATCCGGGGGGGACTTTAGAAGTGTCGAGTATAAAGCCTATCGGCATCATGAAGTAGGGGCCTATCGGGTAAATAACATTATTTTAAAAGGGGGTTGTTGGGTACAAGCCAATTAAAAGGGGGTCATTGGGTATAATATTTAAAAAAAAGATGGTCATTGGGTATAAGATTTCAAACAGGCGGCGAATGGCATGATCGAGCCAGGAACTTGTGAAACCGCCCGGCTGCATGACATTTTTCATATACTTGGTTATTTTTGTGGGGTTCATTATCGACCCCAACGGTTTTAGCTTGTATTTATATTATTTATTAGCATAGGCCGATTTGTTTGTGATATTTCAAGCGTTTTAAAATTTCAAAATAATCCCATTCAATTACACGTTTGACGATGAAAATTTATTGAATTTAGAGAATGCAATGCGACCACCACCTGATTTCAAAAAAGGGGTCATCGAGTAGAAAATTTGGAAAAAATGGAGCAAAATTCTTGTTCTTGTTCCAAATTTTCAAAATTTCCAATACAAATTTGTTTTACATTCTACTAGGCTATGAGAGTAGTAGAGACCATTGCATTCAAAATATACATGTAGTCGGATTCGCTGAAGCAGTGAAGCATTACAATGTATGCCAGATTACGACAGGCAATATGCGGATTTAGGGTTTCTCTCCCGGAAGTCAATTAATTGTGCCGAAATTACTTCGCACAATGCAATATGCATATTGCATAACAAAGAATATTGATTAACCTCCGAACTGTATCTATTGTTATGCAAAACGCTTATTGCATTGTGGGAAGGAATTTCGGCACAAATTGACTTCCGGTAGAGAAACCCTAAATCCGCATATTGCATCAAAAATATTGCTAAAATTACACTTCACTCAGAAAAATTTTAGACTGTCCAAAACAGGCAAATCTTGCTCAAAAGATACAGTTGACTAATCAAAATGACTTTCATCCACTTCAATATTAACAGAAAAAATAAATTTCTGGTGCAAAAAATTGCACTGTTGTCCGACTGAAAAACGATACCAACGCACTTTAGCAAGTAGCATCGAATACGTAACTATCGTGTGCAAATTTGAAGTTACTGGAGAACTCCCGCTTCGAATTTGCACAGGATAGTTACGCATTCGATGCTAGAGTGCTTTGCTATCGTTTTTCGGTTGGACAGCGGTACAAGTTTTTTCACCGGAGGTTATTGATTCTGTTTAATGTCGAAATTTGAATGAAAGTTATTTTGATGAGTCGGCTGTGTTTACTTCTGAACTTCCATTGCTTTACACGGTGTCATGCTTCAGCGAATCCGACTAGATTTTGAATGCAATGGTCTCTAGCCTAGAATGTGAAGCTACATGTATCGGTGAGCAAATTCTTGGCTAGACTTCTCGAGCAAATTCGAAGTTGCAACACGGCCCCAGAGACACTAGCCCAAGGTACTCACACCTCCGTCACTACGATTTCCACTGTCCTTCTCCGTACGAAGGTACGAAGGTCTGAGCCTATCTGGTCCAGGGTACACAGTATCAAATTTTATTAACAAAATATCACTTCTTCCTCACATGAAAATAAGACTTTTAAACAAAACATATTTGGTGCACGTGTGAAAATTTAAGGTACATTTGAAGACTGTAAAATGACCAAATTTCAATTTGTGACCGTAACCGTAGCGATCGTCACCATAACAGCATCAATATCTCATAGTCTACAGATAACACGGTGGCCATGGTGGCAAATAAATTTCATTTTTTGTTGTGAAATGCAGATTTAATGAAGAAAAGAGATGCGCAGGAAGTCTTCATAGTGTTACATTGTATTTTTAAGGATTATAACCCGGATTATAATCACAAAACTGAACATGTGTGTACTTTTGTGAATGCAGGGTGAACCTTTGAAATTGCGACATGAGTTCGCGGTTCAACTGCCTCAGTGCCCCGTTTTTTCCAATACTATGGAAGTCATGGCCCTACATGTATGGCGAGGAAGGGACCAATAGGGCCATGGTGTGTCGGGCTATTTATTTATTTTTTTTATTAACGGCATCTTTATAGAGGGTAGCCCAGATCAGTGAACAAAGCACTGCTTTCCACTGGGGCCCTCTTTACATATTAAAATACACAGAGATACAAATATTGAAAAATAAAATTTCCTTAATCTTAAATTACAAAGCACTTAAAATACCATGAAAAACTGTATAAATTGCACTTTTGTAAATTGCATGCATATCAATAAAATAAAGTCTGCACAAAAAGCAACGCAGCTGCCACAAATACGCCCATAGCTCCAGGACCAAATATTCGCTCCCACAATGTCCCAACATAAAAAAGGAAGGACGATCCACCCACGCGCACCTCGATGCCCAATCTATCCAACTCGGCTCAACATCAACAACACAGCAGCGCCTCGATAGAAAAATACCCGAACTCAAAAGCTGCAGCTATCCGTATGGAATCTAAGCAAGCGAGACTTAGACAACGGCGGGCCCCACGCACCACAGCACCGGCACAACATCCATTGAACGATGTTACCTGCAACCTTCAAACCCAGGCACCTCTCCCCAAAAGCACTACTACGCTGTCAATATTGAACTACATCCGACAAATGGGGCACCAAAAAGCGCGCAAATAAACCACCCCCCTCTCCACGCCGAAACATCCTGAAAGCAAATACTAGCTCCGAAGCCACCGGCGCATCTATAACAGCCGCGTCACTTCCCGTGCAGACTATACATGTACATTGGATCACAATTTAAAATTAAACGATCATAAAATATAGGTACAACAAAATCGATAAAATTGTATTTATATATAAATAGATTGCAAGAGTACATAAAATTATATTTATTGCAAAAACTTAGCACAGCAAAATGTTACTAGTAGAAAATAAACCTTGGTGTGATTCACTGCGAAAGCCATCGGACATCCCACAATTGCACAAAGACACAGGAGGCGCCGCACATGACCGACTCAAAACGTAGAGTGCTACCATTGACTTCCACAGTGAGTCAAACCAAAGCCTATTAAATTAAACAAGAACACTAACCATCAGAATTACCATCAAAAACTTACTTAAAACCAAAATGTGACTTATTAAATACTATTTAAATAAATACAAAGAAATGGAATGTAATTGGCTCCACCAGTAAAGCTAGTACATGTACGCACAGATGAACCCCTACACAAATGCCATGTAAGTAAGAAACCCACACTAATCAAGCAAAAATCCCACCCCAGAACCATGCAACACTCACTAAATCATGCAAAAACTTTAAATAAGTAGAAGTAAAATTCTACCCAACTCAGCAAGCACCCCACAGCTCCAGGGCAACACTCCACTCAGTCACCGCGATGCTCCACAACCTATACACCATGATGCAAAAATTCCTCTGTGCGTACATGTAGTACATTAATGGTGAAGTACATGTTGGGCATAAAGCCAAAACATAATAATCAAATAATCCAATGAGAAATCAATAAATCAATACAATAGCAGATCCAGTCCCAGAAAACAAAAAACATTATACAAACCTAAGCTCAATTGAGGATGTGGGCTTTGAGCATTTTTTTAAATATGTGAATGTTGGGTGAGTTTTTAACCTGGGCTGGAAGCTGGTTCCACAAATAAGCTCCCGAGTTCTGAAAGGTACGCTTGCCCCAATTGGTTCTACTACGACCAACACGGATGTTGATTGTGTCATGCAATCGTGTTCCATAACCATGGGACTTCATGCGATCATGGATGTTTTGTACCAAGTACTCGGGGGCTAACTTGTTGATACACCTGTACACCAAAATACATTTAAAATAATTTGCACGCTGATCCACCTTCATCCAATTTAGTTCACCATAGATTTCACTAACATGTTTATCCCTAACTTTACATCCCAGTGTGAGTCTTGCAGCACGATTTTGAAGCACTTGGATTTTGTTAGTAAGCTTATCAGCAGCACCTACATATATCGGACAGCAGTAGTCAATGTGGGGGAGAATGATTGCATTATACAACATGGTCATTGTTTTCTGATCTATGTAATACCTCAGGCGTCTTAGAATGCGCGCCAGTCTTTTGCGAGATCTTATTTGCAGTTTTTTTAACATGGGTATTCCATTTCAAATGCGAGTCAAACCACATGCCTAAGTATTTGAAAACATGTACATGTTCTAATTTTACATTGTTAAGTTTGATGTTAAGAACAGAGTTTTTCAACTTACGCTGTGAGCCAAACAGCATTACTTTTGTTTTTGAGGCATTAACAGTCAATTTATTGACATGCATCCACTCAGCGACCAGTGCAAGTTCCTCATTAAGAACATCTTCAATGTCATCCCTGGAGTTAGAGTTGTACATGATGGCTGTGTCGTCTGCATATAGTACAACCTTGCTTTTGGAAAGAACACCAGGCATGTCATAATAAATGCAATAAAAAGGAGTGGGCCTAAAATACTGCCCTGAGGCACACCAACTGTCACCTGCATAAGTTCTGAGTGGACACCATCAATGCTAGTGCACTGCTGCCTATTACTCAAGTAATTTGAAAACCAGTCCCATTCTTTACCCATAATGCCAAGGTGATTTAGTTTTGACAGAAGCACCTCATAATTGACGGTGTCAAACGCCTTTTTCAGGTCAAGCATGACAGCACCTGTAAACTCACCATTGTCCATGTTATTAAGAAGGTAGTCGGTCACATCTGTGATACATGTAAGGGTTGAATGTTGGGGACGGAAACCTGATTGCATGTTTGAAAGAAGCCCTTTGAGAGTAAGTGATTATAAACCTGCTTGTGAATAGCCCTCTCAAGAATTTTGGAGACAACCGGCAGCACAGATATTGGTCTATAATTCCCACACTCGGTCTTGAGACCATCTTTAAAAATGGGAGTAACAATGGCTTGTTTCCATTCTGAAGGAATAATACCTGTGGAGATGGTGAGGTTCATTATATGAGTGAGCGGTTTAGCAATATGGGCAGCACCCTCTTTCAACAATCTAGAGCTTAAACCATCAAGCCCAGTGGCTTTGTTAATACAAAGGGCAGATAATTGTTTCTGGACAAACTCTTCCTCAATATCAATAAATTGAAGGGGTTCCCCGCTGTAGCTGGGAAGTTCACATTCTTTACTACCTTCAAACCTTTGGGCCAACTTCTGACCAATTTGGACAAAAAAACCATTAAAGGTGTCAGCAATTTGCTTGGGGTCACATACTTGTTTACCATCAACATTGATTTCACTGATTTTACCATGCACCTTGGATGGTAATAGGGTTTTGATGGTTTTCCATAGCTGTTTGCTGTCATCCTTATTTTCCTTGATGGTCTCTGTATAATATGTTTTTTTAACCTGTTTGATCATATTTGTAGTCTGGTTTCTGATATTACGATACAATTCCCAGTCCTTGGCACTACCAGATTTTTGTGCCTTACCTTTGTAGTAATCCCGGTCTTTACACATTGACAAAATATCTTCATTGAACCATGAAGGCTGGTTCCCCTTCACACGTACCTCAACTAGGGGTGCATGCTTATCTGAAATCTGTTTAAATTTCTCTTTAAAACAACACCAAGCAATCTCAGGGTTATCAGCCTGAAAAACAACATTCCAATCAGTGTTATTAAGATCATCATGAAACAAACTGTTATCAAACTTACGGTACGACCTGGTTTTTAAGATCTTAGGTTTCGCTTTTACAGGGCGAGATTTGTATGTCATATACACCAGATTGTGATCACTAAAGCCAACTGGTATATTACCAGATGTATACAGTTTGCTATCATTTGATATTAGAATTAAGTCAATACAAGTGGCACTTTTCTCAGTTATACGTGTTGGAGTGTCTATCACATTATGCAACTGAAATTGCTGACATATTTGCTTCATGGTCTGTGCTGTCTCGGGTTTGTGAAGATCAAGATTAAAATCACCTGTAACTATGATATCATTACTACCAGCTGCGTCAGTTATATTACTGAGATGGTCCTTAAGCCTATCTATATATTCAACTTTTTCTTCTGGGGGTCCATAGATGGTACCAATAATGATAGGTTTACTCTGTCTCAAACCAATTTCAATCCAAGTGGACTCAATAGAATCGCATTGTAACTCATCCCTATGAACGCATTGATATTTACTGTTTACATAGATTGCCACTCCCCCTCCACGACGATTTCTATCATTTCGGTACAGAGAGTAGCCGTCTATTGAGACCTCTTCGGATGTAATTTGACTTGAGAGCCATGTCTCATTTACACATAAAACATCAACTGGCATCTTTTGTAATACTAATCTCAGAGTGTCAATTTTTGAATTATCTTCTCCAAGCAGCGATACAATGTTCAGGAGAGCTATTTTAATTCCCTTTAAAGTCAGCATGTCATCACACAATGAACTGAGGGAAGCTGTTGTATGTTGTGGGCCTGGATTTAACTCAATGTCATTAGATAATATTATGATCCGATGACCGTGGTAGGTACTGATGATATTCGCCCCATAAGAAATAGGTCTACCATGGTATCGACCCTGTTTATAACCTGTACTAAGATTGACTGACAAATTAAACGGGAGACCAGAAGGGAAGATGACTGTAGTACGCCGTTGCATGGGATGACCATCAGCTGGACTATGTCCATCCGGGAGTCCGACATGTAGCGTCACCAATACAACAATGAAGAAGCTTCCAGTGGTGCAAGTTAGCCTCAGCATTCTAATCTTGGAGATGGAGTAAATCGTCACGAGGGATAAGAAAAATCAAGCTACAGGGACATCAGCTCAAGGGCTGATCTGGGCTTTCCTGTGTATAAATAAAAATGAAATGAAATGAAGAATTCTTAAGGGGCTAGGGGGTACTACACCCCTGCCCAATTTTGTGCCTATTTTAGCATTTTTCTCAAAAATTATAGCGCATTGGGGACAAGTAACATATGTATATTATAGGGGCTAGGACTACAAATACTCCACTGGAAATTTTATTTCAGCACATACATAGTTGTGGAGTTACAGTCAAAAATGAGGGAAACCAATATTTGATCAATAAATCAATAACTACTTGCTTTGAGTTGCTGAATTTTCAGTGCAGTAGTTGTAGTCCTTGCCCCAATAATATACATATCTTATTTGTCACCAATACGCTATCATTTTTGAGAAAAATGCAAAAAAATAAGCACAAAATTGGCCAGGGGTGTAGTACCCCCTTAAAAGTAAATTGTCATATGAAGTATGTTTAAACTTCAAGTACATGTCGACTGGACTGCATAAAATAAAATATGGTTCCTCTTTTGCTCTTTTGTTTGATAAAAAAACTCAATGTTGTGTGGTGTTGTGTCTGCATTTATGAGCAACTGGGTTAAGTAACAACACGACGAAAAGACAAATAATTTTAAGTTTACCTTCCTTCATCATCATGTACTGTTTACATGACGGCATCATGATGATCTACATGTATGACTGTGTCAAGTGTCATAGCTGTGACTGTGTATGTACACAGTCGGTGTAGGTAATATAAATCTCAGCCGCCGCAAAGTCAACGCAAATTTATGCTCGATTGAAAATCAAAAACATGTAAACACAACAATGGCCTAGTCTCCGCGACCGGCTTGATTCTGCTCACTACAAATACACGTACGTTTTTGCGACATGAAACAGAGACTAGGTTTGGCGCATACAATCTGAGACAATCCGCCCAATATGCCCAATGAATCGAATACACGATTTCGCGCTCTTTGGCGGCGCTATATAAACAATCGCGTTCGGACAGGGGTGACCCGTAAACCTTTCAGATTGGACTATGTCTTATGTTACTCATTTCCCATCTACTTCCCCTGGCTATTCATTTGCTATTCCATTTGAAACCCACAACCCCCTATGGAAGACCTTATTCTCCCACACAGGGGGAGTAGATTTCAAATGGAGTCACCCATTTAGGTAATTCGGTAAATCCCATAAGCCGTTGCGAGTACACCTGTGATGTCAACATTTGACGTCAGTTTGCGTCAGGCCGATGTGCACATCGTTTAGCGAATATCATTACTGCGCATTGCAAGGCGGCGCGACGTCAAATGACGACATCTCAAAATCGCTAAACGATGTGCACATCGGCCTGACGCAAACTGGCGTCAAATGACGACATCTCAGGTTTACTCGCAAAGGCTTATGGGATTTACCGAAAAGGCCAATTGGAATTCACATCCACTTTGTGCGAGATTAAGGTCATGTTTTTTAATATATGGGTTGTATTACAACTTGAATAGCACATTAGACACATATCACTGCATATCTTACAAAGCAAAACCACTGCGCATGCAAATGGCGCAATCACTTTAACTCATCTCATATATACACACGGTACCGTTGGCTTGGCCAGCGAAACAACCGTGGCTACTGTCTCCGATCAAGTACTCGGCAGGCGAGCGGTTTTGGGGGTCGAAACTAGGGAATAACTTTACCTTCTTTGTTCATCTTCTTTCCTATTTCGTTCTTTCTTCCCTTTCCGATGGTCAAAAATCTACTTTGAGTGTTAGGATTAAAGATATGAAAATTGTAAAAAGTCCTGTGTGACCTTTGACTCAATTTGCTCAAAGGTGCCTTCATGACAAAAACTTCACCATATTCACGGTACTACTGGTTCTTCAGTGATTTCTATTCTCGATTTTTAGATACTTTCAGGTATTATGAACCAAACAAGGGGAGAGGCTTACGTATCATAAAAAAGAAAGAAAAGCACAGTGATTTATAGTGCGCTACGCACAGGCACAACGCCTAGACGTTGATCCACAAGCCTCACTGGAACATATAAACATTATACAAATACATCATGTTTTAAGGGGAAGTAGTCAAAACTACTGGTCGCGAGGTGTTGGATGATTTGACTACTTCCCGACGCGTCAAATCATCCAACACCGAGGGACCAGTAGTTTTGAATACTTCCCCGAAATGGAACATGTTGTATTTGTTTTACTATACCTCATACATATTTTCACTATCAAGGTGAAATCGTAAACAAAAGTCAAAATACACACCAGTCAATGTGCCCACCGGCATTTTTGCTTATCTAATTTACTGGAGGATTTATGTTCAATCAACTAATTTACAATTAGCTAGGCCTACATTATTCTAATTTTCTTTTAACCATTTCATAAATATCATTTTCTTTCATAAAACGTCAAATTCGTGTGTTATTATCCATCTGTAATAAATAAATGCAGCAGACGCCACTTTCACGATAAACGCATCTGTAGAATCACCATTGTGTAGCATAATGCTACGTCTGAAGGAACGGTGACGCGCGGAGTCGAGACACCGTGTGGTAATAGGGGTGCGGAAGTTTTTACTACTTCCCCGCGTGCTAGTAATTGCACAGGCGTGGGGAAGTAGTCAAAATACTCGGACGCTGGCGTTATTAACCGATAAGATTATGAGGTATAGTAATACAAACTAGCGCACGAGATCAAATTAATGATGCTTAGTTAATGATATCAATATGCAGATTAGCAGCAACGTTTCATATGCAGGGGAAAGAAGAATCACGCATCGCACACAAGCATGGCTTTGGGGTTCAAGTCCACGCACAGGCAGGTATGTCTGGAGTTTTACTCTGGTTTATCTGCCTATGCATGCTTTTAATTTCATGTTTAATTGTCCTATATAGTGTTCGATGCGTGATTCTTCTTTCCCCTGCATATGAAACGTTGCTGCTAAATTGTTGGCAAGTTGAAAGTCACATTTATGTCACATTTATGTAAAAAATGTTCAGTTTTGGAGAAATCATAAGAAAGCTTGATTTTTACCAAACATTTGTTTGACAAGATTAAAAAATAAATTATACAGTAAAACATTTACAAAAACTAGATTTTACAAAATCTAGGATTTTTAAAAATAATTTTGAATTTTGACCACCTGGAAAACATTGCATAGTCTTGAATATCGAACCATGTCATGCTTGAAGTTTTCGTTGATATCAATCATGTTAATAAAGGTATAAGACATCAGCAAGTCCAAAGACGCAATAAATTATAGGAATATAACCTTAATAGCCGTGTCGGACCCCGATTTGTAACACAGAATAGTTTATGCACCAGAATAATTGAGAAATAAAATCAGCCCCCATTTATGACTGAATCTCCCGAGATATTATGAGAATACAATGGCGCTATTAAACTGGGATGGCGCTCATCCGTTTGCATGGTCATACATGGTGTTGCTTCAAAGCGCACCATCGGTTTTTAGTTCGCCAAAAACCCCCATAGATACCGGTCCGATAGGGCGAGCTGTAACAGCTTGTACAAATTCCTGGGAGGGGGTGGGGTGGTGGTACACGCCCTTCTGTTAATTTTTGCAACGGGGACGCCCCTCCTCCTATAAATCATAATAGACGAGAAAATTAAGCAATAATATTGTCCTGAATATTTGCCTTTTTAATACGAAAACACAGTGTTTTTACCCAAATAGGTTAAAATTGCAACATTGCGCGCGCTCGCTCGAACTCGCCCACAAAATCAAAAGACACCTCATTTTAATGGTCTGAAATAGGTATTTGTTGGGCGCCAAAAAAAAGTCCCAATAAAACAGAAACGAAATTTATGATCCTCCCCTCCCCCACCTCCACCATTAAATGTTTATGCTTCCGCCGCCACTGTATATATTGCAGAACTGCTGTTGTTTGCTACTTTTGGAAAATCCCTCTATATCCGATATATATGTTGGCGAATATAGAGGAACTGAAACGGTGGCTCACTACATGCATACATTTTAGTGGAAATATCTTAGCAGATATTATACAGTCTATGTCCTCCAAACAGTTTTAATCACAGCCGCACCAGTGTTTCCGATTTAGGATTGGCTTGTAGAATAAATCTTTTATCATCGTTAACAATGGTTAAGGTATTAAACAACACCCAGTGCATTAAAATTTACTAACTCAACCTGGCGGCGCGCCGCGGCGTGGCTTCAGATAGATCACTTTAACGAAATTGTTACGAGTCGTTAATGACTCAAGGCCAAAAACACATCTTTCGCAATTTCACTTCAGAATGCAAAACAAAACACACTGTTAATTTAGTTAACAATATCTGAGTCTTTCAATCAAATACATCTGAAGATTTGTTAATGTTACTTATAGCCAGCAGCCTTCTTCATAATGTTGATTAGAGAGTTCTGATGTCAATGTTCTTGATGTATATCCTGATTCACTGCGTAGAACACTGCTCAGCGAAGTCCACTTTTATATCCTTTGCATAAAATCCTCGCACAGTTAGCTCTCTCCAAATTGGTGCTATTTTCACCTTCCCCGCAGTTTCTAGTGGAAAAATACCTGCATTGCAGTTGTCCCCTGTTCCCTCTTACATTTGCAGATGTGTTGTTTCATAAACCAGAGTTCAGCAAGTCGACAGAAGAAAAGGCTATAATATAAATTCCTTTCTCGGAAGAGGTACGCACTTTGACCTATTCTAGAACTTCTTCGATAATACAGGGTATAGTAGTACATTGACTACATAAAATTTTTCTGGTTCGCAATTTTCATTCCTTGAAGGAAATGGAGGTAAGCACACTGCTATTAGCCCACAACAACACTGTACTGTGTAGAATTATCTTTATATCTGCTTATATACTAAACATCAGAAAAAACCTTATATTAATAGCCAATCACTATTTTCACAATTTATGTAACAAGGGAAGTTACCAAGAATAATTATAAACATTAAACTTTCACATTACATCACTTCTTGCGGGTTTTTCTCAACATGATGACATATGCACTATACAATCTTGGGGATTTTCCCAATTGTGCAACACAATGAACATTCTAGAAAAGGGGATTCCCAACTATCCAAAAGATAAAAATGAATGAGAGAGGATTCACACAAATGTCATCACTCATCAAATAACTTGTAAACAAAGATAAATAATTCAAGGCATATCACAAAAGGTTCGGCAAATACCATTCCTTCACAACATTTTGAGTGGCATTGGCGACATAAACACCACTTTCCCTCGGTTGTTTGGCTCAAAATTAAGCTGCGATGCTTTTGAAACATCGCAATATCGCGGCCGCGATGAGGAGTCTGCATCTTCTTTTATGGCCATTCTGCAAACCTTGATTTTCCAACAGCCAATCACAAGCGTGCACGACCGTGATATCGCAGCGCGCCGCGAATAAAGTTGAAAAGTTCAACTCTAATCGGCTCATCGCCAACAACATTTCCTCTGCGCGATGAAAATTTTTACCGCCAAGCTCGTAAAAACCTGGCCCAGATGTAAGATGTGGAATCTGAAGGGGACATACCTGACAGTAAAAACTAACAGGGGGGATACAAATCTATTTGTATGGAAAAAGAGGCTAACGAATCATCAGGACGATAATGTTGTTTTTTAGCTTCAGGCCTGGAGTAGGGGAAAATCCACTTAACTTTTAATGCATGCTCTATTTCATCTGCGGAGATGACAATGCGGCAGCGTCTGAGAACTACTACGTTGGATGATTTAATCAAGAAGCGGAACTAGAGAAGATATTAACACAGAATCTCTTCTGTTGTAATGTTAGTGATAATAAGAGGTGAAAACATTTAATTTGGGCATTATTTACGTGTTAGTTTCTCGCATGTTCTAATAAATCAATGTCAATGTAAACTTGCAGTGGCGTATGTAGCGTGAGTCATTCGATTGGTGGAGGCACCGAGTCTATTACAGGTATGGGAGAAAATAAATAACAGTAATGCCTCTTTGCTTGTATATAAACTGCGCAAACCTATACCAAATTGAAGCATAAAAAGCCTGTGTAGAAAATTGCAAATTTGTTTTCCCCGAAAATTTCATAAATGGTGGTATTTCATAATGAAGATGATGAAAAGGAGCAACACCTTTAAACTAATCAGTTAATGTTCCAAACTTTAAAACAAGAGAAATGATCGAATATTTTTTGGATTATACCAAAATATAAGTCCAGAATTTTGGAACCGTGAATGTCTGCGCTTATTTTTTTTTCTGGAGCCAGATGATAGGAGGCACTTGTAAAGAATTAATTTGCAAACATCTTTGCTTTAAAGTAAAGTAGCTTTGTAGCTATCTACATTAGCCATTGCGCATGTATATATAAGAATAATTATTACGGATGTGACATCAAACAAATAGAGAATAAGTGCGCATTGTAATTTTTCAAGTAATTGCAAATGATCATTCAACATTCATGTTTAATAAACTATAATGACAGTTTATGATATAAAATAAAAGTAAAGTAGGTCTTACGAACTATCATTCCAACAAATCTGTTTCCATAGCAACAGGGTTTGACAATGCATGTTCCTTTCTTATGTTGATATTTTTATTTATTAACCTTCATCTCTGTTAGCTTACGTGCCAGGATATTGAAATCACCCATTCTTGTATTCTAAATTCTTTGCTATAAAACAAATGTTATTTGATGCAAATAATTATGTTTTTTGGTTGTTAAGATGTGTTGGTTAGAGCGAATGCAGATTTCGTACGTCGGAAACGGTCTGAAAAGAAAGTGCAATTTTGGTTGCCCGCATGATCATGGAAATCATTACAGCTAATGCTTGCAGTACAGTTTTACTGGGTCTCGTGTATTTTGCACAACAAAACCGATACATGTTCAAGATATCCTTCATATTGACCTTTTTCCATAGGTTGTTGACTTCCATCGAGTGATCGCTGGTTGGTTCAAAATTTAATGAGTCGTATGCACAATTTTTGTATTTTGTAAGTATATACAAGGTTATTAAGAAACTGCCTCATTTCCACGTCAAGATGCATCAATTGCTTACAGTATAAAGGTAGTAATTACGAATGGTTTAGTCGAAATCTGGCAAATGTCACTAACATTTGTGTGTCTGTGGAGCCCTTCGATGATTTCTTCTCTTATAAAATGTGTTTTATTTTCTTTTGAAGTCCCAAAGCATGTCAAGGAGCTCAAAAAGGAACAAAATATTTATCCTGAGTGCGCTGTTGGGCAACCGCATCTTAAAACGTGTTTTATGTAGAGTATCCAAAACTACAGTATGATGCTTACGAAGCTGTTGGCTTCAAATTTTAACCGTTTTCGACCATTTGCCGACGTACCAAATCTGAATTTACTTCAACCAACATATCTAAACAACAACAAAATCACATTTTCAGCAAATAAATTTTATTTTGTACATTGAATTCAAGAGCACAATCATGGGTATATTCAATATCGTGGTAAGTACGATAACAGAGATGTGATGATGGAGGTAGAACCTTTTGAATGACCCTCGTATATTATTGTACATTATTAATGGAATGATGGCAACCATCACATGCATTAGGGAGTGTTCATAAATACTTTGGTGGCGGGTGGGGGATGGGGTGGAAAATATGCATTGGGGTCAAAAAATGTGGGTCCTAAAAAGGGGGCATAAAAAATGAGTCCTTAATAGGGGGGATCAAAAAAAAAATTTGACGGTAACATTCCGGGGTAAAATGTACGAGAAGGCATGTACATTCAAAAAATTTTGTAATCTCAAGCTACAAATCAATAATGTGCGCACTTTTCAATTTTGGGTGTAACACTATGAATCCAATGAGTAATAACTCCAAACGATAATTTTTAGCTAACGAGTTAATGACCATAGGAGTAGTTCCTGGGGGGGGCGAGGGGGGATGGGGATAACCCCCCCAATATTTTTGATAGGGGATGGTCCAAACAATCATCCCCAATGTTGACGCCTGTATATGGGTTTCTAATCAAAAATTAACCCCATATTTGGTCATTTAAAACTAAAAAGTGCCAATTAATTCCAGTTTTGTACTAAAGTCTGCACAAATAGTAACTCAGCTGTTATAAACACGCCTATAGATTCAGAACTAATAATTGTTTTCACAATATTTCAACATAAAAAGAAGGATGATTTATTTACGCACATTTTGATACCCCATTAGTCCAATTTTGTTCAATATTGACAATACAGCAGTGTTTTGAAATAAAAATACCCCAATTTAAAAGTTGCAGTTAGGGGTGGTGCAATAATTATGTGTACCGGGGGGTGAATTCTCAAAATGGTCTGCCAAAAACGCTTGCCCCCCTTTGGCCATGCCAAAAATCTTTGCCCCCCCTTTTGACGTGCCAAAAAATCTTTGCCCCCCCTTTTGACGTGCCAACAAATCATGCCCCCCCCTTACACATGCAAGATTTTGGGGAACCCGAAATTAAAACCTTAAATTGTTTTATCATATAATGCGAGCGCAGCGAGCAGGAAATTGTGCATATTTGAATGTGTTCCTAACGTTTTCCTACGCCTTTTTAGGGCGTAATATAGAAATGGTACCCAAAATATCTGTGCCAAAAATCGCTTGCCCCACCCCCTTTTGACCTGCCAAAAATGCTTGCCCCCCCTTGGCCTGCCAAAAATCTTTGCCCGCCCCTATAATTCACCCCCGGGGGGGGGGGTACACATAATTATTGCACCACCCCTTATTTGTATTGATTTGAAGTAAGCGCAAAGATAATGGCGGGCTTTACGTGTTTACAGTGCTGGCATTATAACCATTGATCGCTGTAAACTGCAACTTTTAAATTCGGGTATTTTTCTGTAAAAGCACTACTATGTTGTAAATATTGAACGACATTTGACGAATGAGGTATCAAAATGCGTGTAAATAAATCATGCTTTCCTCTATGTTGAAATATTGTGAAAACAGTTATTAGTTCTGAATCTATACGCGTATTTATAACAGCCGAGTTACTTTTTGTGTAGACTTTATATTTCAGCAGTTTAGCTTCACTATGGCATTTTTTTTGCGCGCCTCGCTTCGCGCACGCCACTGTTTGCTTATAGATCCTTTTTCCTTAAATCCGCCTCTGACCTAAACTAACAGTTATAACACTGACAAGAACATGAGGAGAATTTTGATACCTGCATTATGACACCAAATGTGTGTAAAAAGAAATCCGAATGATCGAGAAGCTAATGATTGAACGAAATTAGATCCGATTTGAGACGTTGCAAATTCAAAATTACTCAGTGTGACATTGCATAGTTTTACTGTTCCATTGGCTTATAGTCAGTGGCTGTCAACGTGTGTCATTGGTAACTAACTGACAATGCGACCGCAGTCTTGCCAAAATGGAAAGCATTTTGCATTATCGATAAAAAAATAAACTGCAACTTTTTTAATGGCATCAAATGTCATTCACTCATACTATCTCGCTCATCCCGATTTCACATGATTTTAAACAGTAAGGTGCGTTATCATGTTGCAACTAACGAGGCTAGTGTTCTGTATATCGGCAGCCTGCTACGCTAATGGCCTAAATCATTTTTGTAATTTTAAGGAAGGGGTATGAACGTTTGGACAGTATTTATTGTGGGACATTAGAGCACATCAGACATATCGAATTGCATTCTGAATACGAAGAATGGCCTTCTGATATCAAATAATTTGATATTTTGAAATTCGCAATGTAATACACATTTTATGGCAAGTCATTAAAAATTGATATTTTTGATATTTAACAGTACTCGTAGTAAACTTTATAAATCTGATGATTTCTACCTAAAGTGTATGTAGGTGGGATGAAAAGCCGACGATCAATTGAAAATTTTGACCTTTCGTATTGAAGATATGGATTTTTCCCCAAAACACCCAAAAAAAAAAAAAAAAAAGGTCTTTTGGGGAAAAAATCCATATCTTCAATATGAAAGGTCAAAATTTTCAATTGATCGTCGGCTTTTCCTCCCAACTACATACACTTTAAGACTATATCATTAAATTTATAAAATTTACTTCGAGGACTGTTATATCTCCAAAATGTGAAAAATATCAAATTTTAATAATTTGCCATAAAAGTTGTATTATATCGTGAATTTCATAAATGAAAATTATTTGATATCAGAAAGACGTTCTTCGTATTCAGAATGCAATTCGATAGGTCTGATGTGCTCTCATGTCTCACAAAAAATGCTGTCGAAACGCTCAAAACGCTCATTCCAGTTCCCTTAAGGGCTGGGGTATGAACGTTTGGACAGTATTTATTTTGGGACATTAGAGCAAATCAGACATATCGAATTGCATTCTGAATACAAAGAATGTCATTCTGATATCAAATAATTTTGATTTTTGAAATTCGCAATTTAATACACATTTTATGGCAAATCATTAAAATTGATATTTTTGATATTTAACAGTACTTGAAGTAAACTTTATAAATCTGATGATCTATAATTAAAGTGTATGTAGGTGGGATGAAAAGCCGACGATCAATAAAAAATTTAAACCTTTCGCATTGAAGATATGGATTTTTTTCCCAAAACACCAAAAAAAATAGGTCTTTTGGGGAAAAAATCCATATCTTCAATATGAAAGGTCAAAATTTTCAATTGATCGTCGGCTTTTCCTCCCTGCTACATACACTTTAAGAATATATCATTAGATTTATATAATTTACTTCGAGGACTGTTATATATCAAAAATTTGAAAAATATCAAATTTTTATAATTTGTCATAAAATTTGTATTATATTGTGATTTTTAAAAATGAAAATTATTTGATATCAGAAAGACATGCTTCGTATTCAGAATGCAATTCGATAGGTCTGAGGTGCTCTCATGTCCCACAAAAAATACTGTCGAAACGCAATAAACGCTCATTTTGGATTCCTTAAGAACAAAGAACAAAATATTTGTTCAAGCATGCATCAGTTACCCCTAATTATTTCGGTTTAATCCTTTTCATTTGTATCATTATCATTTGTTCTCATGAAAAGATTTGTGAATAAATATGTTTAAATGCATGATTGAACCATTTTTTGCACTTTGTTCTCAAAATTACAAAAAATTACTTAGGCAAAAAGTGTAGCATGCTTACGATATTGCGTCCGTGGTCTCACTGTTTTGCCGTTTGTGCAACCGACTACTTAGCCTAACCAATCAATGCAGATCTCAGCAAGCAAGGCGATGTTTTGACTGGTAGTCTATTGATCAAAAGCAACGTGCGCGCAAAATGACAATAGAACTGGGTCATATGTATGTTATGTGCGTACCATATTTAAATCGAAATGTGGGTGGGGCTATCATAATAGACGCAAATTGTCACCTTATTTGGAAGGGAGTTTTGTAACAAAATCAAACAGACTCGATATCACAGCAATGGTAAATTTTTGCGTCAATAAAATGAGTAGACTAACTGAGTTGGTGTGTACAACAGAGCTTTAGGTGTTTTGGGCATGTTGAGAGGAATGTGGTTTTAGCTCTGGTTATTTCCGGATTTTGGAGAGAACTGAGGGGGCACAGTATTGCTCCGTTACACAGAGATAAAATCGAGACTGCGGAACAGACTAATAGTGTCATATTTTGAGGTTTTAGCTATATCCCATGCTTTCTGTGCTTTGAGTGTCGAATACGTTCTCTAAATGAGACAAAATACTCCAAGAAAGCGCAGGGTTCGTCAGTACAACGACTATGACTACCCCTAACAGCTTCTCATTGCACCTGGGTGGAGTGAGGCAAGCGAGACAGAGCGCCTTGCCCAAGGGGGCAACACGGTGGTGGGACAGGGACTCGAACCCACGCACGTCGAGGAAGCTCTCAGAGTCCCAGGCCGTAACCACTGATCAATAAACTAGCTGAATGAAGCATTTTAACTGCGAATTATGACACCTGCTCTGCGATCTCATTGAGAAACGTTACAAGCAGAGTTTTGGAATTGAATCTAATACTGGAACTTACTTTTTGCAACTATTGCGACGTTGCGTCTGGAACCACCGGACTTTATGACTAAGAACATTCACTCAAACGTTACAAGCCTTTCAATGGTAAAGGGTGGGATCTTAAAAGTTGCAGTCGCACTTATACAAAAGTGCAAAATCAAAAAACACGCTATACATTCATAACAGAAACATTTTGTGGGCAACTACACGGGTGAATACAATTTCATTGGTGTTTACAATACACAAAAACAATCATCTAATTGTAATAATTGTCTTCTTTTTTCATGATATATGCAAAGCTTTGACTACAAAAACTGATTCTCTGATAAATGCATCTATGCACAGTTTCCATCTCGATACACCTGAGCACACAATTTCGTCCAAGCTAGCGGTGACTTTTTCTCTACACACTCTTTCATTACACTACACGGTTCAGTGCATAGCATCATAAGAGCTGCGTGCGCTTCTAGCTGGAAAAATATGAAACTGTGATTGGTTTTTCTCAAAACCTCAAATGTTCCCTTAATCCAATTAAAAATTGTTTTATATCAAACAAAGGTTAACACTTCCCCCTAAAAACACTTCCCCCCCAATAGGTCAACAGATAACACAATTCAATGTTAAAGCAAGGCGAATGTGGTAAATTTTTGACCAAAATGTAGGTTTTAAAAGTCAAATCCTCAAGTGTTCCTTACAATATTTTTCAAATTTGATGTCATTAAATGAAAGAGCACACTTTGTATATTGTCCATATTGTAATGAGCAATGGCCGATTTATTTTAAATTGCAAATGTTATGCAAAAAGCTACTATTTTCGACTGTTTTGTCATACGGTTGTTCATTCAATGAACTATGACTTTGCTAAAGAGCGCTTACAAATTGATATGAAAGAGACCGCGGCTGGTATAATCATGTAAAGTGACAAGTGTTTGAATGCAGGGTGATAATTGAATTGTCCTTAACACACTACAATCAAGATTGGCAACGTGGAATGGAGAATTTTTTTTTGTAATTTCATGAAAACCAACCGCACCTTGTCTAATAATGTGAAGTGGTTTAGATCCTGTGGCATATACTGGGGTACCCAAAAAAGTGGTTTTGTTATTCCTTCAATTAGAAGATTCAATAAGGTCTTAAATTAATTTAATCTATATTAATCTCCCCGTGGTTCATCTGGTTATGGCGGGGCAGATGATCCATGATAAAAGACCTCGTTTACAGGCGGTTCCGATCAGGGTAACGCCCGATTGTCGGTTACACTTGCCTGTCCTGTAAAAATACCCCGACCACAGAGGAGGCTTAAAGGCATTCCTACAATGCACTATGATTGGGAAATTTGATCAATATAACCTAATTTTAAAGGCAAGGTCCCCATTGCCACACACACAAAATGGTCATTTTAAAACTGCAGCCAACGAGCTAATAGTTGAGACTTAGGACTGATATTTGATTTTCTTACAGGAAACATTCATATTGTCCCACTGCATTAATTTTATTCCTAAGTCTCGATGTTATGAATGTTAAATAATAGGATGAAAACACCAGATATTTGCACACAATTCCAATGCAAGGCATGATCAACTGTATCATATGTGTACAAAAGCCAGACATACAAGGTCAGAAACCCCATTGGGTTGTGGGAATGTCTTTAAACATCCTCTGCCCCGACCAGCTATCTACGGCGACCCCATTCGTTCACCAGGTCACTTGTGCCTGTGTTTCGTCAGCGTTATCTCCTAGATTTCAGCTGTTAATGCCTAGATATAATGCCCGACATAAAAAAAATTACTCATGTTTTTAATTTTTAACCTGGTTTAAATAATAATAATTATTTTCTTATGACGTTTGGCATGAAATGTGCCAAGGGTGGTGGAGGATTAGGAGGAGGAGGACTAGGAGGAGGGATTCGTATCGTGAAATAATTTGATCTTAAACCCACGTTAAAAATTTGAATTTAGTAATAAAATGTCTAAATGAACTCCCAGACATCTAAACCAAGTAAATAAATACAGAAGGTCATTTAAAAAAGACTAATACTTGTTCAGAATGATTGTAAATGTGGAAAAAAAGAGGTGGGGTTAAATCCAACCTACTTTGTGATTGTTTTTGCCCGCACTCTCTCATTTTTTAACCGATTTCCATTTAAAAAAAATGTGTCAAAATGCTCAGGAGGATGAACCACTACAAATGAGACGTGTAGGTAAGATGTTTGAAACATTTATTTTTTTTACTATGTAACGCAAAGGTAACCCCAGGTTCTGACACAGGACCATTAGTGTATGCAGGACAATAATTGACTTGTCCTTAACATATTCTCCATCGAGATTGGCAACATGGTATGAATTGCATGTCAGAAAGTACATATGACACACTGATATGACCATTATCATGATTAGATACGTTGATTTGTACTAAATTGGTGTTAAAAGAGCTAGCATTTTCTGAATACGTGAATACGATTGGTCGGTTACTTCGGATAGTGTCAACGCGGAACGAAAAGTTCTGATGATAACTGCTCCTTTTTACATTTTATATTGTGAAAAGAAGTGCACTTATCAACGGCTATTATTTCAATTATTATTTAGGGCTATTTCTGATTGTATGTATCAGTTTGTGCAGATTGGCGTTGGTGTGGTTTTTTAGTGAGTATTTTGTTGTCTTATATGGTCAATATCGCATAAAATAGGGCCGATAAAAAAAGTAAAAATGAACTTTTTTCTGGAATGATTGACCAAAAGAAAAAATGTCCGAAATTCACTTTTTGCGATTTTGTCCATATTTTTTATACAAAATCTATATTTATATTAAGATTCCTTGATGTCTTGCCTTTAAAAAGTTAATACATTTATATGCCTTGCGTGAATATTTAAGAAGTTGTAAATCAAACTCGAGCGCAAATGCATGGGCAAAGGGTCATAGCTTCAAATCAAGCAAGCGAGCAAAGCTTACACGCAATTAACATGGCAAGTAATTTTTAAATTACCCAAATACTCCATCAAAACACATATTACAGAAAAATTAATTACGTGTACATACATGGCGTAAATGCAAAAAGATGCTCTAGCGCTAAACCCAGTACTTGTTTAAATAATCATAAATGAGAAATGACATATTAAAAGGCACATATATCAAACCAAATACCAAAATATGAAAGAAAACAAATGAATGAATTATTATTATCATGTCATGTTTTGACAGAAAAAAGTATTTTTAAACTAAAAAAATGGACCAATTTGTCATTTAATTTAAATAAGATATTTTCAATTAAAATCTTTGTAACTTCGTCGTAGCATCTACATCCACATCTATTGAAAAAATGAAGAGCTTGGTTCCAAACCATGTTAAGTCCACAATACATGTTTTTTTATTTACCTGTGCGATATTGCAATGGGTTGTGATGCTATAAGTATAGTAATTTCAGTTGCATGCACCATTACAAAGCAAACAGATATTGAGAACAATAGTCTGCTTATTGTTAAGCGCATTGTTATGGTAAATAATGGCTTGTTGATGGTACAACTCATTGTTCCTAATGTCAAACTTGTCAAAGTAATTGTGATTGTATCACACAAGTAAATGAGAAACATGTGGTTGTGGACTGAACATGGTTTGGAAACTAGCTCTCGTATATATTTACACACATTTTGTTCTGCTTTTAAAATATTTTTTTTATTGTAAGGATACTTGACCTGCCTAAAATAACTGGATACTGAGTATTGTGAGAGGGGTAAGATGGATGTTGATTTGAGCCAAGTGTTTTCACTGCCAATGTTCAATGGAAACAAAAGTTCACTATTTTCAATTTAGATGTATCCGTAGGAGTCTTTCAACAAATGAATTCTTGTATAAAATTGGAAAAATTGAAAGTGGCCTATGCTCATTTTGTTAGAAAGCTAAAAGAAACAATGATACATTTAATTTGGGATTGTTATAGTGTACCTAGGACAACATTATGAAATTTCTAAAAGATGTAAAATCAATGTGCAGCAAAAATATTTTGACATTTGTCTTACGATTGTAAAAGATACATGTTTAGAAAGATAAAAAAAAATTCTATGTGTTTTAACTAATTTTATACCTGACATCTATAGGCAAATTTGGCATAAATTATTTATATTTTAATCCTTGTCAGTTTAGTATTAATAGGGTGATCGCGTTTTCCGAGCTTGCTCTTGTGACCGTTCTTTCTAAGTAGCTTTTGTTGTTTATTTATTTTTTGATGGCGAAATTAGCTTGACATTTGAGACCACTTCCCTTCTTTTATTTCTGGTTTTGAACACTATATGAACAGGATGTTTGAACACGTAAATTATATTTGGTTAATTAGTTATTAAATATATTCATGATATTTGTCATGTCCTTGTGCATTATTTCTGCTTTTGAACATTATTGAACATTAATGGACGGCGAACATGGAGTCAGGTAAATGACGTTTTTATTTTAATAACATTTAAAAATATATTTTGTTGTTGTGCGCTTTCCTTGTTTGTGTATGCATTATTCCTGCTTTTAACCTTTTTAACATTATTGTTGTTCACAGAATAGCTAAAGTGGACATTTTCAGTGCCATTGAAAAGATCATATATGAACAAGGTCATGCTTGACTCATTGGAAATTGTAATGTTTTTTTAAAAACTAATTAAATAAAGATCATGTCCAATAAAATAAAGAAGCATGCTAAAATATATTCTTAAACACTTGAGAACGTGCCTGCAAACTTATTGGTTCTTACCCGTGTGATACGACACGATATAACACGATTCATTGCATGTGCATCGACGCGATAGGCGTACCCGCTGTTTGACCCAATCGGAGCCGCATAGCAACAAGGGGATCGATTTTAAGGTTAAACAAAGTGTTGAAGGGCTTTACCTCCAGAAAAAATATATTATTACCTTATACGTAAGAAAATATGTCTACTTATCATGTGAAATAAAAAAATCCGGAAAAAATTGTGTGAAAATGTGTTTTTAGCCTATTTTTTAGCTGTTATCAAGCAGTATTATTCGATTTGTTTACAAGCGCCAAGCAACTGTCGTCTGGGAGAGTGATTGACATCTTTATTATTAGAGAAGAATGGAATCTGTATAGTTCATGAATATTCATGTAGTATTTACACAACCTGTATCCCAGCCATTTTTGCCTAGTTATCGTAATCGTTCATATAAGACGCCCATATGATCCATGGTGTTAAACTGATATTCAACAACTTTATATCTCTCGATCTTTGCGATCCGAAATATTGAATTTCAACTTTAGGCACATCTCTAGCAAGGTAATAAATACCTGTCACAAATAGAGGTCATGAAATGTTACTTGCAACGTTAAAAATGTGAATAGAGAACAAATCGGGTTCAAACATGCTTCAAAAATATGAAGGTAATTGTCAACGCCTACTACCAGAATAGCCGGAAGAGGGCAGACTTCATAAGGGAGTGTTCATATATTTTAGTGGGGACAAAGAATTTGGAACTTATTTCGGGAAATTTCCTGGGTTTTTGGTTTTGTTTTTTTATTTTATCTTCCTGTTCGGGTGTTTCGGTTGGCACATTTTCGGGGCATTTTCATGCACTTCACAGGAGTTTTTCGTGGTTTCTCTGTAGCTGCCGTGTGTACTTTTCCCCACGTAAAGGGTATAAATCCCGGGGTATAAATAAATAAATGAATAATAACATATAAAAAAAAGAATCTGGAACTTCAACGTCAAAAAACAAGACAAATTGTACCCTGCTAAAAATATCAACCCATATCCTCTCTGAGAATAAAAATAATAAGACTCCAACCTCACCTGCAAAAAAATATTTTTTCGGGGGATAATTTGGGATAAGTTCGGGCCTATTTTATTGCGACAATTTTCAAAATCTATAAGGTGAAATGTGTCGTGGGGATGTGCGGCAGATTTGGGGTGCATTTTCAGCCATTTAGTTTAGACTCTGTTGTATTTTAGCCATGATTTTATTGACCCTCAGTGTCATGAAAATTAGGTTCAAGAAGGGTATTTTCAATAATTTTCTCGAAAAAGTAAAAATTTGCGAAAACTTTCAGTCCAAAAGTTGATACAATTTTGGGTCTGTTTTCTTCAAATTTGGTTTAAAATCGTACCGTAGTTTTTCGGAGTCACAGCCTCACATCCTTACCCAAACCAGCTTGAGAAGGTTCCCCCGGGTGTGTGCAAATTTGTAATTTATAGGCCTACACTCGTTATTTAAGCCTAAAATCAAAGTGTTAATACCGTAACACTGCCATGGCCCGTTTTGTCGTGATGACTGGCTTCCAAAATGTAGGCCTATTTTAAATTATAAATCTGGTCCCGCTAGAGGTGTGTTTTTACCCGCGGAGGTCTCTCCTCGGGTTCGTGGATGTGCCACAGTTTTGGGGTAGGCCTACCTTTTCAACGACTATGATGGGTGGGTTTACAGCGAAGACCAACTTTTGGGCGCATTTTGGCAAAAGTGCCCTTAAAAAAGCGTCAAATTAGGCCAAATTTGGATGACTTTGATCCCCGCGGTACAAATGTTTGAAGAGACCCGCCCGAGGTGTTTTTATTTAAAAAATGGTCGGGCCTGCTAAAAACCTCCGGAATCAAGCATGGGTAGGCCTACCAAAATGCCTTGAGACCCCCCCCCCCAACCCAGCGCCGGGACCTACATGACATGATATTCTCCGCGAGTCCACCAGAAAATATAAAAAAATTTTGATAGGCCTACTATATTTGTCTGTATAAAGAGCTAGGCGTACCGGGATTTGCCGACTCCAATGTTCATTTTGAACCATTAATATTTGAGCCACGGCGCTCGGGAATGTGAAAAGCGGGGGGGGGTAGGAGCAACAAATTATTCAGGACGATCTTTTTGCGTGAGATTTATTACCTAGGCGTGAGATTATACTACCTTGGCGTGAGACCGTGAGAAAGTGACCCAATGCGTGAGACTCACGGCCAATGCGTGAGAGTTGACAGCCCTGCTTGTAGGCCTACCGCGTATGTCTACCGTGATGACAGTAGCGTAGCTGCCGGGGGGGCAATTGCAAAAATTGCCTATTTGGGCCCCCGCCCCCTAGTGCAAGGAAAAAAAGAGGGAAAGGGGGGGGGAGAAAGAGGAAAAAAGAGAGGAGAGGGTGAGAGGAGAAGAGAGATGGGGAAGCCAAACGATATGCAATACAGCTCAATAGACCTACCATATACGATTAGGATAAGCCTGGAAAAAGGCTATTTGGGCCCCCGGCCCCAGTGGGAAATTTGGTGGATTTGGGCCCCGCCCCATAGGGCCTACAGTCTTGCCCTCCTGGAAAAAAAAATCCCAGCTACGCCGCTGCGTGATGATGTTGCAAAGTTGCGGAAGTTCATTCATAAATTTCCCATTTCCACTCGACAACAACAGACCAGCACGCAGCGCGCAGTAGCTAATCCCCGAGCTAATCAGAGACATGTGCGTTTCTCTTTCAAAAGAAAATAATGTGACCATGTGACTTACACGATGTACGCTTCAAATAATTATGCTCTCGGCGTCAAAAGTATGATAATGGAAAATATTTATAATGAACACTCCCTTATTTAGCCACACCTTTCTCGTGTTGCCTGGTATATCAGCAAAATCCTACACTATCGCCTTCCCTTGGTAAAATCCCTGATAAAAACTCGTGATATTGAAATTGAATTTCAGCGCCAGAACTTCCGTCATTCTAGCATCATGGATGGATATGCAGTGGCGCCGCTAGAGGGGGGGGCAGTATTTCCCCAATATTTTTTCTTTCTCATCCAGTTTTAGGCAAAATCCCCACCATTATGTAATTTTCCACTTTTTGCGGCAATTTCAAGTGCAATAAGTGCCCCGTCTCAAATTCACTTCCCCGGGCCCCATGCCCGGAAAAAAAAATTCTGGTTCCGCCACTACGGGTATGGCCATAGCTAGGGGCGTCCCCCCCGTTGCCCTTGGTTATGCTGGACGTATGAGAAATTTAGAGCTTGTTCAATTCCGCCAATTTTAGAAATTTTAAAGGTAGGCCTATATACAGTGTAGGCATGTATATAGCCTATAGAAAAACGGATCACAGTCAAATAAAATATAAAAATCGTAGGCCCAATAATTTTACTAATGGCATTTATTGAGCTGCTCACTTCTTGAAAATCCTATGGTTTAATATTGATATTATATAATTGAGCTCCTTGTCAAGCTCCTCAGTAGGCCTACACATAGGAGAGTGACTAACTGAGCTCCCGCTATTTTCAGAAATGAAGGCCTGGCCTATTAAATGAATAATTAGGATTGAGGCAGCCTTTTGTTTCATTTTACAGAAGTTTTTTAATCCCCCAAAATTAGTGGGTTTTTTTAATGGGGAGTAGGCTTTTAAAACGAAATTCAAATTTGGCAATATTTTCCATTGCTTAATGAATTGATCTGCGTGAAAATGCCTAAACATGTGGCCAGAGCGGGATGACTGGTATAAAAATCTTAACTTGTGAGAAAGGACGTAGGCCTATGGGGTTGTATGAGGCTGTGGATCACGAAATGCCCCTTTAATGTGTGCTAGGTAAAGTCATTCTTCCTTTCGACCTGCCAAAATTTAATTTTATCCCCCCCCGGCCCCGGCTTGCCAAAAAATTGCTTTCTCGAAAGGCTGTGCAATCAGTACCGGTATTAGCCTACTAATTATAAGCCAAAATTTCCAAGCGACTCGCTAAAAATCGCTTGCCTCCCGTCTCGGCCAGCCGAAAATCGCTTGTCCGCACCCCCTGGACTGCCAAATTTTTGTGGCCCCCCCCTTGGCCTGCCAAAATGCCCCATCCCTTTGCATATAGCCTATATATAGGCATATGCCAATTTTTTTTTTTTTTAATTTCCATACCCATACCCATACCTTAAATGGATTTCTAAATATCTACCTGTTGCAAGCGCAGCATTGGCGCTGGATTTTAAGCTAGAAAATACCTAAATATTTTAAAATCCAAACTCGGCAACACCACTTGCCCTCGGCAACACCACTTGGCAAATACAGCCCGTCGTAACAATGTCGTACGTAAACAACGTGTTTTAAAAAGAAATGAGAGTGTCACTTCTGTCAAAAAATTTCGAATTTTGGCCTTGAGCAGCGACAATCAGAGGTAAGAAAAACACAGTATGACGCAGCTTGAAATATAGAATCACTACATCAATTTTGAACTTTGTACTTCAAAGCACAAGCCGAAACGAGGTGAAATGGTTCGAAAAAAAATTGATTTCGCTGTATTTTTTATCGCGAAACTAGACAATTTGGCAGCAGCGAGTCGGAAAAATAGCAAATATCTCAATTTTCTGCTATCGAAATGAAAATTTAAATAGCACCTGCATGCAGAAGAGGGTTTATAGAAATAATGTAGGTCAGAATTTTGTCTATGAAATCTTGCACGGAATTATTATTACTGGTTACAAAACGACATACAAGTGGAGGCCATTTTACTTCAAATTCGGCCAACATTTTAAGCTTACATAAAAATCGAGACAACCAATATCAAGAATGAATATGCACATTCTTTTATTGACTTGTTTGTAATGTGCGTCGAAGTTCCCAACAAAATCGCCACTTCCAATGAGAAATTATGGCCGTGTTCCCAAAAATCTTGATGCTCCGGATATTGAAAAACATTTTAAATGTTTGAAAAGTACATTTCATTTTGAGCCAAGTGGAAAATTCAAGCATAATAATGACCCTTACACTTTCAGCTTTTAGACGTAGTTTGCGTTTTCTCTCTCCGATATTTATTTCCAGAAATAGATAAGTTTAAAGGGGGCTACGTGCATCCCATTTTGCTTCTGAAAATGGCAAAATTGTGTATAACCTTAAGCCCTAGGTAATTCCTAGTAAAATGTAGGATTTAATTTGAGTAAAATTTGGCGTAATAATGATGTCGCCCGTGTTATATGTGGCGATAGATGCACGACAGCGGCTAAAAACAATACCTATATACACTAATCAGTGCAGTTTGAAGTGTCCCGTTGAAATGTGGTATCGTAATTTTGAAAGTTGTATCGCAACAGGGGGGCTGAAGAAAATTCAATTTTGCCACCCCTTCCTCAACAGCCCGGAAAGGTTGACCCAATTTTTTTCTCTGTCGTTTGAAAAAGTGAAGAGCAAAAAAAAAACAATGGGTTTCAGGCGCTAGCGCCCGAAAAGCAAGACATTTTGGTTGTATAGTACTATTTTTTCAAAAAATTGTATGCTTTATCAAATTTTCCGCCCTTTTTTATTTACTAATTATTATTTCCATCCCCTTCGTTTTTGCCGCCCATTCTTCTTCCGCCGCCCCT
This sequence comes from Amphiura filiformis, assembly GCF_039555335.1. Lineage (NCBI taxonomy): Eukaryota > Metazoa > Echinodermata > Ophiuroidea > Amphilepidida > Amphiuridae > Amphiura > Amphiura filiformis. The sequence goes on along the minus strand of NC_092641.1, from coordinate 50,891,494 downwards.
TCATTTTGGCCGCCCCGTGCTTTTACCCCGGGGGGCTGGCGCTCCCAAAGCCCCCCTCCAAAAAAAAAAAAAAATACGTGCTTGTATTGAGGTACGCTATGTCAAAGGTTCGCTACGTCGAGTATCGCTATATAAAAGGTTTGCTATGTCAAATATAAACTGAGGTTCGCTAAGGTGAATTTAAACTTTTTTTATGTTGAAGTTAATCCTAACCCAGTCCTAGTCCTAACCTTTTATACCTAAACCTACAGTTTGATCAGCTCGTAATCGGCGGGAATTATTAGGTTTTTTCTCACTACGCTGAAAAGTAGACCCCCTCTTAAAATGTCATAGTTGACCTGTCTGGTCCCTATTGTGCGTGTTAAAGAAAATAGACAACGTATTGGATTTGAATTAATAATTTGTGATGCTTCCGGTTCTCGAAATAAAATATAGGCCTATAGATATTAATCCGCGATGTTATAATGCCCGCCGATTACGAGCAGATCAAAGTATAGACCTAGCCCTAACCCTACCTAACTCTATTTCATATTCGACACGGTGAACCTTATTATTCGACAGTGGACCTTCGTTATACATGTATGTCCTAATGCATTGGGCTTACAAAGTTATAATACTTCGTACACGTATAGAGCTGCTTTTCAATGGTATTTGCTTAACGTCCAAATATAAGTTTAAGACGTTTTGAAGGGCGCCTTTTCACTTGTGTGTTGTTGGAGGTACTAAAAATATTTGTATTTATAGAGGTGCTAGTAAATAAAGTTATACGGTATCATCATGATCATAGATTAAAAAGATGCTGTGTATTAAATTCCATACGTGTTTCACTAGTGGAAGTTTTGGATGAGAAAACGGACATTTTGATGAGAAACGGCCAAAATGGTGAGAATTTAATTTTCTCATTCTTTTGGATGAGAAACTTCCTGGTGTGTGTGTGTCAATCATTATTGTCTTATTAAAACTGGTGAGAATTGCTAATCCCCACTGAGCTCAAAATAAACATTATTTTCTCATCCAAAAGAATGAGAAAATTAAATTCTCACCATTTTGGCCGTTTCTCATCAAAATGTCCGTTTTCTCATCCAAAACTTCCACAAGTGTTTCCGGGATGATTTTGGATTTTTTTCTGCAAACTGGAATAGCAAAATAACGCCTTCCTTGAAACCACGGTGCCTACATTGTACATGTGAGAGTGCGAGTGATGAGTATAAATAATCTCTTGTTTTTGCTTTTTATAACTAAAATAGTTTAATTTAAAGTTACTCTGAATATAAGCAAACTTTATTGACAATTTTATATTAAAAGTGTACTTTCTTTTGTAGGCAATTTCAAATATTTAGAACATTGCTTAGTACACCAGTGTCTTGACACTTTCATATAAATCAATCATATGATATTTGAGAAAGTACACCTAGATGTCATTATTTGATAACATCCGTATTTCGCATTAGCTGACACACATATATATGACGCACGCACAATAATAAAAAATCAGACGCATTCATCATTATATTATTAACGCGAAATTATAGTAAGTGTTGGAGCGCTATCTTTGCGGCAAACTGAATACAACACAACGCATCATTAATTTGTCTAAAGGCCACATGAATAGACCATATTAAGTTATTGCTAACTAAAAGCTTTTGCATTAGAAATCTCGACAAACAAATTGAACCATTTTAACCTTAATTTAGGAAACAACTCCAGAAAATGAGTAAATATTTTAGATGCTGAGTGTACTTTTTGTGAACAAAGACATGTGTATATTATCGAGGACTACTAATAAAATGACAAAGTTTTCCAACTTGTCCAAATATGCTCGGTTGTTGGGTTTAATATCAGACATTAGACATGTTTTTACGTAGACATCCTCGGAAAGTCAATTAAAAATCCCTTAAAGGGAATGCCCCCATCATGAATAAGTTGTTCCATCGTGTAAAATTATCAATTTAACCATTAAATTTCCAGAGGAAGAGTTTTTGGAACAGAAAAATACTTCACTCACCTGTGAGACGGGAAAAATGTATCAACTCTGTATACACTCAGAACGCTAGTCAGTAGATGGCAATTGTTATACAAGACCCACTTAGTCGCTTAATTAGGCACTAGAAACGATCAAATTTGGTGTTGAAATTAGTAATATTTTTAGTTACACCTTTTCATTTTATAATTAATTTTATCGGTCAAATTAAAAGCAGTAAATGTCAGAAAAAAATAGAATGCTTGGTACTGTATTTTTCAAACCCTTTTCATAGGTTTTAAATTGCCCCTGGAGCTTTTTTTGCGGTCAACGTTTTAGCTTTTCAAAGTAACATAATAAATCTAATGGAAGATATCTGTGAAAAATCCGTGACTAATTATTTCTGCTGGTTATATTAGAAATGAAGTACTGAGTTGGACATTTTGGCAGTCGCAAGTGAAAAAAGGAGAAATCAAAACGGATATTCTGACAAACTATAATAATAGACCTGTACGATGTGCCTTATAAAGTTGGAAAAAATCTTTCTTTGGCGAACTATATTAGTTTGAAACGCTAAAAAGTTAAATCCAAAAAAGCTCATGGGCGAAGTTCAGGCGTGTAAAAAAGAAACAATTTCATGCTTAATTTTAACACCAGGATTTTTTTGTAAAAGTGTATAATCCAAGCACTATGCTTTTATCTGACATTACTGGAAAAAGTTAATTCCAAAGCAAAAATGAGTATCGATCGACTTTTAGCAGTACTATGGATAACAAGAGGATTGTCAGTAGCGTTCTGAGTGTATAAAGGTAAAGAGGTCCTGCATGTTTTTATTGATTGATTTCAAGGGCATATCTATTGCAAAAACAAGTTTAACTCCATTCGAAGAGAATAATTATTACATTACAAGTTGACACTCGTTGCAATTGTTTTATTCGTATTTCTCCTGAAAAAGGAAAAATTGTGTTTGTAAAGTGCTGCCTCGTACACAAATGTACGGTCCTGCCCCTGTTGGAAGCAAAATTGATTTCCATGGCAGGAGACTGGTGACGTCACAGTAAATGAAGAGTCATGTCACATACACATGAGCCCTGGATATGAGCTATTTTAACATTCAGTCATGTGTATACTATGCGACCTTGTACCACGAGAAATCGGGAAGGTTCGAACAAAAGGTCATATTTGCATAATAAATACGATATGGATATACACAAGGAGGTTAGATATAGAAAGGAGAGGAAATAGATTACGTAACGCATATTGTTCCTTTGTGCCCATTAGAGTTTCCGCCAAGCTATTCATCGAGAGGTACCTTTTGGTCTAGACAAAGGGCTTCCGCCATTAAATCGGTATCTGCCCTGACAGCGTATTAACGCTATATAGGCAGGCTACTGTCAATAAGTGATCAAACGAGAGTCACGTGAAAGCGCCTACTCTAGCGAGCGGTACCTTTTGTCATACTATACTACCACACAAGGGTGTGTTCGAGTTGTCGCACACACGCAAAAGCACGCTTTACCGTAGATATAGAACTATTTACCACCCATCTTAATTTAGGCGCCTCATTTAAATAAATTCAATAGAGTTGCTGCTCGATTACCCGTAACAACGTGTCGTTGCTGCCAGGTATATAGGTCTATCTGTGTCTTTTCTATAATTAACTCCTTCGCAGCTATTATATCATGAATATCCATTTTAAAAGCCAGAGCTAATTGAAGTAGTGGAGGAGGGGTCGAGAGATGAAAAGAGGGTCGAGATTGTAGGGAGGGGAGGAAGACAAAAGGAAGGAAGAGGGGGAGAAGGAGAGAGAGAGGGAGAAGAAGAGCGATGGAGTCATAGGGCTCTCAATTACATAGGCGTATGTGAGGGGATAAATCCCCCCCAATATGTTGCCAGGGGGATGGTCAATATAATCACCCCCCCCCCCAATATTGACGCCTGTGTATTGGTTTCTGTCGAAATTAACCTCATATTTGGCCATTTTATAGCCACAAAATGCCACTTGTTTGCACTTCGCGCGATTTGATTCCACTTTTGTCCCATATTTCACCAGTTTAGTTTCAACAGGCCTATGCTAATATTTTTCGCGCGCATTTGTACCATAAGGTTCGCTGTACTGGGTACTTAACCCCCCCCCCTGTCAAAAAGAAATTTACGCCACTGCTTAAGTGTGTGCATAAGAAAGAATAAGTGCAGAGAAAGGAAAAGATAGTGAACTTAAAGAAAATAATAATTATTATTATAGAGTCTAAGCATATAACAGCACTAGGCATCCATTTAATGATGCCAAAACCTTAATACGTTACGTAATTAAAACACCCAGTCAGATATATTTCACACCTGTTAAACACAAGTCACCCAATTTAGATAACTGGACGTTGAATGTACACCCTCATGAATATTGATTGGCAACATTTTCCAATATGTCAGCGCTCAAATCGGACACAATAGAACAATAGACCCTTCAGTGCGTTGGATATACATCACGCTCAAATTCTTAGCTGGCACAGTAAAATTAGTCTAAACAATTTTTTATTGTTTAGGCCAAATATTTTTCAACAACTTGATATACATATGAACTGTAATATCACAATTTACTAATATATAAAAAAAGAAGCGGCTGATTTTATCCGTATGTTTAAAAACCATTAAATTTGTAACACTTGATTAGACTTTTTTCTGAGAACAACAACAGAATACGTTCTGTGCATTGAGAGCGTTTACAGTCCATTCTCACAATGCACGCACATCTCATTTCATGACGTCAACTTTTTCTAGGTAGACTATGCCATAGACTATTTTTGATGTTAATCATGATGAAAGCATTCAGTTGAACTCGAAATTATACTGATATTAATTACATCAAAATACTAGTATAAAATTGTTATGAAAAAGTTTATATAATTATATTAGTGACAGTAAAAGTAAAGTGTACGTAGGCTTATATTATTGAATGCAACATATCATAATGTCATAATTGTATTGGCACTTCAATACTGAACAATTCTGAAGAATCTGCCAGTTTATTAATCGCGAAATTCCAGGTTAAAAATAGACTATGGACTTTTGATTTTAAACGGGATTTTGAATGGGCAAAGTCCCTAACACTCACACTGTCAATCATACTTGTTTATCAATCAAATTTAACCGCACGCAAATACAAGACGCGTTCATGAACTTATTGACGCGTTCATGCAATTACACAACACAAAGGCGGGGTAGGCCACATACTTGTGTACCATGTAGTTATTAATGGTAATGACAGGTACCCGGAGGATTTAAACCATAACGAGATCAGGGCGACCAATCACAAGCCAGATCCATTTAAAGATGCATTACATCATGGCCAATTTTAGTAGGCCAGATTTCCGACAATCTCATCCATAGAAGCTCATAGACAGCCGTGTTAAGCATGAAAACCGCAATCCAATGTCAGTAGTCCACTTGGGAAGCTAACAAACAGAGGGCGTAGGGTGACTGAAAAGAACAGATGTGAAAATCTATCAATTGTGCACACATTAATTAAATCAGAGTGTTAAGCTTAAATACAATATCCAGAGTATGCACAATGGGCAAGTGGACTACGGGGTAGTCTATTTTCTAGGTTAAGTTGGTTTTTGCGGAATATCAATTTTAAACGTCTTATTTTCTCAAAAAGGAGTCATTTTCATTGTCCTCATAATATTAGCTTGCCAATGATATAATGTTGTCCGAGCAATATATATGACCTTTAAACAACGCGCTGCAGGGTTGTATTGTTCTATTGTGTCTGATTAGAGCGCCGAAATATTGGAAAATGTTGCCAATCAATATTTATGAGAATGTACATTCAACGTGTAGTATTTGAAATTGGGTGACTTGTGTTTGGCTGGTTTGAAATACATCTGACTGGGTGTTTTAATTACGTAACGCATAAAGGTTTTTGGCATTATTGAATGGCTGCATGTCTAGTGCTGTTATGTGTTTAGTTTCTATAATAATTATTAGTCTAGCCGAGCGGCGGCTAGACTCCTGTTTCCCAGTAGTTTCTTAGTCTAGCCGAGCGGCGGCTAGACTCCTGTTTCCCAGTAGTTTCTTTCTTAGTCTAGCCGAGCGGCGGCTAGACTCTTGAATCCCAGTAGTTTCTTAGTCTAGCCGAGCGGCGGCTAGACTCCTGTTTCCCAGTAGTTTCTTCTTCTTCTTCTTCTTCTTCTTCTTCTTCTTCTTCTTCTTCTTAGTCTAGCCGAGCGGCGGCTAGACTCCTGTTTCAGTAGTTTCTTTCTTCTTCTTCTTCTTCTTACACAGCCGTGACGTTAGTCACGGCTGTGTCTTTTTTTTTTTTTTTTTTTTCTTTCTTTCTTCTTCTTTCTGCCGACCACTACATTTGCTCTAGCACTTAGATGCTTGCACCGATTTTGACCTAACTTGGTCACAACCATCATTGAACATGCCCCTACATGTCACATGAAATTCGTGGGGTCAAAGGTCAAGCAGGGGTCATAGGGGTCAAAAACGTGATTTCAACTCAAAATGCTTCTTCTCTCACAGATAATGTAGGAGAGTGACACCACTTGCACACATGCATTGTTATTATCCAGTGTCTATGGGGTCCTCACAGATTTGGGGTCAAAAGGTCATTAAGGGTCACTTCCGGTAAAAACGAAAAACCTTCAAAAATTTTATTTGCTAAGAAAAACATAAGACAGTAACGGTATGTTCACACATAAATTGTGGTTACCCCGTGTATATGTGGTATTTTTTATTTAGGGTCAAAGGTCATTAAGGGCCACTTCCGGTACAAAACGAAATACCTTTAAATGCTTCTTCTCCCACAAATTACGTAGGACAGTAACACCACTTGCATACATGCATTGTTATTATCCAGTGTCTATGGGGTCCTCACAGATTTGGGGTCAAAGGTCATTAAGGGGTCACTTCCGGTATAAAACGAAAACCGTCAAAAATTTTATTTGCTAAGAAAAACATAGGACAGTAACGGTTATGTTCACACATGAATTGTGGATACCCAATTCATATGTGGTATTTTTTTATTTGGGGTCAAACGTCATTAAGGGGTCACTTCCGGTATAAAACGAAAAACCGTCAAAATTTTTTATTTGCTAAGAAAAACATAGGACAGTAACGGTATGTTCACACATGAATTGTGGGTACTCAATTCATATGTGGTATTTTTTATTTGGGGTCAAATGTCATTAAGGGTCACTTCCGGTCTGAGACGAAAAACCTTCAAAATGCCCTTCTGCCACAAGTAACATAGCAAAGTGGTGCCACATGCACCCATGCATTGACATTAGCCTATGTCTATGGCCGTTTTCATATATTTTGGGGTCATAAGGTCATTAGGGGTAACAACACGGCTGTGTTCGTGGGTTAGACCACAGCTTAGTCTAGTTCTTCTTCTTTCTGTCAACATTTAACATAATTTGCTCTAGCTCCTTTATTATTTGACCGATTATGACCAAACTTGGGCACAAGCTCCACTACCCCAGCCTTTACATTTGACATGACCCATTTGGGGTCAAACGTCATGCATGAGTAATTTTGGCTAAAAATGTGATTTTTACCAAAAATGCTTCTTCTCCTACAGATTACATGGTACAGTAATGAGATTTATACATTGACCTTGGCTATAGCCGGGGCCTATGGGGTCCTCACAGATTTGGGGTCAAAGGTCATTAAGGTGGTATTTCCGGCACATAACCAAATACCTTCAAAATGCTTCTTTTCCTACAGATTCTATGGTACAGAGATGCGACTGACACATATGCATTGACATTAGTTGGTGTCTATGGGGTCCTCACAGATTTTGAGTTCAAGGTCATACAGGGGACAAAAATGGTTGATTACTGAAAATCACTTTAAAATTCAATATTTTCTGCATATTACGTGCTGTGATCATCCGAATAATGCCAAAAGGGCTCTAGCATTATGTTCATATACGACTGTAATCAGATTTGGCTTAAACATGGAGGAGGGTCTGTTTTGGGGTCAAAAGGGTAAAATTCTAAAGTTTGTCCGATTGAAATGAAATTTAGTATATGTGATCTTGATATGATTCAAAATATATTGGAGGTCATGTCAAGGTCAGCAGAGGTCAACCAAAGGTCAAAAGGGGTCAAGTTCTAAAGTTTGTCCAATTTATATGAAAATTAGTGTATGTGATCTTGATATGTTTCAAAATATAATGGATGTCATTTCAAGGTCACCAGAGGTCAACCAAAGGTCAAAAGGGGTCAAATTGCAAAGTTTGTTCAATTTGCATGGAAATTAGTATACGTTATGTGGATATGATGCAAAATATGTGATGCAGGTCATTTCCAGGTCATCAGAGGTCATTTCAAGGTCACGGCTAGACTTCGCAGCCTTACTAAGGATGCAATATATCTAGTTCTTCTTCTTCTTCTTAGTCTAGCCGAGCGGCGGCTAGACTCCTGTTTCCCAGTAGTTTCTTTCTTCTTCTTCTTCTTCTTCTTCTTAGTCTAGCCGAGCGGCGGCTAGACTCCTGTTTCCCAGTAGTTTCTTTCTTCTTCTTCTTCTTCTTCTTCTTCTTCTTTCTGTCAACATTTAACATAATTTGCTCTAGCTCCTTTATTATTTGACCGATTATGACCAAACTTGGGCACAAGCTCCACTACCCCAGCCTTTACATTTGACATGACCCATTTGGGGTCAAACGTCATGCATGAGTAATTTTGGCTAAAATGTGATTTTTACCAAAAATGCTTCTTCTCCTACAGATTACATGGTACAGTAATGAGATTTATACATTGACCTTGGCTATAGCCGGGGCCTATGGGGTCCTCACAGATTTGGGGTCAAAGGTCATTAAGGGGTATTTCCGGCACATAACCAAATACCTTCAAAATGCTTCTTTTCCTACAGATTCTATGGTACAGAGATGCGACTGACACATATGCATTGACATTAGTTGGTGTCTATGGGGTCCTCACAGATTTTGAGTTCAAGGTCAAACAGGGGACAAAAATGGTTGATTACTGAAAATCACTTTAAAATTCAATATTTTCTGCATATTACGTGCTGTGATCATCAGAATAATGCCAAAAGGGCTCTAGCATTATGTTCATATACGATTGTAATCAGATTTGGCTTAAACCTGGAGGAGGGGTCTGTTTTGGGTCAAGAGGGGTAAAATTCTAAAATTTGTCCAATTTAAATGAAAATTAGTATATGTGATCTTGATATGATTCAAAATATATTGGAGGTCATTTCAAGGTCACCAGAGGTCAACGAAAGGTCAAAAGGGGTCAAATTCTAATATTTATCCAATTTAGATGAAAATTAGTATATGTGATCTTGATATGATTCAAAATATATTGGAGGTCATTTTAAGGTCACCAGAAGTCAACTAAAGGTCAAAAGGGGTCAAATTACAAAGTTTATTAAATTTGAATGAAAATTAGTATATGTTATGTGGATATGATGCAAAATGTGGTGAAGGTCATTTCAAGGTCATCAGATGTCATTTCAAGGTCACGGCTAGACTTCGCAGCCTTACTAAGGATGCAATATATCTAGTTCTTCTTCTTCTTTCTGTCAACATTTAACATAATTTGCTCTAGCTCCTTTATTATTTGACCGATTATGACCAAACTTGGGCACAAGCTCCACTACCCCAGCCTTTACATTTGACATGACCCATTTGGGGTCAAACGTCATGCATGAGTAATTTTGGCTAAAAATTTGATTTTTACCAAAAATGCTTCTTCTCCTACAGATTACATGGTACAGTAATGAGATTTATACATTGACCTTGGCTATAGCCGGGGCCTATGGGGTCCTCACAGATTTGGGGTCAAAGGTCATTAAGGTGGTATTTCCGGCACATAACCAAATACCTTCAAAATGCTTCTTTTCCTACAGATTCTATGGTACAGAGATGCGACTGACACATATGCATTGACATTAGTTGGTGTCTATGGGGTCCTCACAGATTTTGAGTTCAAGGTCATACAGGGGACAAAAATGGTTGATTACTGAAAATCACTTTAAAATTCAATATTTTCTGCATATTACGTGCTGTGATCATCCGAATAATGCCAAAAGGGCTCTAGCATTATGTTCATATACGATTGTAATCAGATTTGGCTTAAACATGGAGGAGGGTCTGTTTTGGGGTCAAAAGGGTAAAATTCTAAAGTTTGTCCGATTGAAATGAAAATTAGTATATATGATCTTGATATGATTCAAAATATATTGGAGGTCATTTCAAGGTCACCAGAGGTCAACCAAAGGTCAAAAGGGGTCAAGTTCTAAAGTTTGTCCAATTTAAATGAAAATTAGTGTATGTGATCTTGATATGATTCAAAATATAATGGATTTCATTTCAAGGTCACCAGAGGTCAACCAAAGGTCAAAAGGGGTCAAATTGCAAAGTTTGTTCAATTTGAATCGAAATTAGTATACGTTATGTGGATATGATGCAAAATATGTGGTGAAGGTCATTTCCAGGTCATCAGAGGTCATTTCAAGGTCACGGCTAGACTTCGCAGCCTTACTAAGGATGCAATATATCTAGTTCTTGCACATCCGCCATCGGCGATGTGCATTCTTTTTACCGCGTTCTTCTTCTTTCTTCTTCTTCTTCTTCTTCTGTCAACACTATGATCAGCCATCGTAGCCACATGCTTTCAGGCATGTTGACCATACTTGGTCAGTATAACCGTTTGGTGGTGCCACAGATGTCACATGATCAACTTCCGGTCAAATGTCATCCACTTCCGGTCAATGGCCAAAACTTGGATTTTCACTAAAATTCCTTCTCCTCCCACATATTACATAGCACCGTGACGTCACTTACATGCATCATCTATAGCCAGTGTCTAAAAGTTATACCACAAAATTGGAATCAAAGGTCATTAAGGGGTCACTTCCGGTAAAAGTCTGAAAAATTTGTAAAAAATATTCAAAAAATCACTGTCTTTACAAATTACATAGCAGAGAGTCGCCATTAGCACACATGCATCGCTATTATCTAGGGTCTTTAGGATGCCTACAGTTTTGGGGTCAAAGGTCATTAAGGGGTTACTTCCGGTCAAAAACCAAAATTATCAAAAAAGTTTACATTTTTTTTATCTCAAAATGTAAACAAACCAGAGTAATATACCCATCATACATGAATTAGTGTTACATGGTGTATGCATGGTATTTTTTATTTTGGGGGTCAAAGGTCATTAAGGGTAACTTCCTGTTTTAGCTAAATAACTTCAAGAATTTTATCTCAACAACTAAACATAGTAGAATTTTTTAATTAAAAGTGGAACAATGCATTTTGTCGTTGTATATAAGGTTTTATTTTCATTGAGGTCAAAGGTCATTAAAGGGGTCAAAAGGTCAATCATAAATTTAAAAAATCATAATCCATGTATAAGTTCCGATAAAGCTGAAAATTCACCAGGAATATTCCTTATGACATCCTAAGCACTATGTAATATTTTTGCGGGGTCAAAGGTAATTAAGGGATCACTTCCGGTTCTCACAGATTCGGAGTCATAACTCATTTGTCACTGCTGGCTGTGCATCCTCGCGGTCGCAGGCGAACGCAATCAGATCTCGTTTACATTATTGATTTTTATTTAGGGTCAAAGGTTATGAGGGTCACTTCCGGTGTTAAACAAAATACCTTCTAAAATACCTGGCGGTTGTGCATGCTCGCGGTCGCAGGCGACCGCAGCCAGATCTTGTTCTTCTTCTTTCTGTCAACATTTAACATAATTTGCTCTAGCTCCTTTATTATTTGACCGATTATAACCAAACTTGGGCACAAGCTCCATTACCCCAGCCTTTACGTTTGACATGACCCATTTGGGGTCAAACGTCATGCATGAGTAATTTTGGCTAAAAATGTGATTTTTACCAAAAATGCTTCTTCTCCTACAGATTACGTGGTACAGTAATGCGATTTATACATTGACCTTGGCTATAGCCGGGGCCTATGGGGTCCTCACAGATTTGGGGTCAAAGGTCATTAAGGTGGTATTTCCGGCACATAACCAAATACCTTCAAAATGCTTCTTTTCCTACAGATTCTATGGTACAGAGATGCGACTAACACATATGCATTGACATTAGTTGGTGTCTATGGGGTCCTCACAGATTTTGATTTCAAGGTCATACAGGGGACAAAAATGGTTGATTCCTGAAAATCACTTTAAAATTCAATATTTTCTGCATATTACGTGCTGTGATCATCCGAATAATGGCAAAAGGGCTCTATCATTATGTTCATATACGATTGTAATCAGATTTGGCTTAAACATGGAGGAAGGGTCTGTTTTGGGGTCAAAAGGGGTAAAATTCTAAAGTTTGTCCGATTGAAATGAAAATTAGTATATGTGATCTTGATATGATTCAAAATATATTGGAGGTCATTTCAAGGTCACCAGAGGTCAACCAAAGGTCAAAATGGGTCAAGTTCTAAAGTTTGTCCAATTTAAATGAAAATTAGTGTATGTAATCTTGATATGATTCAAAATATAATGGATGTCATTTCAAGGTCACCAGAGGTCAACCAAAGGTCAAAAGGGGTCAAATTGTAAAGTTTGTTCAATTTGAATGGAAATTAGTATACGTTATGTGGATATGATGCAAAATATGTGGTGAAGGTCATTTCCAGGTCATCAGAGGTCATTTCAAGGTCACGGCTAGACTTCGCAGCCTTACTAAGGATGCAATATATCTAGTTTTTCTTCTTCTTCTTCTTCTTCTTCTTCTTCTTCTTCTTCTTCTTCTTCTTCTTCTTCTTTCTGTCAACATTTAACATAATTTGCTCTAGCTCCTTTATTATTTGACCGATTATGACCAAACTTGGGCGCAAGCTCCACTACCCCAGCCTTTACATTTGACATGACCCATTTGGGGTCAAACGTCATGCATGAGTAAATTCGGCTAAAAATATGATTTTTACCAAAAATGCTTCTACTCCTACAGATTACATGGTACAGTAATGAGATTTATACATTGACCTTGGCTATAGCCGGGGCCTATGGGGTCCTCACAGATTTGGGGTCAAAGGTCATTAAGGGGGTATTTCCGGCACATAACCAAATACCTTCAAAATGCTTCTTTTCCTACAGATTCTATGGTACAGAGATGCGACTGACACATATGCATTGACATTAGTTGGTGTCTATGGGGTCCTCACAGATTTTGAGTTCAAGGTCAAACAGGGGACAAAAATGGTTAATTACTGAAAATCACTTTAAAATTCAATATTTTCTGCATATTACGTGCTGTGATCATCAGAATAATGCCAAAAGGGCTCTAGCATTATGTTCATATACGATTGTAATCAGATTTGGCTTAAACATGGAGGAGGGGGCGGTTTTGGGGTCAAAAGGGGTAAAATTCTAAAGTTTGTCCAATTTAAATGAAAATTAGTATATGTGATCTTGATATGATTCAAAATATATTGGAGGTCATTTCAAGGTCACCAGAGGTCAACGAAAGGTCAAAAGGGTCAAATTCTAATATTTGTCCAATTTAGATGAAAATTAGTATATGTGATCTTGATATGATTCAAAATATATTGGAGGTCATTTCAAGGTCACCAGAAGTCAACTAAAGGTCAAAAGGGGTCAAATTACAAAGTTTATTCAATTTGAATGAAAATTAGTATATGTTATGTGGATATGATGCAAAATGTGGTGAAGGTCATTTCAAGGTCATCAGATGTCATTTCAAGGTCACGGCTAGACTTCGCAGCCTTACTAAGGATGCAATATATCTAGTTTTTATTTTCTTTATTCATTCTTTACTTTTACTTTCTCTGCACTTATTATTTCTTATGCCTACGCTTAGGGACCTATCACTCCCTCACCCTCCTTTTCTCCCTCTTCCTGTTTTTCTTTTTGTCTCGATCGCCCATTCGATACTCCTCTTTTTCCCCTCGACACCCCCTTCACTCCCTCACTTACCTCTGGCTTTTAAAATGGATATTCGTGATATTAAAGGAAGGTGACCTGATATATCTGGGAAATCAAATTCTTTAAAACTTATATATAACGCAAAATGTCGTTCCTTTCAAGCATTCATGCAAAAAAAACACGTAAATGTTCTTGGTAAATGTGTCTAATTCCTTATGGAATTAATACAGACATTTATACAGCGTGATACTGGTAGTCTATACAGTGTTTTTTACTAATGGTAACAATCCTGATTCTGTAATAAACTGAAATCAAATTAAGGATCCTATTTTTCTCATTAACATAGGTATTGGGAGTTTGATTTTGTCACAGAATTGCAAGTGAATATGGGTAATATTTTGGTCATTAGAGCATGACGACCAGATAGGTGGATCGCTTGTTTATTTACAGGGTGTCCCAGAATGATTTATACCGGGAATTTTTCTAGGTATGAGGTAAAAGTTAAAAAAAAGGTAAAAAAAGGGTAAAGGATGCGAACCTGCGAAATTACTATAGCATTACTATTGGTCGTATTGTTTTAATATATTTATTATTATATATATTTAGCTTTCTTAGAAATTTTAGATTTTAGAAATTGGACGTTTTTAAAAGAAGTTACAGGACATTGCGTAAAAATGGTGAATTCCAAGTTTTGACAAAAAACCCATTTTGAAAACTTGTAAAATTACTAGCCGTTCAGCACAAAGTTATTTAGAAAATGTTATGCAGGTATCTTTATTGTGTCCTATTCTTAGTTATACTAAAAGTCGATATCTATCAATTATATATGATGTTACGAAGCAATCCTTGTGTCGAGACTCCTCCATGTAATGTTGCTGTAGGGGGATCGCTACACCTCCTCCACAGCGAGTCTTTGGACAAGGATTTGTTACTCTTGTGTAACCTTTCTACCATTCTTTCTTTGGCGGTGGTTTTGAAGACAATTATTGTGGTATGTGAGTTTAATCATTTGAAATGCCGGCAGAGATAGATTTGTCATCAGAGTATAGAGAAGGTTCGTCCTTAGTGTCACAGTTTGTATTAATGTCCACTTTGTATTAGCAAACCCACAGCTACGTAACAGAGAAGATTAAAATTAACTGCGGAGGATCCTTGAGGAAGTTTATGTCCTCTGTAAAATGATATTTTGGGTAAAATTGTGGTCAAAATAACATAGAAAGTATGTCTTTCAACCTAAATATCTGAAGTCATATTCAATGTTTCACTTAATCGTATGTCAAGAATTCTCTACATGTGTGCCAAATCTGGTGTATTTTCTATAAAAGAATGTAGGATTTTTCCAATATATTGCACAGTAACGCTGGACGATGGTGATAAAGGATGACTTTGCGCTGTAAATTACACACATGCAGTTTTCATCCATTTTCAGTGAATATCAATGTCACGCCAAAACGAATCAAGCTATATATTTATATGAAAGTCACCGAATAAGTAGGAGACATGTGTGTCATTGTATCGCACTTATTAAAATTAGATACACTGTTGACTATATATTTTTAAATTTTGTTCAAACACGGTATAAATCATTCTGGGACACCCTGTATATTTGTTCTTTAACTCTATCAAAGTGCATTTGTTTAAAACAATAATCGCTCGCATGTGGATAAGGTATTCTGTTAACACATTTATTAATGTTTTAAATATTAATTAGTTTATCGCTAGGATTCTTTCAAAGTCGTTTTTAATGGCAACCGAAATGGCAAAAGTACTAATAATGTATTAGTCTAGTCGAAGCAGTAATAAAACAGACGCATAGACCATTAAGTGAACCTTCTATCATACAATGTATTTCTTTGTCATCATTCATATTTTATTTATCTAACGAGAAAAACCCAATAATACTATTTGAAGTAACTTAAAATAAATCAAACGCGTGAAATGTCCCTCATACAATGATTGCATTTTTTTGTCATTATTTTTTAGATATCAAATCTTTACCGTCTTTATATGTTACTGTTTCAACTATTACTATTTATTTGTGATCACGGTTTTTGTCATCACTAACTACTGAGCCATATTTTGTAGCACGGACTACGAAGGGGTGGGGGTTGCAAACCCCCTAATTTTCAATTAGAAACGCCATATACCATAAATCTGGTACCAAGGTATAGCTATATGGGTCGCATCTATCACGTGATGCCAAAATAAGTACAAACATTGGAAATTATGGCTATGTACAAAAGTATAGGCAAAATTGATTTTTGGCTAGAAATTCTGCAAAAATTGGATTTCCACCGAATTTTCTCCTGACTATTTGAACCTGAATGACAAGTAAAACGTTAGTAGCTCTTGGAATAATGTCACAAGAGCGAAAAGAAATCATCGATTTTACTTTAGAAACCAAT
Source organism: Amphiura filiformis (assembly GCF_039555335.1). Taxonomy (NCBI): domain Eukaryota; kingdom Metazoa; phylum Echinodermata; class Ophiuroidea; order Amphilepidida; family Amphiuridae; genus Amphiura; species Amphiura filiformis. The sequence goes on along the minus strand of NC_092641.1, from coordinate 50,875,247 downwards.
GGTGGGCCTCGCCAACCCACCTCTATGATCATCTTTGACGGCTGGTCTTACCCCCGGGTGAGGTGCTGGGGGTAAAATTTATCACTGTGCTGTAAATATTTTTAACCTTTCGTTTGAACAAAGTCTTGATGGTCTTCGACATTTAACAGCGATAATATTTTGTATTAATTGTTTGCATTAATTTGTATTTGTTTTAAGTCTTAACACGTAATTGAATGGGATTTGACAGACATTTTGAAAAGCGCCATCTAGAAATACGCCTCCATTGTAGTCTTTATTGAGTAATTTTATCTTCCTGTACGTAAGCCATTTATAAATAGTTTTGGGATTTGGCAGCCATTTTTTTGAACGCCCTCTAGCAAAGTTATTGCCAGGTCACACAAGTCCCAAAAAGTCTACAACACTTTTTTTATTAAGTATCATAGTCTACTATAAAACTATGAAAAGAAACAACTTAGGAGATGGGCTCAAGTGTGGAACCAAAATTAATTTATCTCCAGTACTAAAACAATATTTGAAGACCTGAGCGCAAGAAGACCGTAAGTCCACTTGGCTACATGTTCCATAAAACATTACCAAACTATACGCAACTTTAGTGTTTACATGTTGAGGGGTCAAGTGGACTTAAGGTCTTCTTGCGCTCAGGTCTTCATTTATAGAACGGTTCAGTTTGCAACATGTTAACGAGAACATTTTATTAAACAGTTTTCAAGTTTTCAGGAGATTTTCTCTTTAGATGAAACGTGTTTACATTATGCTTTCCGATGATTGAGATTTATATTATATTGTATCAAGTCAAAAATCAATCAAAGGTAAAGATGAAATTGCCTGTGTAAATTCTGGATATGGTAAAATCATTGACATATAAAATCGAACACTTGCTTAACACCCTCACTCGTCAAATTACTTTTATTACTATAGTAATCATCTATATTGCACTTAGCGGCTGTTTTGTGTCCACATAAGCGCAACATTTAACATTCACGCTCTGCTTTCATCTTATATAGGCCACGGTCAAGTATTCCCATTTAAACGCTTCCAAATTAGGTATGGAAAAAAACAAGCAACATGCGATCGCCAAAAACATTGAAGCGCTACATCGTTAATGGTGGAGTATAATGGAATTTAATTACACCCTCGCATGCATATGTGACTTGGTAACCACGTTATAATTGATTAGATGCAAAAACAGTTCAGATGGACGATGACGTATTAAAACTTTGGATTCATTTGAAAAACTGCGAGCATTGTGGCTTTTATATAAATATCTGTTTCTCTAAACTGATCGAGTCAAAAGGCACATGACAGTTGCTCAGATATTTTCCGAATCCGCTGTTGTTAATGCTATTTAGTGAAAGCATACAGTTATTTCATCTGAATATTATCGAAACGTAAATAGCAGCGACAAAGAGCAATATGGCGTCTTTACAGAATTCGACATCGTTAGCAGAGGATTTTGCCAATGCGTCAATGGCACCAGAAGAGATGTCAAATAACGATTTTCCTGGATTCACCTTTCCAAAAATACCATCAGAATGCAGCCAATACGATTATTTGATAGATACAAATGCCTTTTACTTTACCGAATCGTTGCGGATTAGGCTTTTCGAACGCAGATACTTTGAGAAGTTCGTTATCACCATTCTCTTTCCCATTGTAATTGTCTTGGGATTTACCGGTAATGTTGCATTTTTGTTCGTTGTTGCTCGAGTCAGAGCAATGCGTACATTAACCAACTTTTACCTCTCTAATCTTGCAGTGGCAGATCTGCTCTACATTATAATGACAACGGTTACGTATTGTGTTCCGTATGCATTATCCAACGGTTTGAGTTACGCGGAAATTTTTCAAACAAACGCGCAATGTTTCATAGGGTATTGTATCCAATATGCAACATTTTATGCTTCTCTTTCTTTGGTAACATTAGTGACCATTGAACGATTCCTTGCAATTTGCCATCCTCTTAAGCATCGAATGGCTAACACTATGAAACGCACGGTTATTCTGGTAGTCATAGCGTGGACTATCGCCGTGGGAGCAGCAGCGTGTGTTGCACCAGCCCATGGAAAAGTTGTTATAAATTGCATTATCTGGCCGCCAGCAGAACGTTGGCAAAGATTTCCTTCTATGAAATACTCTTGCGTTTATCTCCACAAAATATATAACGACATTAGAGATTTTGCTTTGCCAGTTCCGTTTATCATAGTGCTTGTGATCAATATCATATTATACAGCAACATCATCGTAAAACTCAGCAATCGAGCGGTCACAAAACACGAAGAACCAGCTGGACAATCTAGCACCAACAAAGTTCGTAACCAAGTTGCCAGAATGCTGATAATCAACGGCATCATTTTCTTTTTATGTCTTATACCGTGGCAATATCGTCGGCTTTCTCGGTTCATCTTTCGTCATATTGATTATTTCCCGTATTCGGGCGATACGGAAGAGGCATTAACGTGGATTTCAAACTGCTTATTGGTTCTCAATTCGGCAGTTAACCCATATATATACTGCTTTACCAACCCACGATATCGTTCAGCATTCATGAAAGCTATCGGACGTGCAGAGATTCATTCAAAAGAAACAACAGGCGTGTCATCTGTAGCACAGACCACTAAGGCATGAGACCTAACAAAATTGTAAATATGCCCACGATTGCTATTAAGGTTAGCAACTATTTTAAACGATTGCTGTTAAATAAGTATAGTATTACGTGAAACAATTGAATTAAATGTTTGTAATTTATAAGTGGAGTTGTAGGCATTTGCTACACTGTAAACTGGCCAGAACACATGGAACGCGTTCATTAAAGTAACGGTTTTTTAACACATGACACGTGTTCAACTTATTTAGAGAACACTAGTGTTAATGTAGAGAACACAGGTGTTATTACCTCAGAACACTAGTGTAACATGTTCTAATCCTTTAAACTCTGGTGTTCAAAATTACTATCTATGAACACCTCGGACACATGAAAGAAATGTAACAGTTTTTTAACACATGACACGTGTTCAAACATTGATTTTCAGAATGCTGGTGTTCAACCTTTATTTATACATTTTCAAAATCTAATCTCATTACTCGACAATAACAAATGCATGGTAGTATAAACAAGATAATGGCGGTGTTCCGAAAAATTCCGATGAAATCAGAGAGTTTTCACCTAAGGCAAGCCCAAGGCTCGAACCCTCGCCGATCGTATCTCCCGGCTGACAGCGCAGCGCATTAATCGCTCTGCCATTCCCTCTTGTGTCTCTCCGAGTCGCTCCCAAAGTTGCCCTGAATTTCATTCTTCTCTAAATCCTTCGAATTTACTCTCACTATCATACCATTTGTCTTGAAAAAGACAGTTTGGAATAGCGTTTCCCGGGAGCGTTTTCACGTTGCCTCGCCATTGTTGTTGTTGTTGTTACTTATATCCCTCCTTCAAAGGAGCACCGTGTATTTCTCGCTGACACGTCGCAGCTCTCCAACGCCTATATCTGCTCATGCGTTCCATTTTTGAACACCAGTATTCAATATAATCATTCAGAACACTTGTGACACGTCTGATCAATACTATGTGTTCTACATTATACTAAAAGAACACTAATGTGCAAGGCTTATTATATTTTCAAATACACTAGTGTTCTAAAGAGGCAATTATGAACACCTCGGACGCGTCTGACTAGCGTCATGTGTTCGGGAACATTTGCAGTGTAGAGTAATCTATTTCATGATGCAGTCATGTCTATAGTAGAATTCACTACGACCTTTGCAGGCTTAAACCCCATTAAAGCTATTAAACCAAGATAACACTCATTGAAAACAGCTCAACTGATTAAATCAGATCTTCTCTGGTTGTGCACATGTGTCTGTTTTACCAGAGAAGATGAGAATTGTTTTCTCATCTTCTCTGCTTTTACCTGTGCGGTATCGCAATGAGCTGGTATGATGGTTTCAGTTGGGTAACCGATTATAAAGGAAACGGAGGGTAACAATGGTATGTTGGCCTTTGTTCACGAAATTAGACAATGGTCTGCTTTTTGTAACCAGCGTTCTTGAAAATGAGCAACATAATGATTGTTGACTTAACACGGTTTGGAAATAATTTCTTCATATTTGTTGGTGTTATCTGTCGTTTACATATCCTTCCTAAAACACCAAAGTACGAATATTTCTAAACATCTAAATTAGCTAAAAATTTAGGACATGTTACAAAACTATATTTTCTAGAATTTAAGAAGAGTACTTTTAATATTGCCCGGTTATTTTTCACACAGCGACGTTAACTAGGCAATGTACTATTACCTATAACATACACTAAAACACCAAAGTACGCATATTTGCAAACATCTAAATTAGCTAAAAATTTAGGACATGTTACAAAACTATATTTTCTAGAATTTTAGAAGAGTACTTTTAATATTGGCCGGTTATTTTTCACACAGCGACGTTAACTAGGCAAATCCACACACTACTAACGTACGCTATTTGTAGAGGTCACGCGTCAATGGTAAGAGCACTGTGTATTGTGTATAGGAAAACGGACAGTAACTGCAGTATGTGTCGTAAGAATTATAAAGAATTATAAGGGGTTGTGGAATAATTATGAGCCTTGGGGGAGGGTAAAGTAAGGGTGAGGCAGCCGAGAGGGAGACGCAAGCATTTGCTCGGCAAGTCGAGAGGGGGCAAGCGATTTTTGGCACACATTCATGGGATGCCTTTAAAATAAAACGCTCTAAAAGTCTTAGGAAACGCTTAAATATGGAGGGGGGCAAAGATTTTTAGCAGGCCGAGGGAAAGGGTGGAGGTAAGCGATTTATTTGTTATATCTGGCCGCCAGCAGAACGAAACTATTTTTGGCACGCCATTTGGAAATTTTTACCCTCTTCCCCGGGTGATCTTAATTATTGCACATCCCCTTAGAGACGTATGTGAAGCAGCTTTTCGATAAATGACCACTAAATAAACAGTAATCGAACCCTGACGTTGGGAGACTGTGCATTGTTTGACCCTCTAGGCTGCCTATTATCTATTGCACAGTTGTGTTTTCTATTTGACTCACACAAGGACTGCTTGCAATTTCGTTTTGCTGTGTGTATTTTAAGTTTGCGGGGGTTTATTTTGATGTAAAAGTACTATAATATTAAATAAATAAAATTAAAATTAAGGGAAGGGGTATGAACGTTTGGACAGTATTTATTTTGGGACATTAGAGCACATCAGACATATCGAATTGCATTCTGAATACAAAGAATGTCCTTCTGATATCAAATAATTTTGATTTTTGAAATTCGCAATGTAATACACATTTTATGGCAAATCATTAAAAATTGATATTTTTGATATTTAACAGTACTCGAAGTAAACTTTATAAATCTGATGATTTATACTTAAAGTGTATGTGGGTGTGATGAAAAGACCTATTTTTTGGTGTTTTGGGAAAAAAATCCATATCTTCAATACAAAAGGTCAAAATTGTCAATTGATCGTCGGCTTTTCCTCCCAGCTACATACACTTTAAGAATTTATCATTAGATTATAAAATTTATTTCGAGGACTGTTATATATCAAAAATTTGAAAAATATCAAATTTTAATAATTTGTCATAAAATTTGTATTATATTGTGAATTTCAAAAATGAAAATTATTTGATATCAGAAAGACATGCTTCGTATTCGATACGTCTGAGGTGCTCTCATGTCCCACAAAAAATACTGTCGAAACGACATAAACGCTCATTCTAGATCCCTTAAGATATCTATTAGAATTAAAACTGTTTTGTATTAAAATACAAATAGATTTAAATTTGAATTTTTGTTTTTATTTCTATTTGTAAAAGTTTAATTATTATAGTTCACCTTAATTTAAATGATATCAGTATTTTGTTATTTTATTGTTAATATTCATTATGTATGCGTGCATTTATATATTTCACGATTATTCGGTTTAAATTTAATAAACATAAATAAACTTCAATCGAGAGAGATTGTGCGGAGGGAACACTCTGTGAAAAGATTGAAAATTTCACTCTAAAAAGATTGAAATTTACTCGTATTGAGGAAAATATGTGATTTTCACTCTTGGTAGATTGAAATGTCAATCTTTTCGATTGACCCGAAGAGTCACTCCGAGGAGGATTGACTTTTTCACTCTTTGGAATTTAGAGAGTATAAAATAGCAGAATTGTTTCCAATTAAATCCATCTTGACAAAATAAAACACACACTATTATATACGATTTTCATACGTAGTGTTATATAAAATGATTAAAGAGTTTAACCTCAACACAACACTATTTTTTCGCTCACCTGGAATGTTTTCGCTAGCTCAACTAGCATCTTCAGCAGATGGCGATGCTGTGATGACATCTTGTCTACAGTCGTGATATCCTTCACTGATGACTTCATATGATTGACTGAATGACGTCATAGGATTTTACGATGTAGTACCGTCCCTATCAGCAAGTTATCCTAAATAGGATATATTTCTAGTCCTTTGTCACGATGCAGTCTCGGTTTCTGAGTCCTTATGTGTATTGCTTCCAGAACTCTACGGGAATACTCTTTTTGCTCCCGTTCTAGAACTTTTACAGTTTCCCAGTCAATCTGGTGTCCTTTAGATCTTACGACATACTGGCTGCTGATACCGGTGGTGGATTTGTGTTCACTAATCCTTTTCTCGAGCTTCCTAACCGATTCATCTGTATAACTGGCATCACAGTCAGCGCGTATAATCTCATTCTCATGTCTTGTCTTTTGCCACAGACCCACTGACAGCGATCGGTGAACATGTATCAAATCACAAACACCTGTACCTACAGGTAAATTAGGTAATTCTTGGTCAAGCTCGAACACTCGGAACGCCAGTTCAGTGGCTCCGCGATAAACACGCGCAGTACAGAAGAAATTTAACATGCACGCGCCTTATGTTGCGTACACGCTTAGTACGCTACATGGACACAACATGTAAGTTCGAGCTTGGCCAAGAATTACTTAAGTAGTGCCGAGGGCTCTTGCTATCTTACCAACATAAGTATCCGTGCACTCAGGGCAGCTGATTTTGTATATATGTGATTGGACACTACGAATCAGCCGTAAAGTCGGCCCGGTCAATTTTGTTTTATTTCGTGTTTAGAAAATATATATCATAAGCTTTAAAATAGTATATCATTTGACTTTTGACGATATCCAGAAGCGGGGTTATGGTTTGTTGAACTCTGCTCCTTCAACAAAATGGTAACCTTTTTCGGTTCTACGTGTGTCTCTTTTTCCACATTGCTGGTAATAAAGTCATTTCAAATCATCTCCAAGTCAACAAGTTTCAGGAATGTCCTCTCATTGTTATTGTTGGTTATATATACCTAGACAAAAAACAATGCAATTGTAACCCACCACTTGAACAGGATTTAGCCAAAGCAAACAAAGACTAGAGTTATTTAATGATTAGATGATTATCCTCTTCAGCAATATATTGATTCAGGATTATTGATTGGTTTAAACGCTATCAAATGAGAAACATGTCGCGCCTAATTGAGACACCTATGAATACGACCTGCACGCACACTTTGCACTGTATCTCAGAATACAATTTGCCGAGTTTACGGCTTATTCGTAGTGTCCACTCACATATATTACTAAATTGTGTTGGAGTCCAGGATTGTCGGAAATGGATTGTCTGACAAGGGATTGTCTGCAAAGCCAACAAACATCTTCCGTGGCCACGGGGTCAACGCACCAAGCCGGTTAAAACGATAAGCTCCTTCCCCACATCGTCAACACCAGGTAAACAAACTAATAGAAATACGCCATGTAGCGAAATCACGTGGAAATGTAAACTCACCCTCAATCGACAGTTTACAACATCAAGCGCCAGTCTAATTAACTGAATTTATACTCCGTCATTTAATAAATGAGTTTCAATGAGAGGATTTGAAATGACCGCCACACTTGAGATAATTTTATTTCTAGCTATAATAATGGGAATAGAAAAACATGTAGCAGCCTTGTGTTATCAGTGGGTCTGAATTGAATTAAATTAACAGTAAATCAACTGCTGAATACATAATACGGTGACGTTACTTTTGAAGGCGAGTTGTAATCATGGTCATCACACGGAATTAACAGAAACAAAAACAAAAATGTAGGTGTCTATTTATTATGTGATTTATTAGGTATTATAATAGGTGATGACTAACAGATGAACAAAATGATGCATGCATGGAAAAAAATAGAAGATTGACCATCCAGGTGCTCCAGGTGGCAAAAAAATATCGGAATTTGTTATTCCCGTTAGGGAGCAAACCAAAAGATGCGATGTGAGCATCGATTGCAAGGTTATCAAAGTTGTCAAAAAGAACTATCATCATCGGCCAATGTAATGGATCGCCACTCCTTGCGCCAAAAGTGCGATTCATGCTGTGGCTCGTTGTGATCATAACATATTGACAAATTGCTTTTAAATATAAACACGTTTAGGTTTTTTTTTAAATACTTAAGTCTGGAGCAATAATTAAATCTATGAACACTGATACATTTGAGTATACGTATCTTTACTACGTGTAAATAATGCAAATCTGGTTATATAATTATAAAAATTGTACATGGTCCAAACAGTTGTGTATTATTATAATAGTCTTTAGCACATTGTCCACAGTCATGCTGATGTTTATGCTTCAAAATATTATTTGTTTATCATCTCTGCAACCGAGGGCCTTGTGACAAATGCTGTTGCAAAAAATGTATGTTAAAACTTGAACAAAGTTTATTTTGGCTGGTGTTTATTATGAGATAATCTCCCACCAAAGCAGAAAGTTTGTGCAACTGAAAAATAGTTCAACTTTGATCAAGGAAGAATGTTTTTGTGCTTTGCATGTGCATTATCTTTTATATATATATTATTACCGTTTAAAGGCTGGGATAGCGACGTGTTCATGTATTTATTGTGGGACCTGAGAGCACATCAGACATATTGAATTGCATTTGGAAAATGAGAAATGTCCTTCTGATATCAAATAAGTTTGATTTTTTGAAATTCGCGATATACACATTTTATAAAATTTATACTTTTGAAATTCAACATTCCTCGAAGTAGACTGTATAAATCTAATGATATGTACCTAAAGTGTATTTGGCTGGGATGAAAAGCCGTCCATTATATGAAAATGTTGACCTTTCGAATTGAAGACATAGATTCGATATATCGATATATCGAAGTAAATTTTATAAATCAAATGATATGTACCTAAAGTGTATTTGGCTGGGATGACAAGCCGTCCATTATATGACAATTTTTGACCTTCAGTATTGAAGATATAGCTTTTTTCCCCAATACACCAAAAATCTGATGTGCTCTAATGAATATGAGGAAACATCGCTATCCGAGCCCTTAAGTGATGAAAATATGATTCAAATATTGATATGACGTCATTCGCGGATGACAAACCGGGTCTTGACACCAGAACTGAAACAGAAAACGAAATAAGGCACAGTTTTCACTATCTAGGGCGCTTCGTTAACAGTTAATTGTGCCGGGTCAACTGACCCAATTTAGATCTATAATTGGTGGGTCCTAAAAAATGCTATTTATTGCCTAGCTAGGTAACGAAATGTCCCGGATAGTTCAAGCTTTCCTTTTTGTTCTAAACTTATTACCAAAAAGTGCGAGAGTTTACTTCAAACTACTTCGTTTTCACAATATACAGGGTATCCCCCCAACAAAAAATAAAGAGAACCCTCATTGCGCCCTCTTTTTCTCCTATTTTAGAAAAGTTAATCAAATACAATCGGCTCACAAGTTTTGAAGATATGCTCTTTTTAAGAAATTTACCCGTTTTTCACTCTGTCCACGGATGAGGTTGGCTACTTCAAAAATTGAAAAGGAGTACACGTACCATTCATGAATATCAAATATTCCTCAATGATAACTTTATAAGATACCTTTATTTAGGGAATGGGCTTTTCCAGTCGGCTAATGGGCTATGGATTTTGTCAAGTGTCATTAATTTGGTGGTGTGGGATGGGACTTCTTTTGCTATACTTGCAATCACTTATTTGGGTTTTTTTATTTATGCCTTTTTGTTATGTTTCTAACTTTCTTACTTTGTTGTATGTTGTTTTCTTTTTATTTACAACATAAGTCATTATTCTTTTTGGAATAAAATGTAGCTCTGAAACGGCTGTTTCGTTTGTCTTTGGTTCTTCTGAAGTAAGTGTACTGTGTTGCTCTGCCCTCTACCTGGTTTTCTCCTTGGCGAATACAGGATTCAGCCCTGTTCCTCGTTGCATCAAATGTGTCGCGTACAATCATTGTACGCCCGGATACTTACCCCAAAGGAGTAAATTGAGTGGTGTGAGGTCTAGTGATCTTGCAGGCCACTGTACAGCATGACCTATCTCAACCACTCTGTTTGCTATCCGTGGACAGAGTGCAAACGGGCACATTTCTTAAAAGAGCATATCTTCAAAAGTTGTAAGCCGATTGAAATAATTGTTTCGGTTTATTAAAGATTACGATTGCAGATTTCTTTACATACCAAAATATATTTGATCAACTTTTCAGAAATAGGAGAAAAAAGGGCGCAATGAGGGTGTTTTTTTGGGGGGGTGGGAGTGGGGGCACCCTGTATGTCAAACAGATGGCGCACACGCAATGCGACCGTTATCGCAGTTTTGGGGAAATATTAATTACATTGACCATACCATCAAATGACTAAATTTGAGCGCCACAGATAGTCTGAGGGGTCATTAGTTAGAAGAGGGTTAGGGTTGGGGTAAGTGTTAATTGGGTAGAGTTGTGTTTAGGTTTTGGGTAAGTGTTAATTATGGTTATGTTTAGGGCTTAGGTTATATGTTAGGGTTAGGGTATAGTTTAAGGTCCGTGTTGGGGTAAGGGTTAGAGTTTATAACTATTCAGATTTTTTAACCATTAACCTGTACACCAAGTAGTCGAATCCGATGGTGATTTGTTTGATCGTTTGAACACATCGGGTGTTATCGTTATCTAAGAGAGAAGCACCAACTTTGTCCCGGTAGTCATGGTAGTAGTTTAACCTATTTACATGAAAAGATCATTCCTATATCCAAAGTTCGGTGTAATAGAGCAAATACTACATGGTTTATTATATAGGAGAAAAGGGGCAGCTATTTCCCTCGGTTCAGGGTACGCTGTCTACGCTATATAAAATATTTTGTTCCAATAAAGTATGTAAGATGTTGTCATTGTCCGCAGTTTCATTTCTGTAGTCATTGAAGAACCATATAACTGTGGCAAGAAAAAACAAAACAAAACAGAAATTTAATAAAGCGTAACAAATTTAAGGTCAAGTTGATCTGCATAATTTAAGATTCCTGCTCTCCGATTTCGATATTCCACCCCCTTAAATGGTTTGGAAATTTATTTCAAAATTTGAGATGCATTAGCAGCGAGCAAGAAAATCTATTCCCACTCTTGTCTTCACCCCGATGCAAGAAAACCTATCGAGTTTTGCGCAAGCTAGTTGAGATTTGCGCACAATGGTCGAGCTATGCAAGATAATGTATGTAATTTTGCGCACACTTACGCACAACTCTAGTTTTGCACACCTTGATCTAACAGGATTAATAATTATAGTAAAGGGTTTACACTATTTTAAATGTATTGCCCTGCACTAGACATTACGTCGTTCATCTAAATTGCACAGAGAGCGTGTTTATAGTGAGCCAGGTTATCCGGTATTTGGCGTATCACACCACTCTTTGTCATACATAAATTCTCCCAGCCACATTTCCCTAACATAATATGAAATTTGAAAAAAAAAAAAAAAAAAAAAATTAGTTCGCCAGAGGCGGGGCTCGAACCCACGCTGCACTGCGCTGCTATCATGCATACAGTATCGACATATTACCAGCGCCTTTACGCTCGGCCACCTGACTTGTTGGTGCCATCTTTATAATTTAATTCATTCTTGAACATATAATCGCAACTTCATTACTTCAACATACCACGTGATAAGCAAAGACAGAAAACGTGCCATATTTTGGAATCTTATCTGCTTAAAAACATTAATGTGTATTATAATAGAGCTATCATTATCAATATTGTCGAATTCTCAAGCGCATACAGACAATTAATACGAGGGGACTATGCACATACATAAAAACACAATACATAAATCGATTTTGATTTCGGCCTCGTGCTCTGCTCAGGACATCGCGTCGGTTGCGAGCCCAGTCAGCCTACCATTTTTCTTGTAAGACGGTCTGAATTTTTGAAATTTATAGTAAAAGTCCACGTAGCTCCCCAAAGTTTCTTTCAGATGTTAAAAGATTAGATTCCCATAAAGACGAAACAGTAATCTTTAGTCGGGACTTACGTAAAAATTTACATAAAATTTTCACCATCAATTCAGTGTTAATTTTGACTAAAATCAAATAATATTTTGGCGTATATAAAATTGAAGTAAAATTCTCTGCCTCCTAAACCACATAAATTTTAGCACGATTGGATATTACGAATCGTTATATGTGACCGTTCACGGCGAATGAACCGTAAATTCCTCCCCCGGTCAATTTTGTTTTATTTCGTGTTTAAAAAATAAACATCATAAACTTAAAAATGGTATGTCATTTGACTTCAAACGATATCCAGAAGCGTGGTTATGGTTTGTTAAACTTTGATCCTTCAACAAAATTATAGCTTTTTTCGTTTCTACATGTGTCTCTTTTTACACATTGCTGGCAATAAATATCAAACAGTCTTAATTGGCGGTCATTTCAAATCATCCCCAAGTCAACGAGGTTTAAGAAAGTTCTCTCATTGTTAATTGCTGGTTATGCATACCTATACAAAATACAATTCCTGGTAACCCACCACTTGAACAGGATTTAGCAAAAGCTCACAAAGACCAGAGCTATTAAAAGTTCTATAGCCATCTAAGGTAGAAGCTTATTATCCACTTCAACAATAGGATTATTGATTAGTGTTTGACTATCAAAATTTACACCGTAACTCAGAATACAATTTAGGGAATTTACGGCTCATTTTTGTTGCCGGGTCACATATATGATGTGCAGTTGATATTCATAAATTATATTCTTTTATACACAGGATGCTACAGTTTTAACACCAAAAATATTTCACTGAAAATTTCAAAAAGGTAACCACGCTTCCCTAGAATGTGCAATAAATTAGCATTAAAATTGTCTTATTTTGCAGCATTCTAAAAACACTTAGCGTATGGCGAAAAGAGGAGTATTAGCGTATATTAGCGTTTAAATACTCCAAAATCAATTGTTATTACAGTGTGATCTTTCCGTATACAGCTACTATAAACACGCTCAAAGACCCGGATCGTTATTCTATAGAATTTCCACATCATGCTATTCACTCGCACCTGTAAGATTAGTGTCTTTGAACAGAGCAGTGTCGTAGTAAATCTATAAATACACACATACACAGATGAGTGTATCCTGCTTATAGTGCAGGGAAATACATTCAACATTAGTGTCAACCCATTCCTATTGTAATTTATCCTGTTTCATTACTACGTCTACGGTGAATTGTGATTATTGCACATCGTACCGATCCTAACGCTCATTTAGATTTAGTGCAAAAAGCACGCATTCAGTATTTGGTCTTCCTAACAATAATATTGTCAGTCGTCATTTGATTCGTTGGTTTCTTCTTCTTTCTTTCTTTCTTTCTTTCTCTCTTTCTTTCTTTCGTTCTTTCTTTCTCTCTTTTTTTTTCTTTCTTTCTTTCTTTCTTTCTTTCTTTTTCTTTCTTTCTCTCTTTTTTTCTTTCTTTCTTTCTTTCTCTTTCTTTCTTTCTTTCTTTCTTTCTTTCTTTCTTTCTTTTTCTTTTTTTCTTTCTTTCTTTTGTCTTCAAAGAGCAAGTATAGGACCTTTCTTTCTTTCTTTCTTTCTTTTTTCTTTCTTTCTTTCTTTCTTTCTTTTGTCTTCAAAGAGCAAGTATAGGACCTACCTTTTTGATCCGTGTCCGTTTCAAGAAAGGTTGGTGAAATTGTATCGATCAACCTGTAAGATTAATACACGAATGATCACACATTGAACTCTATTTTATATTGTATCGTAGGGGAGGGTTGTCACTATTTATCATGAACTTCAGTTGTACATCTCAAAACTACTATAATCGGTGCCAGAGATAAAGATACTAGTTCGCGTCTGACGTCACTGGCAGTGGTCAATCAAACTCAGAAACACTTTGCTTACGAAATATCGTGTGGCTGATATTTCTGAACGCAGCGATATAAGAACGTGCCCTATGGTTAGTTTCTCACCTTCAAACAACCCGTCTCAAAAGTTAGGCCTTCTTTTAGGTAGGCACCATGTCAACAATGCCTTGTAAAGATGCTTTTGCATTGCAAAAGTACCGTCATCGTTTGCCATTTTCTGCGATCCCTTTCTCCGATGAAGACACCAGGTGAATCAACCTTTCTTATACACGCTATTAGCCAATCACGGCCTGCGGGGATTTGCCCTGATTTTGACATTCGACGAGAACTAGTATATTTATCTCTGGCTCCCATTATACCTCAAAGCTATGTTGTTAGTCGAAAATGTTGCTCTTACTCTAGCAAAATAATAGATTATAATATGCTGCTTATAAAAGATCTATAGCTGGTACAAGGTATGATTTAAACAGTCAAAAGATTTATGCGCTACGATAAATATAGGGTGCATAACTTATAAGTTCCCCCCTACATATATTTTAAAATAAATCGAAAACTATTTGACGAAATGCAAACTTGTAAAATGATATGGGTAGCCTTATTTGTTTTACACATGTTGACCAAATTTTAGCGTCACACGTCATTGCGTTCAGTCACAATGGTTCATTATGTAAAAAAAGGAGACCGTTTTAAACAGTGTTAAAAGTTGCATTTGAGTCCATAGGACTCAATTCTCAAACAATACAGTAGGACAGGGGTATTCATGTGTTTGTAAAACAAAACTTAATCTTTGGTATTCTTCTTCTTCTTCTTCTTGAAAAGCAAAGCAGGTGTTTTATTCTTTTCTTTTTAATGATAAATTTATGAGATGGAAGGGATATGTACTGCAGTGAGAATAGACCACATCGCCAGTAGTTCATCACATGTGATAAGTCACATTTTAATAATGCCGCGTTTGCCCGAACTGGAGAAGAGATGTTAGAATATTGCATACAAGGTGTTGACCAATATCATGGAGGGAGTGTGATGTTTTGGGGTGGGATTAGCAGCAATGGAAGAACCGATCTGGTAGAAGTTCCAGGTCGACTTAATGCCGCTCGTTATGTTAATGAAATCCTCTCACAACATGTTGTTCCCTACCATGGTGCTATTGGTGCAGATTTCATATTCATGGATGATAATGCTACACCTCATCGTGCCATGATAACGAACGCATACCTGGAGAATCAGGGAATTGAAAGAATGGATTGGCCAGCAAAATCTCCTGACATGAACCCCATTGAGCATCTTTGGGACCATGTTAAAAATGAGGTTGACCTTATCAATGAAAACAGAACACTGCAAGAGCTAACCCGAGCAATCCAACATGTATGGAACAACATGGACCAGCAACGGGTCCGGAATTTAATAAACAGCATGCGGCGACGTTGCAATGCACTTGTCAACAGTGCAGGAGGACACATCCCCTACTAAACATCTAGACTTTAAGTTTTATTTCCATTACAAACACATGAACAGGCCTAACATACTGTATTGTTTGACAATTGACTCCTATGGACTCAGGTGCAACTTTTAAAACTCCCTCTTTTGTTACAAAATGAACCATTGTGACCAAACGCAATGATGTGTGACACTACAAATTGGCCCAGATTTGTAAAACAAATAAGGTTACTCATAACTTTTTACAATTTTGCATTTCGTTAAATAATTTTCGATTTATTTCAAAAAGCATTAGGGGGAACTTATAAGTTGTGCATTGTATAGTTGATGTTAACTTATCGATGATGTGGCAGTAGGGTGAATTTTAGTGCAAAAATGCATCATGAAAAATTTCATAAAAAAAAAATTATGATCAACTTTGGACGGTGCGCCCGGGCTTGAAGGTTTGTATGCAAATTCAATAAGGTTTTGGTGCAAAGTTTGTCTTCAACAGTTTTTTCACAGAAAGACTCAACTCATGTGAATGAATTTCTCAGGTGTGTTAGATACACATGTTTCCAATGTAAACCCATCGGAAATTTATATCACCAAGTTCAATATTGTCTATAATAATTTTTAAAAAAGTACATTCACTGGAGAGAGAGTGAATCCTCTCAGTAGCACTGCTGATAGTTCAACTTCTTGTAATAGTTAATGCAAAGGCAGATAAATAAACTCATGAATATTAAGGTTACACTAAGAAACGTATAAAAAACGTATAAAAGACGTATAAAGTTGTACTCTAAAACAGAGTTTTCTGAGTAATCAGATATCACAGCGAGTGAAATGTTGGTGCATTGGATGTAGCTTAACATTATCTTTGTATGTTTACACACATGTTTTGAATAAATTTGAAAATCATTCGTTTAAAGCGTTTTTACGCACCATGTTCACAAGATCAAAAACGCGTTCCATGACGTTTTTTTCAAATGTGCGCTCCGTATAAAACCACGCCAAGTGATTGTTTTCCCCTTTTTTTTATTGTACTACAAATCGATCAAAGAAATAATGTTGCCATGGGGAAGAACCAAATACAGTACCAATTAAATTTTAAAAGCCTGTTTTGGGGGAACATTTTCGAGAATCTTGATTGAGAAAAATTGTTTTGTTACATTATCGATACCTTGATTGTGGAACGTTAATTTTGACATCTAACTACCAACATTATTTCTCAACAGTCTGTCGATTACTCTACCATTTGATTTTCATTCAAAATTGAAGCTACTTTTGCAAAAAACGAGTTTTTTCATTATCGATGCGACCAACTTTGCGAGGGTAATGCGTTTGTTTATCATAACAGCCTGCATGCACTATTGAATATCATAGTCAGTTTGAGACCATCTGCTTTCGTAAGCCTCCTCAGTAGCTCAATCGGTTAGCGCGTTTGGCTTTTAATCTTCTCGACTATGTAATATGTTTTGACCTGGTCAACTAGTACGGGTTCGAGTCCCTGTGTGGTCCAATTCTATTATTTTCTATTTTTTCTTACTTTTTTCTCTTTTTCTGTCTTCTTTCTTGTTCGTGTCTTTCTTTCTGACTGCAGTCAGGCTCTGAAGAAGTCAGAGCTACTCCTGACGAAAGCTTGACAGTTCTAAACTTGTCCGACGGCGAACCCACTAAAAAACCCACTAATTAGAGATTATTTCGAGGGCTTAGCGCCAGAACAAGCTATGTCCATTTGTTTTCTCAATTACATGTTACTCGTTTCGGCAACAGATGGACAGTAAATTATACCCTCCATAATAGATGCAAGTGACTTTGGGGTATATGCATGGTCAAAACAGTTAGTTAGACGCAAGTGACCATGCATATACCCCAAAGTCACTTACATTTATTATGGAGGGCATAATTAACCGTCCATTTGTTGCCGAAATGAGTAACATGTAATTGAGAAAACAAATGGACATAGCTTGTTCTGGGCTTCTGGCTCTAAGCCCTCGATTTAAACCATTCATTCATTCAATTATAGGCTACCTTAAGGCCTGGCCAAATGTTTTGGCTGTTCTGTCTACTGCTTTCCCACCATTGAAATAATTGAGATCAATTTTGAATTTTCTCCGCTTGTCAATACTTTCATTTAATTTTTCTTACATATTTGTTTCATGAATACCTAAGACCACATGCTAACAGGTTTAAAGCATAGTTGGATAAAGTTGATTATTACTTACCAAAAATCCTCATAGACTCTACACACAAATCTTCAAAGCCCGGGCACACCCTCTAAAAATTATTTGAATTTCATGAAATTTTGCATGGTGTATTTTTACACCAAAATGAACAATATTAGGGGTTGGCCTGTTAAAAAATAAAAACTTTTGTATTTTTGAATCACCCTAATGTGGCAGTCTTGTTCATAAATGCTGGAACTTAATTTGGTACCAATACTGCTGATGCTGCAGGTAGAGGGAAGGGCTCTATACCACACTGATCTGATATGCTAAGAATTGCGGGTAAGCATCATTAAGGGATCTGGAATGAGCGTTTTGAGCGTTCGACAGTATTTATTGTGGGACATTGGATCACATCAGACATATCGAATTGCATTCTGAATACGAAGAATGTCTTTCTGATACCAAATAATTATCATTTTTCGAAATTCACGATATAATACAAATTTAATGACAAATTATTAAAATTTGATATTTTTCACATTTGTGATATATAACAGTCCTCGAAGTAAATTTTATACATCTAATGATATATTCTTAAAGTGTATGTAGCTGGGAGGAAAAGCCGACGATCAATTGAAAATGTTGACCTTTCATATTGAAGATCTTGGTTTTTTTCCCCAAAAAGACCTAATTTGTTTTCGGAAAAAAATCCATATCTTCAATACGAAAGGTCAAAATTTTCAATTGATCGTCGGCTTTTCATCCCACCTACATACACTTCAAGTATAAATCATCAGATGTATAAAGTTTACTTCGAGTACTGTTAAATATCAAAATATCAATTTTTAATCATTTGCCATAAAATGTGTATTACATTGCGAATTTCAAAAATGAAAATTATTTGATATCAGAAGGACATTCTTCGTATTCAGAATGCAATCGATGTGTCTGATGTGCTCTAATGTTCCACAATAAATACTGTCCAAACGTTCATACCCCACCCCTTAACTTGATCCACTGAATGACATTACCAGCATGGTTGTGAGAAGAATTAAGGAAGCGAAAAAATCACTTAAATTTACTTACAACCATTACCACCATACACTGTACAGCAGATATCACCACATTGGTCGTTACTTGTGGTAGTACTAGTGGCCAAGCAGCTGAAACAGGCACAAACATCATCATTACTAGAGCAAGACGAGGTAAGAACGAAAGCGAGCTGGCACACCAAAATCGCAAATACAAGGCAAGTTATCGTCCAATTCTAATACACAAAATGGAATGTAAAAACGGCAACAAAATATTAGCACTTTATATGTATAGACGAATCCAACGAGCCAAGTCATGGTCAGGATTTGGTCGGCCATATTTGGTTCCCCGCATGCACCAAACAGGTGTTGTGACTGCCCAATTGGGTGGATTAAACCCGCTTAAAATTCGATGTTAGATTCTTTTGTGTTGTAAACTGTCATCATTCTTTTGTCTACGTGTAACACGGGTGATAAAATGCAGTTTAAAATACCCTCCCAAGGGCGCATCATTTCACATTTTAGGTGAGATAGCTGGGTCCCCGTCGCGGTTAATGGCTGCCATTGAGGAATAGGAATGCGTGAAATTGGATTCGTCTATAGTGTTCGAGGGTTGAGGAACAGAAAGACGTAACTCGCAGATGACCTGGTCTCACAAAAGGAGCACATAGTTGACCAACTAACTTTCTGAGATATTCCAGATTTGAAATCCTTATAATATTATTAATTGCATACTCTCTATTGCTTAAAGCGTTCAACCCATTATGACATAATCTGTCATCCTCAATGTCAAAAACCAGTCTCTTCCCAATTAATGAGGCTTTTCCCTGAAAAAAAAATCATTGAGGCCATTATTGAAACCGTATTCGGTATATTTGTTGTTATTAGGTCTGTCACACTACGACGGACTGGATTAACGTACATCACCGAATACAAAAATATTTTATTCGGTGGAAAAATCACCAGTCCGGCAGAAGATTCGGTGGGATTTTGGGTCCGATTCCCGTTCGTCTCTCTATGCGTTGTGGCCGCTAATAACCCTGCAGGCGTCTTATATCCGATCGTTCAACGTCCGACAAATGACCGGATTTGGGGTCCGAATCCCGTTCGTTTCTCTATGCGTTGTGGCCGCTAATAATCCTGCAGGCGTCTTATATTCGATCGTTCAACGTCCGACAAATGACCGGATTTGGGGGGCAACGTCCGACAAATGTACGGATTTTGGGATCCGATTCCCGTTCGTCTCTCTATGCGTTGTGGCCGCTAATAATCCTGCAGGCGTTTTATATTCAATCGTTCAACGTCCGACAAATAACCGGCGAATCCGTGGCATGTGGCACCAACAGGGACGTCCACACTATCAGAAAAGTGGGGAGGAGAGGGTGTTTGAGAGGGTTTTGACCCTTAGAGGCAGTGACGTAGCAAGCACCTTTTCAGAGGGTGAACAAAGTGGGGAAAGACAACTTTTAAGGGGGAAAACTTTGACGAAAATGGTCAAATATTGGCTAATAAGTACAAAAGGGCTACAAATCTGATATATCAGGGCAACCAGAGTCCGGGGGCAATAGAGGTGAGAAACCTTTGGACAATGAAGGCCCAATTGAAGCCATTTGTCATTTTTAGATCAATTTTAGCACTATTATTGGGTACTATTTTAGTTTGAAACAGCCGCAAATTGGTGAAACGAAAGCCTAATTAAAGCCATTGAAAAGTTTTCACAATTATTGTATAATATAAACAATTGTTTTAAAAATAACACGTGGATGTCCATAGCAGAAGCAAAATGGAAGACTTGTCCATTTTTCAATATGATGATTCAATTGAAGCCATTTGCATGGGGACTGTAGGGCCTATTAGGCCTGGGCCTATTGTGTAAAAATTTAGTTTTAAAAATGGAAAATTTGGACACTTGTTTTTGGTGCATCATTTTTACACTATTATTGCCTTAAACAAAAAACAAAGAAGGCCCGAACTGAATTTGCAAAATTTAAAATGTTACACTGATCCACTGACACTTTAAGATATAAGACTTCAGACTCGTAATTTCAGGTAAAGCATGCATGGATTGATATGTTAAAGTCAGTAATAGACCTAAGTCCGTCTTAAATACTGATTTTGGTGACAAAATGGGAGTACAAAATGTCACGGGCCCTACATATCGACGGGCCGGCAGTAATTTTCACAGGCTTTTGGGCCAAGGAACGACATTTAAAGCACTGCCTATAATAATCACAGGCCTATACTTAGGCTTACTATATACTATCCTGGGCCTACTCAATAACATACAATTTAACCTTTTCCATGTTTTCTCTTCTTTTTCTTTCTTGTCAATCACTAAAACTGGTAGGAATTTGCTATTGCGTCCTCTCCCCTTCAGAAAGTGCCCTCACCTCCACATGCTCAATACTACTTACATGCCTAACATACAATTTAACCTTTTCTCTTCTTCTCTTCTCTCTTCAATTTTTCTCACATTCTCTTTTTTTTTTCTCTCCTTTCCCCCTTTTTTCTACTTGTCAGTCAAGTACAAAATGATATTGCGTCACACACCTTCAGAAACCCCCATGATTGATGATATTTCGCCATAGGCCTACATCCAGTCCTGCGAAACCTTGCAAACACCTTCGGTATATAAACGAAAGAATAACGAACCCTCCCTCAACTGTATGCTCAATACAGCACCTCCGTTTTCAAGTTTTGTGCATGCACAAAACTTGAAACATGACAGACTAAACAATCATCACCTAACACGAAACGCAATAGCAGGACATATGAAGAACATAAAACGAACATTGACGAACAACAACGGATTTACTAAAATACCATCCGTTTCTTGTACGGAAGACCTATTCGGTGTCACTTTGACAGAAGCATTTTAGTAAATCCGTTGTTGTTCGTCAATGATCAGTCACAAATGTTCTTTTTATGTCCTGCATCATCCGCCAAATGCGTTTCGTGTTAGGTGATGTTCGCCATTAAGTCCGTCGGCATGCACAAAACTTGAAAGGGAGTGTACCGAATACACATGTTCGGTATTTATCCGATGTGTGTTCGTATGGTGCTGCATATTGCCGGAGTTTGTTCGCTCTCCTTTCGTTCATGTTCGTTCTTTATTCGTTGCACTCGGCCCGTGTTCGTTGAAAATACGTTCCTGTGAGGCCTTCACCACCGGATAGCATATTTTTGCATTCGGTGATGTACGTTGACCCTGACAGACCGTGTTAGTGTCACACTACACCGGATCGGTCTTCCGTATAAGAAACGGATGGCATTTTAGCAAATCCGTTAGTGTTCGTCAATGTTCGTTTTATGTTCTTCATATGTCCTGCTATTATCCGCCAAATGCGTTTCGTGTTAGGTGATGTTTGTTTAGTCCGTTGACAATACGTTTCAAGTTTTGTGCATGCACAAAACTTGAAACGGAGTGTGCCGAATACACATGTTGGGAAGTTGTCCGATGTGTGTTCGTACAGTTCTGTATATATACCCTGGGTCTGTTCGTTATTCTTTCGTTTTGCAGGTGTTTGCAAGGTTTCGCAGGCGCTTGTGCCGGATGTAGGCCTATGGCGAACATGTGGATCAATCATGGGGGGGGGGGTTCTGAAGGGTGTGTGACGCAATATCATATTACCCCAGTACTTTAGTGACTGACAAGTAGAAAAAAGGGGAAAGGAGAGAAAAAGAAAAGAAAGTGAGAAAAATTGAAGAGAGAAGAGAAGAGAAAAGTTAAATTGCACGTGATTTAGTAGGCCTATGCATGTAAGTAGTATTGAGGGAGGGGCACTTCTGAAGGGTAGAGGACGCAATATCAAATTCCTGCCAGTTTTATAGTGATTGACAAGAAAGAAAAAAGAAGAGAAAACATGGAAAAGGTTCAATTGTATGTTATTGAGTAGGCCCAGGATAATATATAGTAAGTCTAAGTATAGGCATGTGATTATTATAGGCAGTGCTTAAATGTCGTTCCTTGGCCCAAAAGCCTGTGAAAATTACTGCCGGCCCGTCGATATGCAGGGCCCGTGACATTTTGTCACCAAAATCAGTATTTAAGACGGACTTAGATCTATTACTGATAATAGTGTAACAATGATGCACCAAAAACAATTTTCCAAATTTTCCATTTTTAAAACTAAATTTTTACACAATAGGCCCAGGCCTAATGATGTAAATAGGCCCTACAGTCCCCATGCAAATGTCTTCAATTGGACCTTCATTTTGAAAAATGGACAAGTCTTCCTTTTTACTTCTGCTATGGACATCCACGTGTTATTTTTAAAACAATTGTTTATATTATACAATAATGGTGACAACTTTTCAATGACTTCAATTAGGCTTTCGTTTCACGAATTCAAACTAAAATAGTACCCAATAATAGTGCTGAAATTGATCCAAAAAATGACAAATGACTTCAATTGGGCCTTCATTGTCCAAAGGTTTCTCACCTCTATTGCCCCGGACGCTGTTTGCCCTGATATATCAGATTTGTAGCCCTTTTGTACTTATTAGCCAATATTTGACCATTTTCATCAAAGTTTTCCCCCTTAAAAGTTGTCTTTCCCCACTTTGTTCACCCTCTGAAAAAGTGCTAGCTACGTCACTGCCTCTAAGGGGTCAAAAACCCTCTCAAACACCCTCTCCTCCCCCACTTTTCTGATAGGGTGGACGTTCCTGTTGGTGCCACATGCCACGGATTCGCCGGTCATTTGTCGGACGTTGAACGATTGAATATAAAACGCCTGCAGGATTATTAGCGGCCACAACGCATAGAGAGACGAACGGGAATCGGACCCCAAATCCGGACATTTGTCGGACGTTGACCCCAAATCCGGTCATTTGTCGGACGTTGAACGATCGAATATAAGACGCCTACAGGATTATTAGCGGCCACAACGCATAGAGAAACGAACGGGAATCGGACCCCCAAATCCGGTCATTTGTCGGACGTTGAACGATCGGATATAAGACGGCTGCAGGATTATTAGCGGCCACAACGCATAGAGAGACGAACGGGAATCGGACCCAAAATCCCAGCGAATCTTCTGCCGGACTGGTGATTTTTCCACCGAATAAAATATTTTTGTATTCGGTGATGTACGTTGATCCAGTCCGTCGTAGTGTGACAGACCTATAAATGGTTTATGGAATGATGTGGGGCCGTAGTGGTCAGCGACAACCTGTAAAGTGTACTGAGGCTTGTGGATTAACAGAAACCTTAAGGTTTTGGTCGGCGCTTGCACTTACATTAAACAGGCAAAGCTCGCTAACCTAATGACAGCTTTATTTGCCAACCTTTAAGGATACGATACATGATTCACCGACAAGTGACTCATTTCGGAATGCGATCATGAATTTTGAAGAAAAAAAGTTTCCACAGGCTTTGTTGGGACTCGAACCAGCGATTCTAAACTTCCTTCGATTACGCGTCTAGCGCTTTACCGCTGGGCCACCGTGGCAGGTGGGCAGATGAGTGTAATGATAAAAGATAAATCTCATAATGCCATCTTTAGCCTTTTGTTTACTAAAAAAGACGCGTTTTGTAAAGATAGATAAGCCGTTTTATGCATAAATATCACGAACGTTTGGGAAAGGTTTCAAACAAATAATAAAAACACTGATGTGATGATGAAATTGCGTAAGTCGGGAATTATCTGCGTCGCAATGTTTTGTTTTGGTTTTAAGAATTTGACCTTACAATTTACGACTTCATGACATTATCATTCGAAATCAACAAAAGATATTCCAACACTATATATCCTCATTCTTTCTCTAGAATGTTTTGTACATGTATGTGAAATAGCTTCAACAATGGTTCGCTGCATAATGGTAAAAATAGCCTTGACCTAAAAAAGGGCGAGAGGTACCATATTTACGGATTCAGGCTAAATTTAAAATTGATATAAAACGTTTTTTTGATTTTTTACAACAATTAATTTTTGTCGTATAAAGAAATTGTATCTGGCGTGAATTACACTACAGTTTTTATTCCTAGGGCTCTTTGACTTCTTCAAATAATTTTTTTTAATGATAGAGTGAATCCCCTGGCCCTCTATAATTACGCACAAAAGATCGAGTCCCCTTAATGCGGCCCACACGTTCAATTTATTGATCAATATGAAATCAAGGAGGCGCCCCACCTGACCCCCTCAGATTTGCTTTATATTTTAGTCATATGTTGTACCTGTAAAAATATTAAAAACCTGTAAATTTGAGGTCTGTAGCTCTTACGGATTTTCTGTGGCAGCCATTTGAAGTTTGAGTAGGGGGGTCTAAATTTGGACCCAAAAGTTGCCCTTTACATAAATTTCATCTTTGGGAGTCTGTGCCTTCTTTATAAAATGAGAGAGAGGTCTGAAATTTTGTATACACACTAACTGCATGCCCAATTTGTCAAAAATAAAAATAAAAAAATATGTAATTGCGCGTTGTGTCACGGGGTCATTAAATATGCAAGAAAAAATGTAATGTTTTGTAAACTGGCATGTTTAGCCCCCCTAAATTCACTTTATTGGTCAGATTAATTATTTTTTGTTATCACTGATGCTATATATAGGATAAATACAATGCATATCCAGAAAATTGAGGTCACAACTCATTTACATTTGGAACAGCGCCCTCACGAAGATGAAATTTATTGCAAATTCAACATTTTCAGGGGGCCCAAAGTCGATGTGGTCCACCTTCAAAATTTATAAAACATCACTTTTATATAACTACAAGTCTTAAATTACAACTTTGTTAAATCCCAGTAATTGTATAGGTTGACTTCATATAAAACGACAAGCCCAAAGTTGACCATTTTCTTATGATTGCATGTACTGCAAATGTGCCGAATTTGGAAGGCTTAAAAGTCAAATTGGCCCCAATATTGAAAATAAAATGAAATAAAAGTAAATAGGGCCAATAACTACGCATCTAATCATTTATTTTCAATATTGTGGCCATTTTGACTTTTAAACCTTCCGAATTCGGCACATTTGCAGTACATGCAATCATAAGAAAATGGTCAACTTTGGGCTTGTCGTTTTATATGAAGTCAACCTATAAAATTACTGGGATTGAATAAAGTTGTAATTTAAGACTAGTAGTCTTATAAAAGTGATGTTTTATAAATTTTGAAGGTTGACCACATCGACTTTGGGCCCCCTGAAATTGGTGAATTTGCATTAATTTTCATCTTCGTGAGGGCGCTGTTGGAAATGTAAATAAATGTTCACCTCAATGTTTTGGATATGCATTGTATTTGTCCTATATATCGCATCAGTGACAACAAAAAACAATTAATCCGACAAAAAATGTGAATTTAGGGGGGCTAAACTTGCCAGTATACAAAACATTACATTTTTTGTTGCATATTTAATGACCCCGTGACACAATGCGCAATTACAGACATTTTTTTTTTTTTTTACTTGTTGACAAAATGGGCATGCAATTAGTGTGTATACAAGGTTTCAGACCTCTCTCTCTTTTTATTAGGAAGGCACAGGCTCCCAAAGATGAAATTTATTCAAAGGGCAACTTTTGGGTCCAAATTTAGATTCCCCTACTCCAACTTTAAATAGCTACCATAGAAAATCTGTATATATTGAAAATGAAATGGAAATTAAAGTAAATAGGGCAATAACTACTTATCTAATCATTTATTTTTAATATTGTGGCCAATTTGACTTTCAAGCCTTCCGAATTCGGCACATTTGCACTACATGCAATCATAAGAAAATGGTCAACTTTGGGCTTGTTATTTTATATGAAGTCAACCTATACAATTGCTGGGACTTTACAAAGTTGTAATTTAAGACTAGTTGAGAAAAGTGATGTTTTATAAATTTTGAAGGTGGACCACATCGACTTTGGGCCCCCTGAAAATGTTGAATTTGCAATAAATTTCATCTTCGTGAGGGCGCTGTTCCAAATGTGAATGAGTTGTGACCTCAATTTTTTGGATATGCATTGTATTTATCCTATATATAGCATCAGTGATAGCAAAAAATAATTAATCTGACAAAAAACGTGAATTTAGGGGGGCTAAACTTGCCAGTTTACAAAACATTACATTTTTTCTTGCATATTTAATGACCCCGTGACACAACGCGCAATTACAGAATTTTTTATTTTTTATTTTTTGACAAATTAGGCATGCAGTTAGTGTGTATACAAAGTTTCAGACCTCTCTTTCTTTTTATAAGGAAGGCACAGACTCCCAAAGATGAAATTTATTTAAAGGGCAACTTTTGGGTCCAAATTTAGACCCCCCTACTCAAACTTTAAATGGCTGCCACAGAAAATCCGTAAGAGCTACAGACCTCAAATTTGCAGGTTTTTAATATTTTTACAGGTACAATATATGACTAAAATATAAAGCAAATCTGAGGGGGTCAGGTGGGGCGCCTCCTAGACCATTGATAGTAACAAGAGTGGATATAAAATATACCATTTTACACGCACAATGGTAGATTTTGTATCCATTGCTGCATCTAGGGTCCGCAATATTAATCAATAACATTAATCGTATAAGGGCCGCATAACGATGGGCGAGCTTGACGTCATAAACTGGTACCTTTGTGTTACATGTCACAAATTGTTGAAAATCAGAGGTGATGTGGCATAAAGTGCTGTAACATTTTTTCTATAAATCTGACAATAGTAAAAGTATATATTTTCGAAAAGCTTATAATACAGGGATAATTATTTTTAGTTTCAAGTTGATACACATGGTTGCCCGAAATATATACAGGGTGAAACAAAACAAAATAAGTGCTTGAAAACTTGTCCATGTAATTTACATTTTTTTTTTCACTGAAATCATTTTAGTAATAATAATAATATATTTAAATAGATAATGACGAAGCTTTCAAAAATATAGACTTTATTTAAGTTTTGCCTAACGTTAAAACATACAGGGTGTGCCAAATACCGTAAACGTTCGCCTAATGGCGCTATGGAGTGCATGGAAATGAGAGAGCGCCATCCCTGTAAAAGCCGACTATTATCACTGATCATTAATGGTACGTGTAGTTAAAGGGTGAAACCTATCGACACATACAATTATGAACAAGATCGAACAAACTTGTTCATGATAATGCGGTAATCATTCACCTGATACATTGTGGCCCAGTGAGCAGAGCATTAGACTATAGTGCGAGGATAAAGAGAACTTGTGGAGAAGATTGATGGTTCGAATCTCATGCAGTAATTTCTGACAGATTATTATGTCTGTCAATGTTTTTTTTTTTGCTGATTTGAGGAAATTTTATTCTCTATTATATCTTTAACATTGTTTATATAATTTTATTATTTTATCTTGTATGTGTCTTTTTTCATGCTTTGTTTTTATCGTTTCATTTTAATCAAATGTTGTAATGAACCTATTTGATTGTATCATGGAGGTATACCTCCATGATTATATAAGCATTTGTTATGTGTGTGAGACGAACTGTCGTGTGCGACAAGTCTTTCAATTCGCGCGAGTGTCCTTGCCTATACATCAGTGGTCATAAGAGGTATATCATTTTATTCGAAAGGGGGGGTCCCAAATATATGGGGGTCATAAAGTCTTGGAAAGAATAATAGGAGGGGTCATAAAATGTTTTATGACTAAAATGTAGGGAGTCACACGATGACCACAGAAAGTGTGTTATTTTATTCAACAAGACTGATTTCAATACAATTTTGGGGTTTGGGATTATAAAATTTTTGTTGCCGAAATAGGGGGTGCGCAATTTTATTGACGCAGACTTTTTGTAAATTTGGGACCCCCCTTCCGAAAAAAATGATAGCCCTCTAAGAGGATTCAAAAGCTAACCTCTGCCCCAATAATCCCTAGCTACGAGTATATTTGTTTGAAACTGTTCCACGGAGGATGTATCATAATAGGCTCAGTCTTCAAATGATATAAATAAAATTTGAATGAGTGAACGAACAAAATCATACAACGACCAACTGAATAGATGCTGTGCATATGACGTATCGTCCCGTAAATATGGCGGACTACTCAAATGCATTCAACAAAAGCATGATTGCATCTACCGCGACAGTTTGTCTCACACACATAACAAAATGCACTACGATCAAATAGGTTGATGACAACATTTGATTGAATGGACTGCACTGCGCCATGATTACGGGGAAGAAGCCGGTTCAAATCCTTTGTTTGGAGCCAATCGATAAACGCAAGGCCTCTATAGCTATCATTGAATACTGGCTAGGATTCCACAACACAATGAGAACATGTTATAAGGCGCTTTGGAAGGCACACAATGCCCCAATGGCTTTCCATATTATGTGCACTCAACAACTATTCAGTATCGAAGCCCGGTATCGAAGTTACTTAATGTTACTATGTCAACGGGATCACGCGCTTAAGTAATGAACCACGATCGAAACAATCAGTACACAAAAAAGCATACCAAAATAGCGTGATCGTAATGATCGCCATACAAACAGTGCTTGGTTCCGATACCATCACGGAGTTACGTAACTATTTCGTGGTCTGATAGTTATATGATCAATGGTCTGATCTACTTGGGTTCATCCTTTTAATAAAAGAAAAAATAGCTGATCATTTATAATGCATAATGAATAAAGTAATGTAGTTACACAATTTGAAACATTGAGGCTAGCTCGAGATACTCTAGCTAAAATACAGGTTTACATTTACTATCTTACATTATCTTGCTGTATTTCTATTTTTCAAAGGTCATTTAACTGTTAAATGTAGTGGAATATATCACGCATTGATAGGTAGCAGGTGGAGCAAATTTTGTCAGCGGTTTTTGTTGCCGTTTGTTCGCAGTGCCTATTTATCTAAAAAAAAAATAAGAAAATTAAAATTAAATTAAAAAAAATTCACAATATTCATTCGTAAAATGGGGACAAAATCAAAAAACATTTCTTGACCTTCTTCACATAAAAGTGGGAGCAGAAATCAAGATTCGAACAAGTACCATTCACCATTCAAGGCGCACCCTCTACCGACTGAGCTAACGTGTCAGACAATAACAGGGTGTAATTTTCAACTGAAGAATATTAAAAAAATATAATATAAAGAAATTACAATGATATAAAAAGATTTACCAAAATGAATTAGGTATAACGTATGAATCGATTTATAAATTAAGTCAAATGGCACTTTGAGAAAGAATACCCGAAGAAACCCCAAAACATCTGCTGCTCTAGCAACTAACCTAGTGACCTAAAGTATTGGGTCATGTCACAATATTTTTATAGGCATTATGTCCATGTTGCTCAATTTAACATACACGTATCCTTAATGCTGTTGAGATTTTACAAGGATGGCGCTCTCACATTTCTAAGAATCCAAAAGCGCCATTAGGCGAACGTTTACGGTACCTGTACAAAATTTATATAAAATATTAAGATAACTGTTTACGTATACATTATTTGGCCAAGTATTAACAAATGAATACTCAAATATACTCCAGAATGACTTGAATGTTGCAGATTACAGTAAAAATCTTAAGTTATGCCATACAAAATTATACAGGGTGTCATTAAATACTAACGCAACATAATTTCTGCTATTTTAAATGTACGACATACAAAATAATATGCTGTGAATAGAAAAAAAACAGGTTTAAAACATGAACATGTTTCCTACATGTACATCATCCCAGGAAGCAATCCCTTATTATTTATTTTAAAAAGGAATGGAAATTAGTCGTGTTCGTAAACTTCACCATGCATGTATAGGGTGTACCATAAAATTCCATGATTTGATTTTTTCGTAGCATAAATTTACTACAATTGTAGGTGATCTTAAACTTCAAACATACCTTGTCCCTTACAAAATGTTTCATACAGTGTAAATGTTTCATACAATGTAGGGCTAATTCCAGTGCACTTGGTAATACAATGCTTAAGCATGTCAATAACTAGGCATAATAATTGAAATGTTTACGATTTTCCCAATATCCATAAGCCTATTAGAATTTTGACAACAGTAGGGCCTATTTTGTGATACATTATACAGGTAATTCTAGATTCCTAGAGACAGTAGCTTTCCAAATATGTATACTCTTACTATGCTAGGGTGAATGGCTCAAATGATTTTTAAAAATGTGTATGCAATGAAATCGCGCAATTCACACTGCGAATTACTGAGTCTTGCATACCGACAAACAGGATGGTCACGTGACGTTCTTTTCTGAAAAAATTAATTTAATTAAATAACATAATCATTATATAGCGCTTTTCCCCAGATCTCGGAGGGTTCAAAGCGCTGTAATTTCGTTCCCATGGTGAATCATCACAATCAGATCGCATCAACTAGGCTGGTTACTACCGAACCTGGCGCAAACCTATCCGCACTTAGATTGTAACATCCACCAATTATCTGTACAGGTCTCCAAATTCCATTGGGTGAAGGAAGTTTTTGATAACCAAACAATTAGTCACCGATTTTTGAAAGCAAGTATAAACCGGAGATCCCGGAGAAAACCTGCGAGAGCGAGCATGGAGTCGGGGTAAACCAAGTGCACATAAGTCCTTTGGCCGCGCCGGGGCTTGAACCCGGGACCGCGGGCTTTGTTATAATAAAATCAATTTATTAATATCTAAGTGCAACATGTTTCCTTTAAAATGATACCAAGTATTAACATGTCGTCCATTAAGGTTTGCCAGAGTTATTAACAAAATTAAGGGAAGAAGTGCACCAAAAATCATTTTTTAAAACTAAACATGCTAGGAACTTCATACTTGGTGTAAATGACACTTGAGACCAAAAAATCAGAAAAATGAAAAAAAAAAAATCTCATTTGCATATTTAATTGGCGGCATCTTGGATCTTAGGTGTCGGGTTTCAAAAAAATAACCGGAACGCAACCGTAGATGCTAGAGATTTAATTTTTTTAAATGAAAGATAAAAAATGGCAAAAAAAAGTATGAGAGCAGATTCTTTATAAAATGCTTCATTTTTGAAAAAAAAGAAGTCTAAAACCTGATAAGACCAAAAAATTCAATTTTTTGATCTAAAAAATGTGACGGTGCGTCAAAACAAAAACAAAATTCAAAAATCTACTCTCATATTTTTTTACAAATAACAAAACACACATTCTGTGAAAATTTCATTCAAATCCGTCGTAAAATGGCTTCCCGGTTCTATTTTGAAGGCTCAAAAATGCAAAATTGAGAAAAATTCTAGAAACATCTAGAAACACCTTTTATGCAAATTAGATGGCCATTTATTACATACAGCATGTAAAAGAAGCAGGCACTTGATTTATTACAATTTGTTGTGAAGATAACATGATAAAAACTTATTTGCTTTATGAGATACAGATTTTTGACTGTAGAGATGTTATATATCGCCTCTTGAAAAACAATAAAATACATAATAAATATCACTGCTTGAAAAACAATAAAATACATTAATAATACATTTGATCGCGCAAGATTCTTCACTTCAAATTGCAGTTTTCGTGTGGGATCCGTAAGTGCGATTTTTGTGGAATAAAAAGTATGTGAAAGAAAAAAATCTGCTCTTTTACCTGGAATGACAATGAAATATGACTATAACTGGGTGTTTTTGCTGCACTTCTTCCCTTAAAAATGATACATTGAAAAAGCACGATTCTGCATCGATATTATACACTGTCTCTCCCCCTAATCCACCGCCCCTAATCCTCAACCACCCTTGGCACATTTCAATTAGAACGTCATCAAAAAGTAATGAAAGATTATTTGAAAACTGTATTTTACATGAGTACTAAAGAATAAATTATCTTAAATTTAAGACCTTAATGAGCTTTCTAGGTGAAGGAATACGCAGGAGACAATGTTTTGAAATCCATGCTGCGCGTCAAAATGTAACAAAACCACATTTTTGGGTTCCCCGGTACAGGGTGTATCAAAATGATTGGTACCCATCAATTTTGATGTTTATTGAAAAGCCTACCTCTTCCAAATACACTTTTGGATACATTTGAAATATCCAGAATGTATAGTTTATGACTTGTTTTTGTAATTAATTTACAAATTATTTGGATCTTATGTTGAATTTTGATGTGTCAGGCTCATCCATTATCGATGAAAACTGATGGGTACCAATCATTTTGATACAGCGTGTATATGGCGCAGGACCAGTTATCTATACCTAGCCTCACTCGAACTCTCAAACCAGCCAAATTTGTCATAGCTTTGAATTGCTGGTAGAAAAAACTGTGATTTTAGTGTCAACCTATCTATATATAAAGCAGGTCGTGTATAAAGGGAACCGGTCGCCATACTCAGTTCTGGATGTATACATAAAGAGCTAAAATCGCCAAATTGGAATACTAGTATAACTAACGGGATGCCCATGCTCCGCGCGGGCCCCCGCTAACTGAGTAATTGTGAATCACTATCACGGGAAGAATCACTGAACATTTGACATATGAAGACCTGAGCGCAAGAAGGCCGTAAGTCCATTTGGCCCCTCAACACGTATACACTAAAGTTACGTATAGTTTCTTAGGTGTTATAATGTTTAATGCATGTTCCAGGGTGAAAACATCATGAAAGGTCGTGAAAGATTTGTTTTGGCCCCTGAACATGTATAAAACATTACCAAACTATACGAAATTATACGCAACTTTAGTGTATACATGTTGAGGGGCCAAGTGGACTTCGGTATGGTATCAATCGCCATACTATGCATATGAAGAGTGTGATGTGCCTTGAATAGTTTAATTTGATGATTTATCTTTGTTTACAAAGTTACATGAGTGATGACATTTTGGGGGAATTCCCCTCTCAAATTGAGCAAAACAAGTTGAATCATATCTAATTTGGAATATTTGGAAACCCCCTGAGGGTTTAGTAAAGTGAAGATGACATCACGGGATTCCCCTCAGGAAATGATGTCATGTGAAAGGTTAATGTTATAATTAAGGCTTGGGAATTTCCAAGATCACATTTGGCTATTAATATTTGGGATTTCCCACTGCTTGATATATAAGAAAATGTAAACACAATTGTTCACAGTTTGTAGTGTTGATCTGGGCTGGCTAGCTAGCTAATATGCTTACAGTCCAATTCCTTCAAAGAAAGGAAAGTGCGAACCAGAATTAATTTAAGTAGTCAATGCACTACTATCTGCCAGTGTTGTCGGAGAAGATCTAGAATACGTCAAAGAACGTACTTCTTCCAAGAAAGGAATATATATTCTTCGACTCGCTGAAGTCTGGTTCATGCATAAATTATCCAAATATGATGATCTATGGTTTTTGATACAACACAGCTGTCAAAATAAGTGGGGACAACTACAACGCAGTCCTGCTTCCTGAAGATATTGTGTGTGAAAGGGGGAAATAGCACTAAGTTTGGAGAAAGCAGCACAAGGAGTTAATTTTGGAGAAAGCAGTGCAAGGAGTTAAGTTTGAAGAAAGCAGCGCAAGGAGTTAGGCGTTTGGAGAATGGCGCAAGGAGATAAGAGTTTTGTGTGAGCATTTTATTCGCAAGGATTTATCAATGCAAGTGCACAAAGGACTTCGCTGATTTTCGCAGGACAAGTGAATAAGGATATACATCAGCCGTCCAGAACATTGCAAGAACTCTTTATGATCACCAAGAAGAAGAATGCTGGCTAAGTACTAAATAGATAAAGAGTGATTATATTTGATTATTGTGTATGTGCATTTGTTGTCATATATTGTACCAATCATAACGTGCTTTCAATTAAAGACTTAGATTTTGTAAGCTTAATCAAACAGTGTATTTGTGTTGTGCATTCGTGTGAGTTCGGGTAAAAGGTGATTTTGGCCTTGAGTCAAGTACGACTCGTAACAAAATTGGGGGCTCGTCCGGGATATACACTGTAAAAATGTTGACATTATTATACTGAGTCTTGAAAGTGAAAGTACAGTATGGCAGAGTTCAAAGCAGAAGAGTTTCTTGAAACTATAGATTGGGAGAAGTTTGATGAGTTGAAGAAGCCTGATTTATTAGCATTTGCCAAACATTATGACTTGAAAGTAAAGCAGGCTACAAGAAAGCAGGCAATCAAAAATGCCTTGATGTTTTGGTCGGGAGGACATTTTTGATGAATCCTTGTTGGGAGAGAAAATAGAGGTCGAAACTGAAATCGGTGGGAACTCTGCAGTTAAATTGAAAGAGTTGGAAATTCAATTAGAACTGAGGAAAATAGAAATGGACCAAAAAGAAAAACTGGAAATTATCAAGTTAGAGAATGAAAAACAAGAAAGACAAGAAAGACTAGACATGGAAAACAAGAAATTAGAAATGGAAGACAAAGCACGCCACGAAAAGATGGCGCTTGAACACCAAAAATTGGAAATGCAAGAAAAGGAAAAGCAAACAAAATTGCAAATGGAAACACATTTGAAAGAAAAAGAAATTGAGGAAAAGTACAAGTTTGAACAAGAGAAGTTGGCAAAGCTAGGTGACAAATACTCATCAAGTTTCTCCTCAAAGTCAGGGTTTCATGTTACAAAGTATGTGAAGCTTGTGCCTAAATTCAAAGAAAAAGAAGTTGACGAGTATTTTCAACATTTTGAAAAGGTAGCTACAAATTTGAAATGGCCTAAAGAACATTGGACCCTACTTTTGCAAAGTAGTTTTGTGGGGAAGGCCAGGGAGACTTACTCAGCTCTACCAATAGAGAAGTGTAATAATTATCAAGAAGTCAAACAAGCAGTCCTTAAGGCCTATGAAGTTACGTAATACTCGGATTAACTACCATAGCAATAGGTGAATCATGCTGATTACTTGCACCTGTAAGATTAGTATCTTTGAAAAGACCAGTATTGTATTCAATCTATATGTTCAAAATTGTTTTCACCTATTGCTATGGTAATTAATCCGATAAATTACGTAACTTCAACAGCGTATGTCCGACGTGTTATGTCCGATAAGCCTATTACCGGTCATAAATCACTCCTTTCTACATGAGCACCATCAGAAAATGTAACCCAATTTTAATTTTTTTTCACTGAAAATTCACTTCCAATAAACGCCCCTCTTTAGAAAAAATTACAGACAATGCGGTAGGTATGTCATGTAAGAAAAATGCAAATTCAAAAGTTCCAAAATTCAGACCAATTTTGTATTTATGTAGGTTCTATTATAATTTTTTTTTTGTTATTATTATTAGTAGTATTATTTTAGTTTGACAAAGTAGTCCCGTTTTACAGTAGACTTAGCGGAGGTCCCAAATTTACAAAAAGTCGGCTTCAATAAAATTGCGACCTCCCCTATTTCGGCAGCAAAGATTTTATAACCCCCACCCCACCGTTTGCACCCCCCCCCCTCCAAACAGGCATCAGTCATTTTGAATAAAATAAACACACTATCTGTAGTCATGTTGTGTTGTGACTCCCTACATTTTGGTCATCAAAATTTTTTATGACACCCCCTATTTTTCTTTCCGTATTTGGGACTCCCTAATCATCTTATAAAATCCAATTGCATGCCTTTCTGTAAGCATGCTTATGGCTTAATAAATTTCATCTCCATTTACATCCAGGGCCATAATGCCCCCCACTGAACCCTCTGGAGGATTTACATTTGCTACACCCCCCCCCCCCCACCCCCACCCTAGAAACTCGTGTAGGTCATCCCAATAAGGATGGTCAATTGCTCCTGCGCCTGAACTTTTCACCCGATCACGGAGGGTGCGATGGAGAGTTTTCAGTGCCTTTATTTTTGCATGTATCTGCTTCCCCGACCGTATTGGGAATCCCCCCTTGTCATGTAATAGCGTGGCTATCTCCTCCCAAAGCTTTTTTTATCCCAGAAATACTGTCCGTGTCTCTCCAAATTTTGAGGATAGCCAATGTTTCCTTGTCATTGTAACTTTAGGCTCTCGGTGGCCCCCCAGGACGACCTCCGAATTAATTCAAACTTGGCACATGTTATTTTTGTGACAATAGGAACATTTTAAGACTAGGGACAGATGAATCCATTGACATGAGGGGCATCTGATGCACCCTACCCCCCCTGCTCGTGATCGCCGTCGGTAGACGGAATGCGTTGTTGAAAAAAAAACAGGAAAAGGGGGAGAATTGTAAATAAAATGATGAATGTTGTGAATTACACATAAAAATAATGTGTTTTTATGTTAGTACCGCCTATTACCCTTTCTTTTTTTCTTCTTTTTTTTGCTCTTCACTTGCAAAAAAAAATTGGGTCAACAAATCACAACTTCCGTCGGTAAAAAATATTTCCGTCGGTACATTTACAAGTTGTGCCCCCTCGGTTCCAAAATCCTGGCTACGCCACTGACTATTACCGACGTAATTTAAGTCCGGTAATGAGTGATTTAAGTCCGACTGTGTGAACACGACTTTAGTATTTAATGACATTGTACAATACATGCCTACTGCGGATGCGGTGGCATAGTATAATTCTCCACTGACGTATAGAACATCAATAACAAACTTTAGTACTTCTCGGACATAAAGATTATAAGAGATTATACACCATGATGTTGGATTCATACTTGCATCTACCAGCATCTACTGCGACGTCGCCCGAAGCTAGCCTTTCGAATATGCTTCTCGTGTGGCGTGTGTAGATAAACGAATTAGGTATGAAACATGCACGTAAGGTTAACATTGTCACACGTCTGCACATGTCCGTAGGTGCTAGGCCACGTATAAACTTTCATTTAACATTCTAACCAAGCACATGCAGTATGCACCTCAAATCTAACCTTCTACCTCTCTTCAGGCAAACATAGTCCAAGAGTTCCTTAAACGTACTATAGATACTATAGCAGGGCTATGACACTCTATTCACGTGGTTTCTTTTCCAACGCTAAAAGATTACGAATTTTGGTGGTTTGTAAATGAAAAGTGTCCGCACTATCGATTGATTACGTAACTGTTATGAATAATTTATTAGTTTTTCAATGCAATCGCCTCGACCCATTAATACATATTATCTGTATTTATCAAAGTACTTGGAATAGCAATCTGGTGAGTTCACTGAACTACGCCCAAATACTGATGGAGTTTTAATGGCGCTAATCCTCTCCATACACAGATGAACAAATACAATAGGAGAAGGTCAACACATATGACCTCCTATATGACATGTTATATGAGATGTACAACAACCTGAATATCATAAAGATCAGTGTTCGTTTGTGCATATGAACTGCATATTTACAATACTAAATATTACTCGTTATATATTATGTCAAATATTGGTATTATGACAACACGGTATATACATTGTATATAAAACGACTAATAGATCCTACTATCATGGCGTCAGGTCATTGGTTCATCATATCCCGTATGTTTCTTAAAATTCATTCACATTTGAGACAAATTTCTGTGCCCATTTTATAGGCGTACAGGTGGATCCGGTTTTTTTTGTCATTTTCATTTCTTTTTGATGAAAGAATTAAGGTTTTCCACTGCACGGAGGCCGCTATGTGATACTAATTTAATGCTATTTGTAAATGAATGCGGATTCCCGGTTGTTGTTTTTCCACAGTGTGACAACTGTCCACCCATCCAGACAACATCATCACATAATAAAACGTCTGTATTTGTACGATGAGTAAATATTAAACTGAACTTTGCCTTGGAACATTGTGTAAGACGGTGTAAGATTTTGTGGGCGCCCTCAACATTATTATCCTCTTTGTATCCGTAAATGACATGGCATAGACTGTGTGAATTCTATGAAAAGACTACTTATACATGGGGTCATATCCATGGACACAAGAAACGATAATTGACAACACGATACGCGACTGTATTTAGGGGCTAACCACTAATAATTAATAATGCCGGGTAGGGCCTACTCCTGGGCGACTCGTGTGGGCAAAGACGCTTAGGACGGTGACCAAATGAGTCTCAAATTTCACCGG
The DNA here is from genome assembly GCF_039555335.1 of Amphiura filiformis. NCBI lineage: Eukaryota > Metazoa > Echinodermata > Ophiuroidea > Amphilepidida > Amphiuridae > Amphiura > Amphiura filiformis. The sequence goes on along the minus strand of NC_092641.1, from coordinate 50,836,638 downwards.
GGAGGGGGAGGGCACTCAAGTATGATAATGTAGGCCTATACGCATGTGTGGCCAACTTTTTAAACACCCCCTAAAACGAGTTTTACCCTACCAGCAAATTTAGGATCAATAGGCCTAAGCTAACTTAATACACTAAAGGAAGTTTTGGATGAGAAAACGGACATTTTGATGAGAAACGGCCAAAATGGTGAGAATTTAAATTTTCTCATTCTTTTGGATGAGAAACTTCAGGTGTGTGTGTCAATCATTATTGTCTTATTAAAATCCGGGACTTTGGTTGACCTTTGCTAGACTCCAGCACATGTTAATGACGCAAAGACAGTTGTGGTAACACCATGGTCGCAGACCTGCTAAAAAGCTCAAAAACAGATAGTAATGAAACCAGTTTTTATTTTCCTTGCTCTAGCGAGTTCACAGAGAAGGTGTTTCTAGTACAATGCAGCGTCGGACTCTAGCTGAGAGCGTAGCCTGAGTCCAAACGGACTCCAAGAAGGGCTCTCCATACACAAATGAACAAACACAAAGGAAAGTAGTCTCCTCCGTGACCAGCTTGATTTCGATGGAGCGAAACCAAATTGGCTGCAGAGGAGGCGGGTAATTTTGCCATGCAAATGAGGTGAGTGCCCTCTCAAGAATAACTGGTCGAATCCAACGAAAAGTGTACACGGCATGTTCAGGGCCATAACTTAAAAGTATTAATCAATTCTCATTCGTTTTTGTATTTTGTTTATTCGCCTTGATCATACGCTTCGCGCCATATATAATAAGACCCCCTTCTGTGAAAAACTTAGACACAGAGACCCCAAAACATGCTATTTTTAGCCATTTTTTCAAAATATTTCTTAAAGTATTTTTAAAAACATCTAAATCAGTTATGAAAAGAAGTCATTGGATTGAATCTAAATTGATTTCCTGAAAGGTGTGTATTCAAAGATTGCCTGTTCAATTTTTCACATATTTGTACATAATTATGAATTTTTTGTGATAATTTTTTGAGTGGTATTTTTTTACATTACCTACGAATACAATTTTTCATAGCACTAGATATATCTTTAACAAATGGAAATCACTAATAAATGCGCAATTGATACAAGCTTTGATATGTCCAATACTGAAATGCATTGCATTCGGACATCTTTATTATTGTGTTTAGCTGCCAGAAATTCTAAATGGCACAAAGGTAGGTTTGGTAAAAAATATGCATTACCTCCGAATACATGTTAAAAGCTGTGTCATTTCCACAAAGTGAGAGAATAGTAAACAATAGTTAAGCAATAGGTGCAGAGTAATACACTCTTTATTTCTACCAAGTTTCAATAGCCTGCGTTTAAATATTTCTGAGATGTCAACAATAAAAGCAAGTATTCGTAGGTAAATTTCGGTAACCGAATGTTACCTACGAATGCAATTTGACATCATGACAGTATTGTGAAACACCGCCATTCATGCCAATGCCCATATTGGTACATAACGAAGGCCTGTATGTTTGCTATCAAATCATATGTCAATGAAAGTTGCGAATTCACATACATGCACATCATGCAAAAGTGAATACGGCTTAATTGTTGAAAAATATGTACTGAAATAGACGACGGTCTGCTCATTTGAAAGAAAAATCAGATTCAAAGAAGATTAGAAGGGATAAATACTTGGATTTGTCAACTGTCATGTGTGCTTCATTTTAAATGTTTACCGACCTTCTGGTTTCTGAGTAATTTGTGTCCAAATGGATTTATTCGAAGGTAACTTTTGACGTTTTCGCTAAGGTTACCTACGAATACCATGGAAAAAACGACTGTTCTCATTGTCTCAGGATCTAGACAACACAGTGATGGACCCTGGTATAAAGCTAATTGTAGTTGCCCTCAAACGAAAGGCCACAAGACGTAACTGACTCCAAGATGGACTTCACAAGTCTGCAATAACGGTTTTAAGCGATTTGTGTGCAATTAAGCAAATTAAAGTCACTTTAGTGCCTTTGTTTCTTACTTCAATCCTCTTTCAACCGCTGTGACCGACATTTTAATACATGATAGGGTCTAAAGTATCAATAAACGCACATAAAGAAAATAATACATTCAAAGTGCTTTATAAAATGAAGTTTTGATTGCGATATCCACCAAAAGTCTAATTCTTACCTACAAATACTGAAATGTTACTTACGAATACAGCATAATACATGACATGTGTAATGAAGTGTCCCTACCAATGGAAATTAATTGTCAAAAACTCTAAGCGGTACCACAGGACACTATTATTACCCATATACGGATTCATTCAACAATTAGTTATTATGTAAAATTGCTGATTAACTACTTGTATATCAAAATGAAGTGGTCAAAATCTTGCTAAAAGCATCACATTTTTTTTGATCTAAGGTAATAGCATTTATTCATTTGGACGTACCATCTGAAAGAGATCTAAAAACTACCATTTTATTAATTCATTACCATAATAGCAAAATTTAAACCTCTAAACTCAATATAGATATTGTTAAATCGCTCATGTTACCTACGAATACCCGGGTTTCTTCACCTTTTCATTGTATAAAGCGTTAGGTGTATGCGTATAATTCCTAATATTCTTGAAAACATATATCCTACTCGTTCTTATACAATGTGTAAATTGATTCATACTCATTTGATAAATAAAATACAGAAACTGACCTAAACTTCATTTTCAAAAATAAACTAGCATAAATTGACTAAGATCATATTGATCGCGTTATAAAAATAAAAACAAATATTTTCTGGTTGAGCTAGCATTTTCCTGACACCCTGTGGTCTACATTACACGAAAAAAGCGTTAATGGGAATATTCCATTTGTTTTAGGTTGATTAGTATTGCGATAGTGAAAGCATCCTAGTGGTATTCGTAGGTAACATTGGGTTTTGATATCACATTTACTATCACACGTCCTGGATTTATTTTTCAAGATTAGTAATGGCACTTTTGGTTCCTATAAGGCCAATATGTCATCAATCAATGGGCAAAAGGAAAAAATTGTGGAGACATTTTTATTTCGGACTTTTATTTTTGGCCCGTGGACACTTTTGGTTGGATTCGACCAACTACTCTCTGACTATAGTTACAATAGTACATTACATTTTAAGTCGCTGGTAACCAGTATTTCAAAAAAGGGTGTAGTGTAGCTTTGAATTGATGTGATGGGATTCAATAATTTTATTCTATATCTATGTTGACCGGCAGATCGCTCTACCATGTCTACGGTTTCACGATTTTTAAATTACTATATGACCCTAGAAGGCATTGAGACAAACAGTATGCATGTGAAATGTTCCAAAGGTTAATGATCGAAAATGAAAAGAACATATTAACGTTTATCATGTTTGTCTCCGTATGCACATGCGCGTATATTTTACAGCAGTGGCCGAGATGAGCAAGTATTTCTAAAAGGCTGCTAGAATAAGAAAAATTTTAATGCTAATTTATAGCACATGCTGAGGAAGCCTGATTAACTTTTTAAAATAGCCGAATGAGAGGGTTTTCAATGAAATATTTTTTCTGTAAAAATATGTATAAAAGAATAGTTGAATATTAACTGATTATAACGATTCGTGATACCCAAGCGTGCTACAGTTTATATGTGTCTATCATCATAAAAAAATTTAGTAAGACAATAACATACACATTAGAAATAAAGCAATATTAAAATGGAATCAATCAATTAAAGACAAATTGTAACATTTGCTGAGGAAGATCAATATCTTTTCAAAGTTCTGTTTTTACACGACCCTGCAAAAATCAAAACTATATCTTCAATACAAAAGGTCAAAATTTTCAATTGATCATCGGCTTTTCATCCCACCTACATACACTTTAAGTATAAATCATCAGATTTATAAAGTTTACTTCGAGTACTGTTAAATATCAAACATATCAATTTATAATAATTTGCCATAAAATGTGTATTACATTGCGAATTTCAAAATAATGGAAATTGTTTGATATCAGAAGGACATTCTTCGTATTCAGAATGCAATTCCCCATCCCTTAAAGCACAGCGCATATCTAATTACAATGCAACTAATTGTTACAACTGTTGAGTAAAAAGGGAACAGAGCAATAAAATGAGTGAATTAATCATATTATCATCATTATCATCTTAAACGCTGGCGAATTTATCTAATAATTGGATTACCTACCATAGCAATAGGTGAAAACAATTTTTGAATATACCGCGCTGAACAGGTACGTTCACCAGTACCTCTGCATCGAACCATATTATGCTGATCACTCGTACCTGTAAGATAAGTATCTTTGAAAAGACCGGTATTGTATTCAATCTATGATTGCAGACATACACAGGTGATGAGTGCAACCTGCTTGTAGTGCAGCGCGATATATTCAAAATTGTTTTCACCTATTGCTATGGTAGTTAATCCGATTTATTTTATAACTTCGCCAGCGTATTATCAAAACTATCATCATGCAGATTTTACTTACCGCCATCGTGTAGTAACCCAAATCAGTTTCCTGGTAAAAGTTCGTAACGGTTGCTCACCAAATTAATACTGCGTAATGAAATGAAGCTTTCAAGAATTTCTACAGTTTATATAAGAAACAAAACTTTCCAAATAATGATTAGGCGTATTATGCCAACGGTGACACGTTCCACCTCTTTTTTTTAACACAAAAGACCCATAGAGGGCGCCGTAGTGATCAGTTTCAACCAATAGCGTTTTAATTTACATTGTCATAGTAATTACGCCTTTGTTAAAGTCACCGATGAAAATATAATCATCACCTATAATAATAAAACACATGTCTACGTTTAATTTTGCATGATTGATATAATTCGATCGCGTGTTGTTTAGATAGTATGATCAATAATATGAAAAATTATTGTAAACCGTAAACCGATAATTTAGACTTACTGGCGCTTTGTGTACCCGGGCGTAAGCCATGTGCTATTAGCATCTGACGACCAGATATTGAACAAAGTAAAAAAGTTTCTTTCGTGAAACTGTTTTCTCTATGAAATCAGTAATCTAAAGCTTCCTTCAAATGTTTGGCTTCCCTATTTGTCTATTGGTAGCTATTGATGACCTTGGGTATGAACACATAAAGTTCGTTCAAGATTATAATCAAAATATTAACTTCAAAAGGAATCGCAGATCCATTCTTTGCGCGTATTTTATGATATATACCCCAGTACCTAGACCGACCATCACAAATGACCAGGGGGAGTCGTTGGTATATACAGTAAAATTCTATGATTTTCATTTAAGTTTGCTCTTGTAAAATTATTGCACGAGATACCAACTTTTTCAATTTTGCCTATAATTTGTACATAGCCAGAATATCCGAATTTTGAGAGGACAAATCCACATTCTATGGGGAATGTTTGTACTTATTTTGGTCTCACTAGATAGAGCAGACCTATCATAGCTACACATTGGAACCAAAAAGAAGTAGTTCGTGTTACAAATAGGCTTAGTACAACGAGAGTTCAGGACCTACCGTGTTAAACAAACAAACAAACAAACAATCATTTTTTTTCCTAAATATCTAACATCGATTGCTATTTGATTTTTTTTTTTGGTCTTGGAAGAATAGGCTCGCAGAGTCGGTTGTTATAATTATAAATTCCGGCAAAAATATTTACGCGTAAACAAACAAACAAACAAACAAAAACACACCTTGAATTCGTTTCCCGAAATTGGTATGTGCTTAAAAATAGGCTTATTCTTAGAAATATTGTTTAATTTGTTTACATTATCAATATTAATGTAGAAAATGCAAACGAACGTTTTTATCTTATGATTGTTTTGTAAATGGATTATTCTTCGGTAAGGTGCCTATTTGCAATCCCTCCACTTTCAGGAGTCATAACTTTTTTAGCAGTTGTTTAGTATTGACGTTCCTTTTATATCTTAAAACATCAAAATATTGAAAGAAGCTCTTATTTTCGAGAAAATTGCTTGTACTGGGTGTCACAACCCCCAAAACCCCATGTCCCGATTGGGGGGTCATCAAAACTTTTGATGCGGATATATTTTAGTGGATAACTTCAGCATCGTAAAAAATATCGGGAATTACAAATTATTTATTGTATATTGTAGAAAAAGTTATTGTAACACATCTTTCATAGCAAGGAGTAAAAATAATTTCACCCTTTATGTCTAAAATGTCCTATACCGTCACGAAAATTTTGAAACGCCTGGAGAAAAAAAGACTAATTTTGTAAGGTCATATATTTGACCCCGAGAGCATGAATCAATCTGCAGTTAATTCATTAGACATTTTGCCCTCATGTTGGCGCAATAATTTCATCAAAACTATAATCATTTCTTCACTCATACAGATGGGTACCTTTATTAATCGTCATCTCCGAACGCTTCTGATCACTGAAATGTTCGCATTATTTATTTTACTTTTTCCAATACATGTATTACAACAGTTGTACGTTTATTTCTATTCACCTCCTTTATTGACCATGTGTATGTTATAGTTTTACCTATAGGGTCGTAAGTTTGTTCATTTTGTAATATACCATCACGTCATATGAGTTTACTATGAGAGAATCATTTCCATCACGTGACAGAGATGATACAGCAGCATTTCCATTCATTGATATCATCTCCGCCACTCTACAGATAATGCCCTGCCTCGACCTTAAAACTGGTCAAATGGAAATGTAATGATATGTTGCATATATAGTCTTGGTTATACTCATTTCCTCTGTAGGTAAAAAACAAATGTTCAATGTGCGACACATATTTGGTATCAGTTGAACTTATATGCAATTGTGACGGAGATGACGACGGTGACGGAGATGACAGTGCAGAAAAAGCCAAAAAAATGCATCAAGTTGCTAATGAAAACTTTTTACTACACTGGAGACATAATTTCTTTCTTAATCTGTAAAAAAAAGTTTCCAGAAAAATAATTTTGAAATTTTTATTTTTCAAATCTTCAAATAGGCACCTTACCGAACAATGACCCAAACATCAAATTTGATGTTTGATGTCGGGAAATTCCGAGGAACTACCGGAATTCGGTTCCCTAGGAAAGTGGATCAGATTAGCATATCTTATACTCCGATGTGAAGGTCGAAATGTTGCAGCGAGTAAAAATTCACTTAAGATGTTTATGGGATCCAAGCATCTAGTGAATTAAGTATCAAAATGGACAAAAAACAAATTCAAAATTAAGCACCTTTTTGTGTTTCCGCATGCTAAATCGGTAATATGTACACCTTTTGACGTACAAATTAGAGTATAAACACGTAGATGACTGTACATGATCTAATCATCTCGGCTGGAAGATGGTGAAGAAGATGTATACTATACATCACGCTATACGTTATACGACAATTTGACGTACAATTCACGCATACGATGCATGGTTTATTGGAGTTAGATCGTCATACACATTATTGTCGTGGTATTATACAGCCTGTCTCAAAAAAAATTGTGCAAATGAAAAGCGCCCTCTCTGGCAATTAGAAAATACCGTTGTGACATGATAATTACATCAACGTCAAGGGCGTAGTCTTAGCTCTCAACTGCAGAACAAACTTCCAAACGCACCTCTATGATCCGAATCTTTAGTCCACTGCACCAATCCAACACGCCGCTAATCCGAATATGGAATGCAATGCGCTTTTTCGAAACGCCACTAGTCCAAATCGGGAAAACACTGCTTATGTCCGACACTGCGCTAGTCCGAAACTGCCAATCACTGCGCTAGTCTGAAATTGGAAACCACTGCGCTGGTCTAAATCTAGAAAAAACAATTTCTTCAGTCCGACACTGAAGTTAGTCCGAATCTGGAAGACACTGCGCTTAAATCAATATTCGGACTAGCGCATTGTTTCCCAAATTCGGACTAGCGCAGTGTTTCAGACCGAAGCATTTTAAATTAATTGTCACTCAACTTGTTCCCTCGCACATTTACATTGCCTCCCAATGCCCAAATGCGGCTTACATGAAGGGACATAGGTGCATTCCCCCAGTCTTGAGTTCTCCCCTCCCCGGTTTACCTGTTAAAATGGATCATTTTGACACACATTTTGGCAAATTTTCTCGAATCCGTGGGGGATATATCCAGTTTTATACAGAGTTCATTATTCATCATCTTAAGTTATTTATACGTCCCGCCTGCCTGAAATTCCGAGTATAAATAACTATCGGCGGGCTAATACACGCATTGACGATAGTTACTTGCGCTGGAATGAAAAATCAATTTTCTTCCTTTTAGAAGAGTAGAAGAGAAGAGAAGATAGGAGAGTAAAGGAAGGAGGAATTGGCCGAGGCTCCTACTTCGATCGGTATAACGGTCACATTTTTTTCAAACTTATATCTTTTCAGTTTACTTTAAATGTTTGTTTGTTTTTTGGGTGGTTTTTTTTTGGGTTTTTTCAGTTTCTGATCATACTATAATAAAGTTTGCATCTCAACAGCTAACTTAAGAAAGCTCAAAAGTGAAAAAATAAAACAAAACAAAACAAAACAAACAACGAACAAACAAAGAGAAGAAGAGAAGAGGAAAGTGTAACTTTGCAAATGCAAAGAAACATAAAGAGAATAAAAACACCAGAAACACTGACTGCCTAAACAAGCGTAAATAATCCAATTAGGGCTGTTGTTTTTTTGTTCATTCGTTTTTGTTCAATAGAAAGGATTTGTCAATATATAACTTATTCTATTGTCCACAATGCAACAGATGGGTACCGTTGTATTATGTTTGCATGCATGTAATGTACCATAAAGAGCCAAATTATATGCGGTTTTAAATTAATTTTGTCACTTATCTGAAATATCTTTTTGCACGTCATTTTGTCGAAGCTGCAACTTTGCTTGGCGTCAACTTTGCCCGTTGAAAGTGTCGTTAAAACTCAATGATGCGTTCAAATCTCATTTTTTAATTTAATGATATTTTCCACTTTTCAACACAAATTTTTGGGTAAAGTGAGCTGTTCGATTTTTCACAGCTGTTCATAAAAAGTAGATTTTGAACAATTCAGTTAGCTCCAACGATAATGCACTAGACTATGTGCATCTGTGCATGGTACGTTAGTGCTTGACTCTGCGAGTTCGAATCCCCGCAGTGTCTATTTCTATTTCAGTAGTCAAGTTAGCTCAATCGATAAGGCGTTCGACTACGGTGCGAGAGGTTGCGGGTTCGTTCGAACCCTGGAGTGGTTTAGTACGCTCTCGTGGAAAAATTAATTTCGTTTGAAATTCTCCTGTACATGGAACTTACTGCTAATTGTCTCGTTGAAACCACTACGAAAATCTGGGAACTGATCTCTCTGTCTGTTTGTCTGTCTTTCTGAAACTCCCGAAGGAACTCGGCAGGGGCTATTGCGCCAAGCTGACATAAGGTCAATTTCTTTACAAGCATTTTTACGTCTGTTTGGAAACGTCATGCCCTTGTGGTCCATTTTGGGACGGTACAATGATTACTCTTGGGTCTACTCAGTGGTGACAATGACCTCGATGGGGTTCGAACCCATAACCTTGCGATCACGAGTCCAATGCTCTAGCTACTGCGTCACATGACCCACAGGTCGAATCAACAGAAACGGATATATTAATTAACGTCACCACGACCATTTTTAATACCGTATAGCCAGCCGGTACAAGCATAACCATGATAACCAATCCGCAAATGGCCCTTTATTAAATGAATAAATAGATTAATTAATTAATTAAAAATAATAAATAAATAAATAAATAAATAAATAAATAAATAAATAAATAAATAAATAAATAAATAAATAAATAAATAAATAAATAAATAAATAAATAAATAAATAAATAAATAAATAAATAAATAAATAAACAAACAAACAAATAAATTAGGGGATAACAAGTGCACGACGCCAACCTAAACCTATAGGCCTCTGCACACTTTACTTACAGTCAGTCAAAGTACCGACGCGGACGTACACATTGTGCCGACTTTGAAGGCACGCATATCTGCAGCAGAGACGCAGCATTGGGCACTGTTTACTCGCTACATACACGAGCGTTGTTACTTTGTACTTCAGAGTTAAACTGTATTTTCGCTGACCATTATAGCCTAAGACACATCGTATACACCATCTAGCAACATTCAGGGACGCAGCTCAAAAAGACTTCTGGCAGCTCCTCGAGTAACGTACGGTTGAACCAAGACAATTAAGGGATCTGGAATGAGCGTTTTGAGTGTTTCGACAGTATTTTTTGTGGGACATGAGAGCACATCAGACATATCGAATTGCATTCTAAATACGAAGAATGTCTTTCTGATATCAAATAATTTTCATTTTTTGAAATTCACGATATAATACAAATTTTATGACAAATTATTAAAATTGATATTTGTTCACATTTTTTGATATATAACAGTCCTCGAAGTGAATTTTATAAATCTAATGACATATTCTTAAAGTGTATGTAGCTGGGAGGAAAAGCCGACAATCAATTGAAAATTTTGACCTTTTATATTGAAGATATGGATTTTTTCCCAAAAAAACCTTTTTTTTTTTTGGTGTTTTGGGAAAAAAATCCATATCTTCAATACGAATGGTCAAAATTTTCAATTGATCGTCGGCTTTTCATCCCACCTACATACACTTTAAGAATAAATCATCAGATTTATAAAGTTAACTTCAAGTACTGCTAAATATCAAAAATATCAATTTTTAATCATTTGCCATAAAATGTGTATTACATTGCGAATTTCAAAAAATCCAAATTATTTGATATCATCAGGACATTCTTCGTATTCAGAATGCAATTCGATATGTCTGATGTGCTCTAATGTCCCACTTAATAATTTTCATTATCTAAATCAATATATTATTGAAAAATAACACTTTTGATGTTTTGCAAAAGTTCAATCTACAAATCATATACTTTGAAAACTTGCTTGATTTATTGTTGTTAATGAGTTATGTACGTTTTACAAAAGTGTTGTTTTAGCCCTCTTTACAACATAGGACCTACAAAAGTATATCTGTGATATTTGAATTCTTCTAAACACTCGCTATGAAATGATAAATGCAATTTTTGCCAAAGCTCACTACCATTCGCAAGATGTTGTCAACTACCAAATCGCAACACTTTAAAATAGTTGCTAACCTTAAGCAGCTAGTTCCTTTTCCAAGGGAATTTCCACCTAGCGCAAGTACTTTCACGAGAGCTTTTGGAAAAGCTCTCGGGATCGAACTCGAGACGTCACGCAATGGAGTCTGATGCCTTATTAAATGGGCTAACTTAAGGGGGTACTACACCCTTCAATAAATTTGTGACTATTTTTGCATTTTTCTCAAAACTAATAACACACTGGTAACAAAAGTTATGTATATTATAGGGGCAAGGAATCCAATTACTACACTGAAATTTCAGTGACCCAAGACAAGCGGTTTGATACTTATGATAGAAAATGAGGTACCGCTAGGATGTACCTCATTTCCTATCATATCATTTCCTCATTTCCACATACTTTCCAAATGCTGTGTGATTTTTGATACCATGCAACATTAATTAACATTAAAGTTTTTAAAAAAATTAAACTTTGCATTACAGAAACATCAATGTGTGTGAAAAAATTTTAAGCCAGCTGGAATTCTTTATGCAAAATTCTTTAATCAACATTTATATCAATATTAACGAAAAAAAGATATTTACAAGCACGGAGCACCATCTTACACGCAAGCTTTCATTTTCAATATCGTGCAGGTTTTCAAATTTAAACAAAACCTAATTAAATGTTTTGCAAGAAACAGATTGTTTAAAAAGAACGAAAAAGATTTTACCTAACAAAATATGAAGCTTCTAACTAGTGGGCATTGTGTTGAATGATGTTTCTTTCAAATTTGGAATAAAGTGCATTGACGTATGCGTTATGTAATCGCTCATTCCTTCGCAATCAGTCAAACGATTCCGATAAAATTAGCGTATACGATGCAAAATAAAATGCGCTACACGATGAAGTTTAGATATTTGAATTCTGATGTCTATTTATGGACTTACGTCCAAATTCATTAGCCCGATAAATTTTTCTGGGACACCCTGTATAATGTGAACCATGTTAACCTTTTAAACAAAAGTAACTTTACTATTTTATACCTAGCACCAAGTTTGAAAAAAGGATGAACACAGAGTGGTGAGAATTTCTCAACTTTGACGCCTTTTCTGTTTTGTAACTGTTTTCGTAGATTGAAATAACAACAAGAAACTAATCAGAGGCTCCAAAAGATTAGAAATATTGGGGAGGGCGCAACGGTGCCTGGACCAAATTATTGGGTGGGGGGAGGCAATGGTACTTTTCCATAGCCACCAAAATTATTGGGGCCACACCTGCCGGTTCCGGAGCCACTGCTAATAAAGATGCTAAAAACGACAAACAAAATTGTTCTATCCTCTTTTAATAGAAAACGTCTCGTGGCAGCGAATGTTTTACCAAAATATTGTCAAAACAGCTGCTTCCTCTATTGGATATGATGGGGATCGTGATGGAGACAAAAAGGTTGCTACTGCTTCCTCTAATAGATATGGTGGGGAATCATGATGGAGACAAAACAGCTGCTTCCTCTAATGGATTGGATCGGTGGTCATGATGGAGACAAGAAGGTTGCTACAATAGTATTGATAATTTTTCCTTAAAACATTAAAACTATTTTAATTGTGTGAATTTGTGATGACAACAGGTGTTTAGCATTTCTTTTTCCCCTTTTCGCAATTGGCGTCGTGACTGGATATAAACACTGGCTTTTTGGTTGGTGTTGGCACAACATCACAACATTACACAGAGGTGAAGTACAACTTAGCTTGCAAAGAAAAAACTACATTGACCTTGGTGTTTTGTCGGCAAAGAAATAAGGTAAGATTTTGTAAAGACCACAATGCTATATTTTGGAACTCCATTATAATTGAAGACTGAATTAAAACGACTAGTTTGCGTCTAACGTCAGAGCAAAGGCGCGACGAGAGGTTACTGACTTGCGCAGCACGGCATTTCTGGTCTAGTTGACAGGATGTCATACCCAAACTAGTCATTTAAATTCTGTATTCAATTATAGTTCCAAGTCTTTGCTATAATTAAAGATAGAATTAAAAAGATTAGTTTGCGTCTGCTGACGTCACTGTCAATCAAAATCTCTGCGACACTTGATTGGTTAATAGTAAGTAAATGGAAATTCGAGTCATCTGGTGCCGATCTAAGAAAAGGAATCGCAGAAAATGGCGAGCAAGTATGTACTTCTGCAAGGCAACTTTCCTAGGCTCTAAGCAAGTACATGTATGAAATGTACTTGGAAGCTGTTTGTATCCTGTACTTACTGTTATGTATTATAAAGTAGATACTTGTGTTGGTCACTGCAATACCAGGTATGAGAGACAGAACATTTATTACAAATATGGGGCTTTTGGGTGACAGCGGTGCTGAAAAGTAAGCCGTTAAAAGCCCAACATATGCGTAATCTCCAGCCCTGCAATTATTGATTATTTTCGTGTTTATCTCACCTTTCAAGTTGGGTGCAACTCCTTCTCATTTGGGGTGCAATTCCTTCTCATGAGGTGCAATAAGTGCAGGTTTAGAATTGGTGGAGTTTGCTTATATTTTACCTTTTTGGTTAGGTCATTTGAAATATTATACCTACAGATTTTGGAATTTTGAGGACTACCTTTGACTCAACAACCATATTGCTATAAACAACCGTTATGACAGCGAAGAGCAATCACCAAAAATATCATATTATTGCCATGTTTCAATTCACTTTACAAGTTTGCACAATTCAGCAGTGTGAACAGTCTTCGGCCATACCTTCAAGCTCATATGTTGCTCGAAATACGGCACTGTGTTGACAAAGTAGAACACGCCCAAACAACGTATAGGGTTTGCGTGTTGTCAAAAAAGCGCCCTCTTTGGCAATTAGAAAATACTGTTGTGACATGATGCTTACATCAACGTCAAGGGCGAAGTCTAAGCTTGCAAATACCGTTTATTCTGTTCAATATGCTTGTTTTAATATATACGTGTGTGGGTGGGATGTGTGTGTGTTTGTGTATTTATCATGTATATATAGTGGCTAAGTTATATTTCTCACCTTTTGTCTTTCACACAGATATAAAGGATGGCATCTAAGCTTGTGATCCTTTTGGCGGTGGCATGTGTTGTGGCATCTTTTGGATGTGGCATGGCAACAGAACCGAAAAGTTTATCCCAATATACCTTATTTGACCTAGCGGCCGTGTTCAACATCAACAGTGCGGCTAACCAGTATACAGCATGTACAACATGTTCACCCACCACTGAAGCCTCCATTGCCTTTCTACAGGAAGCGGCTTATAATAACTGCAGAGCCAATTGCTTCGTAAAAAGTGTCTGTTGCCAAATAAATTATACATGTAAGTACGCAAGTATATCAAGATATCAAATTTGTTTAATTATCTTGTTTGCTATATAATAAACTCAACCCAGAAAGTATCGAAACGATTATATATTGTCAGATATATCGGGAACTGAAATAGTAAAAATGTATTTAATGTATATAAAGCGCAGATTTCTCCTGCGCATTTTGATACCTCTTGTGTTGCTCTACGATATCATTTAGTTGAGTTATGGGCGCTTGAGTTACTTCCAGTCGGATTTTGAAAGTTGCACTAAGCTCCTATCCAAGCCAAATGCGTTCGTCGTGTACATGCACACAAAATCAAGACAAAGAACTCCGATGTGCTCTGTTTACTTAACCATGAACTTTATTTTACTCCTTCGACTTCCAACTTCAATACTTGCTACCCTTAACTGATCTCTGACTTATCTCATGAACTCTTTCTGCTGACATCGCAATACTTTGTGTGCCCACCATCACTGTCTATCACTGCCTGGATTTGTCGTCGTATGCTCTACAAATTAGGATGTCTTATCTTTCCTCGGCTTGAATAGGAGCTAAGTGCAACTTTCAAAATCCGACTTGAAGCCACTCAAGCGCCCATAACTCAACCAAATGATATCGTAGGGCAACGAAAGAGGTATCAAAATGCGCAGGAGCAAACTGCGCTTTACATACATTAAATAAGTTGTTGCTATATATTTCAGTTCCCGATATATCTGACCATCTATAATCGTCATACTGCAGTTACTGTCCGTTTTCCTATACACAATACACAGTGCTCTTTCCCATTGACGCGTGACCTTTACAAATAGCCCTATGTTAACAGTATGGGGACATGACTAGTTAACGTCGCTGTGTGAAAAATAACCGGCCAATATTAAAAGTACTCTTCTAAAGTTCTAGAAAATATAGTTTTTAACATGTCCTAAATTTTTAGCTAATTTAGATGTTTGGAAATATTCGTACTTTGGTGTTTTAGTTAATGTTATAGGTAATAGTACATTGCCTAGTTAACGTCGCTGTGTGAAAAATAACCGGCCAATATTAAAAGTACTCTTCTAAAATTCTAGACAATATAGTTTTGTAACATGTCCTAAATTTTTAGCTAATTTAGGTGTTTGGAGAGGGTCGTACTTTTGTGTTTTAGGAAGGACATGTAAACGACAGATAACACCAAAAATATGAAGAAATTATTTTCAAACCGTGTTAAGTCAAAAATCATTATGTTGCTCATTTTCAAGAATGCTGGTTTACAAAAGCACGCCATTGTCTGATTTCGTGAACAAAGCCACACATAACATTGTTTCCTTTCGTTTCCTTTATAATCGGTTACCCAACTGAAGCTATGAATACCAGCTTTATTGTGATATCGCACATGAAAACAGTCACTTGTGCACAACCAGAGAAGATCCGATTTAATCAGTTGAGCTGTTTCAATGAGTGTTATCTTGGTTTAATAGCTTTTAATGGGGTTAAGTCCTGCAAAGGTCGAGATGAATTCTACTGTAGACATGACTGCATCATGTATCGATACTTTCTTGGTTGAGTTTACTTCCCTTGCACTCTATATAAATACGAAATATTCATTTATTTGATGACTATCCCTATTCCTTATTATATAAGTCATGATTTAGTAACATGAATTGGCACCGCCGCCGCGTTCTGTATCATGCGTATGGCTGGACACGACGCGCGCCATACGCAATAGTCACTTTGACCCCACGCGAGGTAGTAAGAGATATGCGAACAAGATTTTGTCAGAAATTCCAGGTATAAAACGAGTGCTTACTGCACGAATGGACTAAACCCCTTAAAGCTGTTGTGTTTTTGTGCGTACAGATATAGAGAGCCGGAACATTCATTTTCTCATAATGAAAAAAAAATAATAAAGAAAGAAATCAAAAACGTCTTGGAGTAAAAATTTAAGTGTAACGAACGGCCGACGTAATTTTAACCAATAAATAAAATATGTTTGTGATCCATTAGCCATGTTAGCCCTTGTATATCAAAAACGGTTCCCGAAACCTTTCATGTTCTTTTTTTTTTACTACATTTTTTTATTCTAAACACCTAACCATTGTTGATGCTATTTCAGATACATGTTCCAAACACTCCAAAGATAGAATGTGGCCTTTAAGGGATCTGGAATGAGCGTTTTAAGCGTTTCGACAGTATTTTTTGTGGGACATGAGAGCACATCAGACATATCGAATTGCATTCTGAATACGAAGAATGTCTTTCTAAAATCAAATAATTTTAATTTTTTGAAATTCACGATATTAATACAAATTTTATGACAAATTATTAAAATTTGATATTTTTCATAATGTTTGATATATAACAGTCCTCGAAGTAAATTTAATAAATCTAATGACATATTCTTTAAGTGTATGTAGCTGGTAGGAAAAGCCGACGATCAATTGAAAAATTTGACATTTCATTAAAAAATCCATATCTTCAATACGAACGGTGCAAATTTTCAATTGATCGTCGGTTTTTCATCCCACCTACATACACTTTAAGTATAACTCATCAGATTTATAAAGTTTACTTCGAGTACTGTTAAATATCAAAAATATCAATGTTTAATCATTTGTCATAAAATGTGTATTACATTGCGAATTTCAAAAAAATCTAAATTATTTGATATCAGAAGGACATTCTTCGTATTCAGAATGCAATTGATATGTCTGCTATGCTCTAATGTCCCGCAATAAATACTGTCCAAACGTTCATACCCCACCCCTTAAGGTTGTTAGAATATCTTTTGTAGATTCCAAATGATAATGTTAATATTTTCCGGTGAACATGCATGTAACTTAACAAAACATTACGACGCAGAGAAACAAGAATTCACCTTTTTACAAATTAAATAATAATTATGTGACTTGCCAAAACGAAACGAATTATTAAGTCTCAAGTTGTTAGTTTCGAGACCCTCTGGCTATACGCCGTAGAAGTGACGTCATAATCGAATTAACTACCATAGCAATAGATGAATACAATTGTTCAATATACCGCGCTGCACTGCAGTAGGTTGCACTCATCACCTGTCTTCAATCATATAATAGATTGAATACAATACCTCTCTTTTCAAAGACTAATCTTACAGGTGTAGGTGATTAGCATTTCTTTGACATCTATGGTTCAATGCATCGGTACCGCATGAACGAAATGCGGGACGATATACCAAAATTGTATTCATTTATTGCTACGTCACTTCTACGGCGTGTTAGGCGGAGTTGAATTCTTTGTTTTGCCGCACCCCGGTTCAAGCCAGAAGTATCATGTTTGTATGTCCTTTGGGCACAGCCATTCACGAAGGAAACAACGACCACCAACGGAGTAGCCAGGTCGTTTCGAAACTACCAACTTGCGTCTTTACGCTCATTTCGTGTTGTCAGACATTATGTTTTCCTTCGTGCTAAGTTATTTTGGTTTTATTCGACTATTGAAGCCTTTAGGCTGGAAAAGTTAGCCCAGTTATGTTTTCACAGTAAATTTCTAAAGATATATGTACGAACGTGATAAAGTTTTGAACAATAAACCCGTGTGTATATCATGACGTCGTCTTTATAGACGAATCCAATTTCACGCATTCCTACACCTCAATGGCAGCCATAGCCGCGACGGGGACCCTGCTATCTCACCTAAAATGTGAAATGATGCGGCCCTTTAAGTGTATTTTAAACTGCATTCTATCACCCGTGTTAGACGTAGACCAAAAAAATGATGACAGTTTACAACACAACAGAATTTCAACACACATCGAATTTTAAGCGGGTTTAATCCACCCAATTGGGCACTCACAACACCTGTTTCGTGCAAGCGGGGAACCGATAATGGCCGACCAAATCCTGACCATGAGTTGGCTCATTGGATTCGTCTATACAAAAGTCACATTTCAAAAGTTCCCCAAACAAGTATAGAATGACCATCAGTATAGATCACCCCAACGTTTGTGCCCGTGTGACTTTTAGTTATGATATTTAAGGTATAAACGGGCCAAAGTTAATTATGTTTCTTTTACACATGGCTCAAATATTAAAGTTGCGCAGATACAGTAATCACAATAAAAGTAATCGTATATGGCAGATCAAAAGGGACAAGAGATTATTAATTTTAGAAAGATAAGTTTTGATAGTTTTCATCCCACTGCATTGGTGCGGTTGAAATACGGCTAACGACTATCTCATGCACGATATGTCACTGCATCGAGTATTATCCTCACCTCGTATTTAATTCGTATTCATTTTATCCCTTTGTATTTCATATTACTGTTTTTCAGGTAAAGGCAAACAGGACGATGGAAAGAGAAAGCAATTGTTAAAGCAGATGAACAAAGTCGAGAAAGAAGTGGAGAGACAGAGTAAGGCGAGTGATGATAATAATGAAGCATTCAAGTTGAGCGACATCCTACCGGAACAGAAAGGTAAAGGTATACACCCCCCAGTTCAATTTGTTTCACAATTGTTATTTTTTTTACAATAAAATAAATTCACCATTTCTTTTTCACCAACGCCTTCCGTCTACCGACAGCCTTCCATTTATTGCCTCTTGGTATTGTTTTCCAGTGAAAGTTATTCATTGTATTTTTAAGTCTCTGTTTTCTTTGTATGCTCTATTTTCAGATGAATAATGGTTATGTGATTCCTTCAATATATCAACGGAGATCACGACGGTTCCGTGTAGATTACACGAAGTAACCAGACATACTGTTGTTGGCGAAATTAATTTATTATTTATCTATTTAATTAGAAAACTACAAAAAACTACTTTGTCATCGTTTGGAGTTTCTATTGCTCTCTTGTTCATTGTACATGTAGCTAAAAGTCAGGGCACAACTTTAACTTTAAACACAAAGGTTTTGAACATTAAAATGACAGAAAATCATGATTGATTCAAGTGGAGTTCTTCTACGCTATGGGATTCGATCTCATTGGTTGGGTGTTATAGTTTTAATCGGATCCAATATCCAATGAGATGGGCCGTTACATCTTGCGCCTTAAATTACGGCCCATGTCATTGGTGAACTAGAGCTCATCTTTGTTAAAGACATGACATGTTGTGGGATGTAAGAAAATAACTGATTATAAACATTATAGAATCAACCAAAAAAGTATTAAATTTGAATTTTAGCCTGCACGGTACTGTAATCAAGAAAGGGGATAAACTTAAATACCTCGGTATACTATTATACCGTATCAAAGTCTAAAACATGTCTTCAAGGAGTGTTTCGTGATCTTAGTATTATCTTTTTATGACATTTTTCAGTATATATCAATGGAAAAGGCTTATTCGCACAATTTCAGTTGATTCCGATTTTGCGTTTGCGAGTTAGGCATGATTATGTGCACACACTACTCCATAGGCCAGTGTTGTAATTTCGTTCTGGTGTACTAGAACGTAATTCAAATTTCACGACATTTTTGCTAAACGAATCAATCTGCAAGACACTTTCTGTACTTAAACATTGTGCAGCTAGAGTTTCCAGTGGTATAAAAATCTCAACTTTTTTTCAGAAAAGTTGGGCGGATGAGGCTGTGGATCACGAAATGCCCTTTAAATGGTATTTAATTTGGTAATTCATGGGAAATAATAATATAAATATGAGTAAAGGTGTATTAATAAAACTTAAAGAAATGCACAGAACATACATACGTCTTTCCATAATTATTTCTTTTAAATATACAAAATAAACTGGCCCACGCATGGAAACGTGCTTTACTCAAATAACTAGTAAATCAGTTTTCATATGCTGTTTTTGTTTGTTTTTTGTTTTTGAAATCGCCCTTTATTTGCAATTTTGCAAATCCATTCCGCGGATATTCGTACTTACAAACCGCTAGTGTACTTCTGTTATATTTATAAATGCGCATATATAAATACGCACGTGACCACCTCCGCGCTGCCGAAACAGCTTATAGACGTAATAAATCAGATTAACTACCATAGCAATAGATGAATGCAATTTTGACTATATCGCCCTGCACTACAAACATGTTGCTTCATCACCTGTGTATATCTGCAATCATAGATTGAACACAATACCGGTTTTTCAAAGATACTAATCTTACAGGTGCGAGTGTTAAGTATATATTTGACATCTATGGTTCAATGCATAGGTACCTTGTGAACGTTATAGTGCAGGGCGATCTATTCAAAAATTGTATTCATATATTGCTATGGTAATTAATTCTGTTACATCATCACTTCGACAGCTAATACCACTCTTTTCAAAGATACTAATCTTACAGGTGCGAGTGATTAGCATGATATGGTTCAATGCATACCCAGGTCAAAATTCCAGTTGATCCCAGTTGAACTGGTATCAACTGGTTTCATTTGATACCAGTTCAACTGTGTTTACAACTGGGCGATGAAATTCCGTCACGGAAATTGGAACGTTCCAGTTGACTCCAGTTCAACTGGTAACTGGGTTCAACTGTTTTGAGAACACCAACTGATCCCAGTTGAACCAGTTGGAAAATGAAATGCTCTAGTTGAACTGGGGTAAACTGGTAACTTGGTTCAACTGTTTTGAGAACACCAGTTGATCCCAGTTGAACTGGTTTCATTTGATACCAGTTGAACTGGTTTCATTTGATACCAGTTCAACTGGTTTCAAATGATACCAGTTGAAGTGGTTTCATTTGATACCAGTTGAACAGGTTTCAAATGATTCCAGCTGAACTGGTTTTATTTGATTCCAGTTGAACTGGTTTCATTTGACTCAACTGGGATTAATTGTGCACATACCAGTTCAACTGGGATTTGAGATGGAACCAGTTCAACTGGGATCAAGTGGAATTCCTTACTAGGTTTTTTTTAAAGTCATATTTAGTTCGCCAACTGGAATTTAACTGAGCTTTTTTTAATGGGTTTTCATACTGTTTGGAACTGGATTTATTCATGGATGGTTTAATTTCAACTGGACAACTTAGCTTCCACATTATTCAGAGCTTAGCAGTCATATATATATGCTTTTTTTTTTCGACTATATAAATTCTATGGTGTCACATTTGATAAATCTGATATAATATTTCTGTGATGTTTTCTAAATGTTTGAAATTAATGTATTTGATTTACAAGTATGTAGAGTATGTATTATTTCTCTTTATTTATATATAATATTGCAGTAGTTGAAATTGTAAAGGATCAACCCCTCCCCCTGTCCAATTTAAATCGTAACTGGGAATATATGAAACACAGTTAAACATAAATGGCATCCCAGTTCAACCAAGTTGAACCTAGTACATCCCAGTTGGAACTTTCAACTGGAATTTTGACCTTCAAACTAGGTTTAAAAGTCTCAAGTGGAAAACAAATGCATTTGAAAGTTCAATTGTGTTTAACTGGGGTTGTAAATAGTATATAACTGCTCTAGACATGCCTTTTCAACTAGGTTTAGAAAGTCCAATTGGATGTTACTGGGATACAAGCCCAGTTGATAACACAGTTAAAATAGAACAGACATTAACTGTGCTTTCAATTCCCAGTTAATGTGTGTTCTATTTTAACTGTGTTATCAACTGGATGTAACTAGGATACAAGCCCAGTTGATAACACAGTTACAATAGAACAGACATTAACTGTGCTTTCAATTCCCAGTTAATGTGTGTTCTATTTTAACTGTGTTATCAACTGGATGTAACTGGGATACAAGCCCAGTTGATAACACAGTTAAAATAGAACATACATTAACTGTGTTTTCAATTCCCAGTTAATGTGTGTTCTATTTTAACTGTGTTATCAACTGGATGTAACTGGGATATAAGCCCAGTTGATAACACAGTTAAAATGAAACCGACATTAACTGTGTTTTCAATTGGGAATTGGGATTGGCCTTTCGCTGTGAGAAAGCAGTTGGACCTAGTTGTCAACCTAGTTAGACCTAGTTGACAACCTAGTTCACCCAGTTGCACATAGTTCAACCTAGTTAAGTCCAGTTGAAACCAGTTGCCTATTTCAACTGGTTTCAACTGGAATTTCGACCTGGGTAGGTACCGCGTAAACGTTGTAGTGCAGGACGATATAGTCAAAAATTGTATTCATCTGTTGCTATGGTAGTTAATCCAATTATTACGTCACTTCTTCAGCGAAAAAGTAGGCTGCATTCATCACCTGTCACGTCTGTCACTTGACATTGTTTATCAACAAAGGCGAGGGATTGGTCTATCGATATGCTCGAACGAACCGCTTCACTGTTCAATGGCTTTCTTGTATAATATGAAATGTAGTGGGAGATTTAAAATGGACGTGCCCTGAGCAAACTACGATGCGTACTCACACTGCAGGGCAATTCTTTGATAAGCAATAGTGCGATCCAGAGTTACAACGTACATCCAGTGCCGGGCAATACATAAAATATGTTTTCACCTCTGGTGCAATTTGCATCGTCATGTCCCCCTTTAGAGTTAATGCAGCCGAAGTCCAATAGAAATATGAACATGCATAATCTTTGACCCATGATTTCATCGAATTCACAAATTATTCTTTTATTTCGTTTGTCGAGAGGAGTATAATTTAAGACAACACGCGATTGAATTTTGAAAATGTGGCCTCTATGCATGAGATATTCGACAATTGACCTAATTCACTCTATAACTCTATAATTTCTAGCAATGGGAGAATCTATCTGAGGTATATTACAACACGATAGGACAAATTTTATTTTACATTTTGGCCCCCATTATGACCTTCGACGCCTCGTGGGAAGCAAAAGGGGCATAGAAAAATATAGAACTAATTCTAGTTTTATCATTTGAGGTGTAAGGAGGCCAAAATCATTGGTTACACTAATGTAACAAGACCAAATGCTTACATAAATATCACCACATAGCGACCTGCACTACAAGGGGCGGTCGGTAAGTAATGAAAGTTGTCTTGTGACCCCCATTTATTAGTTTTTCAAATAAAACATCATGTACAACCCAATTTTAGGCTTAAACAGCTAAAGGTGATATCATGCTAATGTATGCAGATGCATTTGAGTAATTTTCAACTTTAAATGTCTCCTCTTTTACAAAATAATTCACTTTTACAGCCTTTTAAAAAAGTTTTTCGGATATGTATCTATCTATGACAAAATTGGTGGCGCTATTTATTTACTGAAAATTACTCTTTCAAGCTTTTAATACTTCTTTTAATTTTTGATGAAATATGTTTATAAAATTTCTGCTGATTGTTTCACCTATTCCATCTGTTTTAAAGTCAGTATTGAGCACCTACCCCTTGTTAATTAAGAAATATGACAGGCGGTGATGGAAGCGATATCGCCAATTTTGAGGTCGCCATTGGATTAACACATAATCATGAAATCTTCACAAACAATTCTAAATTTGTTATGTGGTGTCATAGCAAAATTATCTTACTCTAAAACCGTCGGGGTTCGACAAAGTACCCCACTGCAAGTATGTTAATTTTTCATTTGTAATTGCTAACCGTGTATTTTGAATGGGGCTGTCAGCCCTGTATCTTCGCCAGCCTCGTACGTCACGTGTTGCGCTTCCTATGCCGCCTGAAATATGATTTAGGATAAATAGCGCCATCTATAGTTTCCATTTAGCTAATAATGAAGCCAATTCTATACACATCAAACAACCGTGCCCCATTTTCAAGGCATTTCACTATTATCACATAAACATTGTACCTTTGTGAAATTACTTGGTACTCTAGGTCGGTAAACATGAGTAAGATTTGATCTTTCCCTAGAGAAGTCCTTTTGAGAGGGCTGAGCTTTCGGAACTCTAGCGAGTGCCATCTTCAGAGCAACTAAATATACATGATGATGCGCCTTATATACACTAGGGGGAAATTGTCAATGGGACATGTCAAAGTGATTGACATAAAATGTCAAGAGGGGGATGTCAAAATGATTGACAGGAAGTGTCAATACGTCAATTAGGGAGAACTAGGACCGACTAAAAGACGACCTAACTTTAGTTGACAGGACATCTCTCCACGTTTCTGACATTCGACGCATGTTGGAGTTTTGTTTGAACAATGCTTATTTCATGTTTGAAGAGGACCTATACCTTCAAACTGATGGCCTGACGATGGGTTCCCCCATCTCCCCACCAGTGGCTGACCTGTTTATGGAGTCTTTTGAACAAGAAGCTCTTCTGACCGCTCCAAACCCACCTCGGATTTGGAAACGCTATGTTGATGACACATTCTGTGTTATCGAGCGTGAACACTTAGCGTCTTTTCTGACCCACCTCAACAATCTTCGTAAGGATGTTATCAAATTCACTTATGAGGAGGAGACCAATGACCAGCTTGCTTTCCTTGACATCCTCGTTAAGAGAAAGCCTGACCTTTCACTTGATACTGCAGTCTACAGGAAGAAAACTCACACTGACCAGTATCTTAACTTTGACTCGCACCATCCAGAATCAGCCAAACGTTCAGTGCTGCGTTGACTGTTCCAAAGAGCTGACAATGTTTCGTCGAACATTGAGGAGAAACGCCATGAAAAGACTCACATCCGACAAGCTTTGAAGCTCAACAAGTACCCTTCTGAGTTTGTTCATGACTTTACATCCCGACCTACCAGGACTGACACGACTGACGAACCTAGGCCTAATGCTACTGTCATCTTGCCGTACGTAGCTGGGACCTCTGAAGCTATACGCAAAGTTCTTCGAAAGAAAAACCTTTGCGTTTACTTCAAAACGACCAATACTCTTAAACAACAACTTGTACAACCCAAGGACCCAATTCCCAAGGATCTCCAGCCCGGAGCTATCTATTCTATTCCTTGTGGATCTTGTGACCAAGTTTACATTGGTGAAACTGGCAGAACTTTGAAGAAGAGAACTAGTGAACACCAAAGAGACACCAACTCTGGCAACACACAAAAATCAGCCGTTGCTGAGCATGTGTGGCAAAACCAACACGACATTGACGGGGACAACACCAAGATTTTGGACATGAACACCAAGTGGTCTGAAAGGAAGTTCATGGAAGCTTGGCATATCCATTCCACTCCAGACAATTTCAATAGGGACAAAGGAGTGGACATTCCTCCTGAATGGAATAGATTATTCAAAAGGACCTCTGACCAAGTTAATTAGCTTGTTTGTTTCTCTACACAGGTAGTTCTCCCTAATTGACGTATTGACACTTCCTGTCAATCATTTTGACATCCCCCCTCTTGACATTTTATGTCAATCACTTTGACATGTCCCATTGACAATTTCCCCCTGGTGTATATAAGGCGCATCATCATGTATATTTAGAGTTCCGAAAGCTCAGCCCTCTACATTTAGTTGATTTATTAAGGGAAATAAGAGGCTGAAATGAGGTGCTATTGTATTTTTTACATTTTCTCAGGAATTAAAGTATGGAGAGTGCTGCCTTTTGGAATAGTAGTAGAACACAAACTTTGTTGAGCTGTTATGGTTTTAGTTTATTTATATATAATGTGTGGTCAAATATGTGTTAATTTTGACAGAAACAAGGCTTTTCTTTCTCTAAACATTTTGATATTGCCAACAATAGCAAACGTGGAATTTTTGTTTTTTGCCAGTTATGTTTACTAACCCCCAAATAATAAAACGGGAGTCTCCCATGAAAAATATTTGAAACCGTGATTAAAATATAATTATTATTTTACTATTTTTACATACAGAAACTAGTGGTACAAAGAGAGGGCTAATCGTTTTAATGAGAAATTTATATTTAAAAAAATGTCTGCTTATTTCAGGGTGAGGTAATCCATAAAAAAAATCACATTTACATAGCATTTTGTAATATTTTGAGCCCTATTTACATGAAAGTTCGCAATTTTCATATTTTATCAAAAGCAGATCTAGGATCTAGTGTTTACTCCCGCCCAAAACAAGACATATGCACCATGTGCTGTTCTCGAACGTTATAAACACGTGTCTTCGCTGTAATTTAAAATGCCCGCCTTTTTGTGTGATTTTGCAGTGTCCCTAGTCTATTAAAAAAAAAGCGCAGTGATTTATTATCTTTATTTAGTCCGGTATATACGGGAAGTTGACCCCCTACAGGACTCTACCAAACCAACTTTTTTAGCTTCCTTTTATGGTCCGATAACACATTCAAGATGTTAACAAAAATAATTCCCGCCACTCTGGCCATATTCAAGGTTAAAGGTCAACACAGGGGTCAAATTTCAAAGTTGCTCAAATCTGGTTAACAAGCATACCTAATATACTCCTGAAATTTCCTCATTGCAAGGATTCAGTATAGTTTGACCTATCTGCGACAAACGACATCTGCGACATACTTTTAAGCAAAAAGGTCAAATCTTGGGGAGTGGTCAGTGTTTTTGGACACACAGGGGCCACAAATTAAAAATGCTCCGATTTGAACGAAATTGGTCTCAAATTGCTTGTCATTTAAAAACAAGCCAAATAAGGAATGGTTGTAACCACCCAGCAAACACAAAACGTTTTCGACATCATTCGCAAAAAGTTATAAAAAGTTTTCAGAAAAGGTTTAAATGTCGGGTTATATAAAGGGTATGTTAAGGGTATAAAACGTTTTCATAACATTAAAAACATTTGTTGATAATCTACTGCTCAGCAAACACAAAATGTTTTACAGAAAACGTTAAATGTCGGTTTATATAAAGGGTATAAAACGTTTTAATAATATTCCAAAAACATTTTAGAAAACTTGATACAAAACATTCTAAACATAATTTTGGGGTTGACGTATTAAAGACGTTTTCCTACCCTTTATATAACCCGACATTTAAATGTTATTAAAACGTTTAAAAACATTTTAAGAACATTTCTGTGTTTGCTGGGTGCAAATATTTTAACATAATGTTATTTAAAGGAGTATTTCGTGATCCTAGCATCCTCTTTTTATGACATTTTTCAGTACATATCCACGAAAAAAGCATATTCCCAAAATTTCAGTTGATTCCGATTTTGCGTTTGCGAGTTATGCATGATTATGTGTATTACACTGCTCCATAGACAATACGTTGTAATTTCGTTCTGGTGCACCAGAACGAAATTCAAATTTCGCGATATCTTTGCTAAACGAATTAATCTGCAAGAAATATTTTGTACATAAACATTATGTAGCCAGAGTATTCCAGTGATATAAAAATCTCAGCTTTTTTTGAGAAAAGTGGGGGGATGAGGCTGTGGATCACGAAATGCCCCTTTAACTGTTGACAAAATATTTGTTTAATAAATAGTTTACAATAACATTTTAAAAATATTGTTGTAGCGCGTTTTCATACAAAACTTTTAAAACGTTTTCATGACCTTTATATAACCCGACATTTAAATGTTATTAAAACGTTTTGAAAAAACGTTTTGAGAACATTTCTGTGCTTGCTGGGTGCAAATATTTTAACATAATGTTATTTAACTGTTGACAAAATATTTGGCAATTAACTGTTTGCAAAAATTTAGAAAACATTTAAAAAATATTGTTGTACATGTAGTGTGTATCATACAAAACGTTTTAAAACGTTTTCATGACCTTTATATAACCCGACATTTTAATATTATTAAAATGTTTTTACCTAAACCAAGAGCCAAAATATAACTTATTTAAAACGTTTTGAAAACGTTTTTGTTTTTGCTGGGCTTGTAGGATGTGAAACCTGGGAAACATCACAACATAGGTTGTGGTCAATAGCCTGTAATGGGGATTGACCTTTATTGGTCAATTTTGTCAATAACAAAGCATTTTCGACAGTACAAACGATTCCTTCTTTGACTTGTTTTTACAGGACGAGCAAAAAATTTGAGACCATTTTCGTTGAAATCGGAGCATTTTAAATTTTTGGCCCCTGATTGGCCTAATAAATTGACCCCCCCCCCCCCCATGACCATTTTGCTTATAACTCAAGAATGGTATGTCGTTGTTAACCATATTTAAGCAACTTTGAAATTTGACCACTGTGTTGACCTTTAACCTTGAATATGGCCGGAGTACGTGGAAATTCACGTATATACCGGACTAATTGTTTATATGCTAATGCTGTTAACAAATCAAGTGTGCGATATTATTCTACATTGTGTTGTTTGAAAGACAAAGGTACAATGTTTATGTGATCATAGTGAAATGCCTTGAAAATAATCCATATATGAGGTCACAAGACAACTTTCATTACTTACTGACCGCCCCTCGTATATGGTTATTAAAGCCATAATGTACAATCTTATAATATGAAGTTGGTTATTTTTTTTCCAAACCCTTTTTTTTTTTTGGCGTATTTGTAACATTACACATGTCCCAACTTGCACCCAAATGGAATCAGCCAAATTTGTTGTCTTTGTAAGTCAACAGACTACAGAACAAATTTTGACATAAAGTCACAATTCTTTATTATGACTTTATGTCCTCACATCTAGAACTGCGTGTTAAATAGCCAAAATAACCAGTAGGGTTTCTTCACTTTATCTTATTATTTCAGCTCAAAATGAACAGTCCCCAAAATGTGTTGCTTACAACACTGATCAGCGTCAATACAATCACCGGAGCAGATCAGTTACGTAATCCAATTACAATGTGCTTTAAGGGGTTGTTTGGAATGACAGGTGAGTCAGGGGTCAAAAACAAAATTTTTACCTTTTTGACCTCAGCACATGTGTATGTATGATCTGCCATACAAAAATTAAAAAAACAATACCTCAAAGTATCATTTTTTAATGTTTTTTGTCATAATCACGCTTTTCTACAAATTTCATCTGTTTGTACCGGGGGCGTGTCTGTTGCCAGGTAGGCCTACATGACAGCATAGACACACGTTACAACCTTTAATAATAATACAGAATTGTGACGTTATATTCTTCTTAACCTATCTTAGAACTGCCTATTATTTCAATTGTTATACTGTTCTGCTTGGTTTATTGCATATACTGTATAGAAATTATGCAATATGACGTCGAGCATGACAGAGTCATCTTCATTCAAATAAAATTAAGGTACCCGTAAGGTACCACGGAGCAATTCGCACGATAATACAATAAAACAGATGAAAGGTATGAATGGTTGTGGAATCGAATTGCAGACCTGTCCCTCTGTCACCTTAGAACTGCATCTCGTAGGCAATGGTAGGTAATAAACCAACCGGAACGGTATAACAATTGAAATAACAGCATGTCTTGGTCTCAATTCAAGATGTGCAATTTGGACACACCTACTCGTTGGCTGATTTATACTTCAACAGTTCCTCAAAGCGATATCAGAAAAGCCACTATCTCATTGTTCATTGGCCCGCAGTATGCGCTCACCCCAGGGCACTCAACTTTAGAATTGATGGGTATATGTGCCTACAAGCGTCGCGAAGTAGGCGCATATCAGTAAAACGTTGGGGGTTTTTTATTTAAAAAAAGGGTCATTATGTACAATCAAAATGAAAAAGGGTCATTGGGTATAATATTTTGAAAACTGAAGGTGCCTGGTCATCGGGTATAGTCGGCTTCAAAAGAGGGGCATATATTGACAGGCACATACCGTCACCTCTAAAGTTGATGCCCCCGGGTGCTCGCATTATATTTTGTTCATGGCTCGGCTTTTAAAACTCCCACACATCACAATAAGGCTATTGAAAAGTGTATAGAATAGCTAATGATAGACCGGTCCCTGCGATTAGTCGCGGACCCGAGCGACAATATAGTAAACACATCGAGTTTATAACACAAGTGACACAAGTCGTGAATTATGGAGGGTTTCATTGAACTTCTACCAGCAAAATATGGAATAATACTAACACAAGACACCAATCGAGATGATGATACCAGCCATAATGGAAGGCTTGTATTTGACCTTCTTATGAATCCAATTTTGTGGCGAGAAGTTAAAAAGGTAATGTATATTTCAAGAAATTTGGGTTCACAAATTCCGTATCAGCTCGTATCATCAATTCCGTAAATATGGCGTATAGAGGCACAACTTGACAATAAACTGAACTATTTAAACGTAAAGGACGCACTGGATACACATAAATTTGTGTTTCCTTGCTGGCGGAATAGTTGCAAAACTCTTTTTGTCAAAAAGTTGGACAATTTATGAATTATGATTGGCAAAATAGCGAAAGGAAATAGACTTTTCCAACCATGTAAAACTACACTGGGTTGTTGACATGGTCGACATACATTAAGGCATATGCATGTTCCTAAAGTAGGAGGTAAGTACTATAATTAATTGTTTAAAGTGCTCAACATACCAGCAAAAAGTCATAGGGTCATCAGAGTACAGGGACTTTGTGAAATACTGGGTACACAAAAAAGTGCGTGAGCCGATATGCAACATCAAATATAAAAGCCGATTTACATAATTTCCCATGACCTTACAGAAGTGATCGTGCTCAAATATAAAACTATAGAGTTTGGTCCTTGATATGCGCCATCAATTGTGTACTTGTGATCAATATTGCTAGGCAAACAATCACAGCAAACATGCCCAAATCCTCCCATTTCTCCTCCATTTACACACATATAAACCCATCCCTTAACAGGTCTGTAACAGTCTGGAACCGGCAGTCTGGAACCGGTAGACTGTTCTGACAAATGTTTTACAAAAATATTGTCAAAACAGCTGCTTTCTCTAATGGATATGATGGGGATCATGATGGCGACATAAAGGCTGGCACTGCTCCCTCTAATGGATATGATGATGGAGACAAAAGGCTCCTACAATAGTATTGATCGTCTTCACTTAAAACATTAAAATTATTTTAAGTGTGTGAATTTGTGATAACAACAGGTGTTTAGCTTTACTTTCCCCCCTTTTTTCGCAATTAGCGTCGCGACGGGATATAAACACCGGCTTTTTGGTTGGTGTTGGCACAACATCACACAAAGGGAAAGTGTAACTTAGCTTGCAGAGAATAAACTACAAACACCTTGTTGTTTCGTCGGCAAAGAAATAAGGTAAGATTTTGTCAGATTTTGGTCCAGGACCACAATGTTGTTTTGGACTAGAACTACCTGCCTATTAGTCAAAAAGAAGTTTTCATTATGGGGTGAATTATTTACAAGCTTCAATCTGATTGGTGCTTAAAATGAATATATCGTGTAATTGACCAATCAGAGGCAATGTTTGATCGGCAGGTAGTGCTCAGGGGGTTAATTATGAGAGTTAACCACCTCAGCCCTACCGGGTTTGTGGCCTTTTTGATTTTATCAATATGGTCCTGGACCATTGCAGACAGAAATATATATTTGCGCTTCAGTGCCGGCGCAATTGGGCTGCAATATGGTTTTGCCAGTCCAAACCGCTCTAAACAAGTGCCCAGGCATGAAATATATTTGGCAGCTACGTGTATCCTATTTAATGTTATGTATTATAAAATTAATTAAATTTATGTCTGAGCCCCATTTCTTTATTTAATGTTGTGTATAATAAAATAGATAATTGTGTTGGTCAAATCTGGGGAAGGGAGGTGACTCCATGGGTAACAGAGCAATTAAGGGGCATTTGAATGACAGCGATGTTGAAAAGGAGGTCGTTTAAGCCCAACATATGCGTAAACTCCTGTTTTGGAATTATTGTGAGATGCACCTCTCTTTTCAAATTGAGATGCAATTCCTTCTCATGAGTTGTAATAGGTGCAGCTATATCTTCATTGGCTGATTTGAGGAGAAAGTCTTGAATGAGGCTAACTTCAAACCACTTTTATCATGTACATGGTATCGATATAATTATTTTCATGATTTGGCCTCATAGTTATGAAGATTTCCAGTCTTCCATTGAACATGCTAATCAGATACACAGTTCGATTAAATTCACTGGTGAGGTCTCCCAGACTGATAACTATTTTCTGGATATTAAAATCAAACTCACTGATGGTATCATTTCTACTGATGAAACTAAGATTATATTAGCTCTAGAAACGCCGTCGCCATGATTAGACGTGCCTAAAGTGTTTTCTCTCACGACCAGCCTAATATTCATCATTTTACCGAGTATTATTTTGTAATGACTAATCAAAACCGAGGACAGATTACGGGATACTTTTTGAGAGACAATACACAGAGAAATACTTCAAAGCAAGGGCAGAAAATGTCGGGAAACGGACAAAATATTAGCCTACAGAGCGTTGTATCGCAAAACCTGTCCACGTCAGCATCACCAGATACCGCGGGCAATACGAACAATGCTACAGCGAGTGTGTTAACAAAACAAATCGATGAGCCGGTAAGCACAGCTGAACTGAAGAAATTGATACTCCGTATGGAGCAAGGCCTAACAACAAGGTTGGATAGGATGGAGAACGAACTAAAAGCAATGAAAAGTGGGCAGAAGAAAAAATGAAGAGAAGATTGAAGGTATGGAACATGATGTTTCAAATATAAAAGATAGAATGAAGGTTCTGGACGATAGCGTAATTCCGTCTATTAAAGGGGATACGGAGCATAACTTCATACGTGCAAATGACAGAATAACAATGATGGAAATTCATAACAGGAAGCAAAACCTGTTATTCTATGGCGTAGAACAAAAACCAAATGAAGATTTGTTCGAAGTGATGAGAAAGTGTTGGGTGACAGATTTTAACATTCCTCCAGAGGAAGTGGGTGATATTGCAGTCGTAAATGCACATCGGTTACCTCGACAATATGCAGGACAAAACCAAGGACCAGACCCAGTTATCGTTCGCTTTGTCCATATGATGGACAGAGACTGGTTCTTGACTCAAGCTAAGAAACGTCCCTTCAACAAGGAGAAAAAGCCAGTAATGGTATACACAGATCTACCGCAACATCTGAAAAGGCAGAGGGGGAAAGCGGCGCAGGCGGCTAAAGACATAAGAAAAGGTGGACAGAGGCAAACAAGAATCCGATGTGTTGGGACAAGCATAGTTTTGGAATTTCGAGCAAAACCGACAAACAAGGGAGATGCACCAGGCAAATGGACCCAGAGTGCCTTTTGATTTAAACCAAAGGACCTTATATTTTATGTTATATAAAATGAGAAATCAGACTTTTTAAAGACTTTTCATGTTAGGTTTAAAATGTATGGTATTGGAAGTGAAAAGTGAAAGTTGAAGGTTTTTGGTGAGTGTAATTTAAGTGCTCTATGTAAACAAAAAGTAACGGCAAACAAACAAAAGCGACAAATTGATAAAAATCTTTGATCAATGTTATTTAGATGTGCCGGGTGGACATGTAGCTTTTTGGTTTGTCTTCACTTTTGATAGCAGTGTGCCTAGATATATTGGAAATCGATCAGTATCAGATTTAAGCCACTTTCTGAGTAGGCCTATAAACGTAACATGCATTTTTGGAAAAAATACTGATATTTCTGTATCTGTGCTACACAAATCTTGCATTTCAAAAATTCACAGACTGATTTTCCCTGATGAAGTGTTTTTGAATGATATGGAAAAAAGTTTTTCCCCGTCTAGAAAATATTGAGAAATATACTTGCTTATTATGTTTCTGTTCACAAATTATATTCATTCAAAAAGTAAACGAAATATGCAACCTTCAAGTTGAAGACTATAAAATAAATTGAAATTTAAAATTATCTAAAGTGAAACTGGAAAACTGTTTTGGAGATAAATATCATTTTCGGTTAAACATGTTGGTTTTAACTATTTTGTGCTGGTCGTGGATGAAAAAATTATTTCAAATTATTATTTTATTTCCTTTCATGCACTCGTGCATTGAGTGCAGGTTTTTGTGTGTATGTGTGTTTTGTTTTATTTATCACAGTGTATATTTTTGCTTATTCTGTTTTGATAGGTGTCAACTTTTCATGATATATCTTTGCATGCTTAGAGATAAGACTGTACAAATAGTATTAAATACGAGTTTGAATATGATAATTTGTAATTATGGGTATACGGTTAATGATGTTAAGATTTTGTCAATGAACTGTCGGGGTTTAAATGGTAAACAAAAGAGGAAGGATGTTTTACATTATATTCGTAGTCTGCAAACAAAATTAATACCATTGATAATTAGTAAGTATGGGTACGGTTAATGATGTTAAGATTATATCAATGAATTGTCGGGGTTTAAATGGTAAAAAAAAAGGAGGGATGTTTTACATTATATACGTAGTAAATCCGCTTCAATTGTTTGTTTGCAAGACGTTCACTTTGATAAAAATATTGAATGTATAGTAAAAGCAGAATGGGGTGGTGAAGCTTTTTTAGCTCTTTTACCTCCAATGCAAGAGGAGTAGCCATTTTTCTTAGCAATAAATTAGATTATAAAGTCCACAACACTCGTGCAGACGAAGAAGGAAATTGGTTAGCTGTAGATATATCTATTAATGATATTCGTGTGACACTCTTTTCGATTTATGGTCCAAATGAAGATAAACCGGATTTTTATAATGAAATTAAAAGACATGTAGAAGAAATAAATAATGCACACTGCATTTTGTGTGGAGATTGAATTTGGTTCAGGATCCAAAACTGGATACCTCAAATTATATTCGAATAAATAACCCAAAAGCGAGAAAAGTAGTTTTGGATATGAAAGATCATTTTGGACTGATAGATCCATGGAGACTTCACAATCAAAATATTCGTAGATACACCTGGCGTCAGCCAACCCCTTTAAAACAATCCAGACTGGACTTTTTTCTTATATCAGAAGAGCTTACAACTTATTATTTAAATTCAGAGATTGAACCTGGATATCGAACAGATCACTCTCTTACTAGTCTTTCGCTTGACATGTCATCTATCAAATATGGAAAAGGATTTTGGAAATTTAACAATTTACTGTTAAGAGATCTCGAGTTTTCGGCTAGGGTAAAAGAAAAAATTAAGGAAGTTAAAATTCAATATGCTGCTTCACCGTATAACTTAAATAGTATAAGTCAAATTCCCCAAGTGAACTTGAGCTGACTATAAATGATCAATTATTTATGGAAGTATTACTTATGGAAATTAGGGGAAACAATTAAATATGCTTCAGAAAGGAATAAAAGGAAAAGTCACTAGAAAATGATATAAATAAGTTAGAAGAAGAGCTTGCTAGGTCAAATGATCCTGTTGTTCTTGAAAATATTGATACCAAAAAGTTGGAGTTAGAAGAAATAAGAAGGGAAAAATGGAGGGAGTTATGATGAGATCAAAAGCAAGATGGGTAGAACACGGAGAAAAACCGTCAAAGTATTTTCTGAACTTAGAAAAAAGAAATCATGTTAATAAGGCAATTGCCCACTTACAAAACCCAAACGGTGATAATATAAATAATCAAGAACAAATAATGGAAGAAATTCTGAAGTTTTATTCAACATTATATGCATCTAAAGATAATGATTTAAATTTGGAGGAATTTGAGCAACATTTATCTAGATCAGATTTTCCGCTGTTAACTGATGATCAGCTCCAAAAACTTGAGGGCGTCTGACTTATCAAGAGCTATTATTTACTATTAAAAAAAATGCCAAATAACAAAAGTCCTGGTTCCGATGGATTCACTTCTGAATTTTGGAAGTTCTTTTTCAAGATCTAGGTGAGTTTTATTACGTTCTCTTAATTACGCTTATGAATCAGGGGAGCTGTCAGTGACACAGAGATTGGGAATTATTACACTCCTTCCAAAAGGAAATAAAGCAAAACAGTTTTTAAAAAATTGGCGCCCAATTAGTCTCTTAAATATAACTTATAAATTAGCTTCTTCATGTATTGCTGAAAGATTGAAACATATCCTACCGAATTTAATAAATGATGACCAAAAAGGCTTTATGAAGGGGCGGTATATTGGGGAAAATATAAGGTTACTTTATGATTTAATTCTGTATACCGAGTTACACGACAAGCCAGGTATGTTACTCTTAATAGATTTTGAAAAGGCTTTTGATTCTGTTTCTCACAAATTTATATTTAAAACATTAGATTTTCTCAATTTTGGAACTTCTTTTAAAAAATGGATTAAACTCTTCTACAACAATAGTCAATCTTCAGTTTTGGTAAATGGCAACGCTTCAAAACAATTTAATTTGGGTCGAGGTTGTAGACAGGGTGACCCTTTATCCCCGTACATCTTTTTAATCTGTGCGGAGATTTTGGGCTGCCTTATTAGAAAAAATAATTATATTACTGGTATTGAAGTCGAAAATGTTCATTGTAAAATTTCTCAATATGCTGATGATTCCACAGTTATTTTAAATGGAAGCGATGAGAGTTTGGTACAAACATTGAATACTTTGGATTTGTTTGAGAGATTATCCGGATTGAAAATAAATGAAGACAAAACCAATGTTGTTTACATCGGTTCACTTCGAGGTAAAAATCCAAACCCCGAACTAACAAACAAAAAATTGAATTGGGTGAAAAATGGTAAATTTTCTGTTCTGGGTGTTGATTTTTCAACAAATTTAATGGACATGCCAGAGATTAACTACGAAAAAATTATGGAGTCGGTGACAGGTTTAATAAAACACTGGTCTAAAAGAAATATAACTGTATTGGGAAGAATAACTGTTGTTAAATCTATTTTGATGCCAAAGTTTAACCACCTTGTTCTTTCTATTCCAAATCCATCTAAAGAATTTATCAAGGCCCTGCAAAAGCAATTTTATGATTTTATTTGGAGGGGAAAGAGAGATAAAATAAGTAGAGATCAATTGTCAAATGATTACTCTGATGGTGGTTTAAGATTGGTAAAAGTAGATTTGTTTTTTGAAGCACTTAAAAGTACTTGGATCAGACGAATTGCAAATGGTAATATTGATGAAAAAGGATTGATGTTTTTTTAATAAGCTTAACGGCATGAACATGGATGATCTGGAAAAAGGAGCAAATCATACTTTAACAGTTGCGAAAAGGATACAAAATATTTTCTGGAAAGAGGTTCTTTTATCGTGGTCCCATATAAAAAAGAATCATACTCCTCAAAAACTTGATGACGTTTTAAAATCATGTTTGTGGGACAACGAGCTATTCAAAATTGGTGGAAAAGAAATTAATTACAAGAAATGGCGCACATCGGGAATTTGTTTCATTTCGGATCTGGTTCATGCCGATAGTAGTCGTTTTCTTTTCTTGAATGAAATTGAAGCTAAATATGATTTGAAAATGAATCCTTTAGAATATAATGGTGTACTTCGTGCAATTAAAAGCAATTTTAAGCATATATTCCAGGCAAATATTCAAATGTACCCGATCCCAAAACCTTTTATTCCTTTTCATTTGAGTCTGATCCTTCAGGATAAAAAAGGTTGCAAATCACTTTGTAATCAACTAATGAATATAAAGGTTCCAAAAGCAAAACAAAATTGGAGCGAAAAATTGGGCTTCCCTTTTCAAGATGATGAATGGAAGATGCACTGTTTGATACCTTTTAAATGCACAATAGACGTAAAATTGCGGTGGTTTCAGTATAGAATTCTAAATAGAATCTTAACCACCAATACCTTCATGTATAAAATCAACCAAAGAAATAACAATTTGTGCACATTTTGTAATGAGGAATCTGAAACAATTAAGCATATCTTCACAGAATGTAAAAAGGTGAAACCAATTTGGGTTCAGCTACAAACCTGGTTTTTACAAAAGTTGGTATTCCTGTTACCTTAAATCAAAACCATATTCTTTTGGAACAGACATAAAAAGAGTAATCATGCTGTAAATTTGATTATTATCTTAACCAAATTTTATATTTATAGAAGAAGATGTCAAAATTCGTCACTCTCCTTTTTACCTCTTCAAAAAGAAATTGAAAATTATCACATTCTGGAAAGATTTATTTATTTAAAAGACTTAAATTACCAAATATATCAACGTAAATGGCAGGTTTGGAGGGGCCTATTTAATTAATGCATGCGATGATTTTTATCTACACTATTATATTTGAGAATTGTGCTGTGATAAATTGTTCTGTCTATTTGTTTTGTATTGTTGTTGTTTTGTGTTGTATTAAAAACCCGGTAGAGTAAGATATGTAATATGTTTAAGGAATGAAAATTTGATTTGCCGGAGAAAAAAAATAATAATAAAAAAAAAAAAAGATTATATTAGTTTCACCCTAAACACAATACTAAAAACATCGCCTATTATTAGGAGACAAAAATCTGTGATCGGTTGAAAAATCCGTGAAAAACATGTGATCCAACAAAGATTTTCACGGATTTTTCAATCAGTCACAGATTTTTCACGGAAAATGACTCCTAGTGTTTAGTCATGCACTTCGCCTTCGCCGCCTCTGCTCAGACAACTCTTGAGTATTTTTAACGTTGTCGTCAAAAATCAGATTGACAAAGCCAAACAAGTCTCGAGTGCTGAAGCTTTGAAGTACTCCAGGAAGAACAAGATATCTTCTCGTGTTCCTGTTGTCACAACATTCCATCCTGATTTACCACCCCTTCAATCTATCGTGAGGAAACACGGGTCTATTATTGAATTATTGAATCTCAGTATAGACTCAAAGACGTCTTCCCTGAACCTCCTGTTTTGTCCTTCAAAAGACCCCCAAATCTGACAGACATTTTGGCTAATGCTGATGTTAATAAGAAGAGTGCATGGTGCTAGGATTATAGTAGAGGAAAATTGTGGGTGTAAACCATGTAAGGATAATCGTTCACTATATAAAGACTTATTCGATCTGCAAAACTGTTGATTGTACCTCTACATGTTATTTACCTTATTGTTTGTGCGTACTGTTGCATTCAATATGTTAGTGAGAGTGATAATGATGCGCGTGAAAGAATGAGAAATCATAGGTCGACCATCAAACATCAGGAAATGGTCTAAAAAAATGTTTTATTGGCTCATACAAAAATTATGGTAGTTTTCAAACTTTTTTTACACACATTTTAAGCGGTAAATGGCGTATGATAAAAAGCCTTGGAACTTTTTTTTTGTATTATTATTATTATTATTGTTATTATTTTTTTTTTTTTGCAAAAAAGAAAAGAAAAAAGGCTAGGGTCGGGCCTATTTTTAGGGTCGGTCGGGTTACGCCAATCAAGCAATTTTTTACTAGGCCTAAGCATACCGATAAACTGGTTGCTGTGTATTGTTCTCAGCATGACAATGTGTCTCACTTTTTGTCTTTTGTCTTTCATACAGATATAAAAGATGGCATCTAAGCTTGTGCTCCTTTTGGCTGTGGCATGTGTTGTGGCATCTTTTGGGTGTGGCATGGCAATAGAACCGAACAGTTTATCCCAGTATACCTTATTTGACTTAGCGGCCGTGTTCAACATCAAAAGTGCGGCTAACAAGTATACAGCATGTAAAACATGTTCACCCACCACTAACGCCACCGAGGCCTTCCTGAAGGAGGCGGCTTATTTTAACTGCAGAGCAAATTGCTTCGTAAAACGTGTTTGTTGCATAATAAATTATACATGTAAGCACGCAAGTATATCAAGATATCAAATTTGTTTATTTGTCTTGTTTGCTATAGAATACTTCCATTGCACTCTATATCAATACGAAAT
Organism: Amphiura filiformis; assembly: GCF_039555335.1. Lineage (NCBI taxonomy): Eukaryota > Metazoa > Echinodermata > Ophiuroidea > Amphilepidida > Amphiuridae > Amphiura > Amphiura filiformis. The sequence goes on along the minus strand of NC_092641.1, from coordinate 50,796,929 downwards.
ATTCATTTATTTGATTACAATCCCTATTCCTTTTATTACCAAAAATGGCCGGTACACCCTCGATCAGAAAATTATAATCATATAAATGATCTTGCACTCTATTCAATATTAATAGTTGAATTGGGAGCCACATTTACGTTGAAAACTCACAACTATGTGCACCAGGCTAGATTCCAACCGGTGACTTTTGGATCACTATAGTCGAGCCCGACGCTTTTAATGGTACTAAAAAAATTAACTTTAAGGATTTTAGTTAATACACCAATTCAATTTTATCGATATACTTCGGATAGCTTAAATAAAAAGGGGTCACCGGACTAATTATTGAGACAAAAAAACATTTAAAAAGCCTATTTCGATGGGAAACTGGCCTGTAGAAAAAGTAAATTTCAGACGTATTTTCGCTGATGTTTTGATATAATATTCGTACTATATGATGTTTCCGAGGGATACTCCGTGGCTAGGGATGTTAGCACATTAATTTCTATCTAAGGTCTCTTTATGAACATGCTTAAAGAGGAATCTCCGCCACAGCCATTCTTTTGGGTGATCAAAACCTGCCTGTTTATCAAATTAATCAGTCACAAGGTTATATCTGAATTTGACAAATGCTAATTGATGTTTTAATGTTATCGCATCAATCAGCACCTGTTAAATTCAGAGATGTAACTAATTACTTTGATAACCAGGCATGTTTGGTTCACCTCAGAAGAACTGCTCTGAACAATCAACCGTGTGAATATCATCAAACAAACGTCATTTCAAAAGTTCTCAAAAAAGTAGCTGGACGATAGATCACCACAACGTTTATGGCCGTGAGACTTGTAGTTGTAGAAGATTTAAGGCGTAAAAGGGCCAAAGTTAATTATGTTTCTTTTACACATGACTCAAAAATTTAAGATGGGTAGATATTGTAATCACAAAAAAGGAAATCGCATTTTGCAGATCAAAAGGGGCAAGAGATTATTAATGCTCTGCGTGCTAGCCATGCGCTTCATCAACGGAAAAAGTTTAAGTTTTGAAATATTTTCTCAAAATATCAAGAGCTATCTTAAAAACTACTGAACCAATACTAGGCTTGTTTGTACTCATTTTAATGCAATTTCCATGCTGGTTCCAAATATGGTCATGAAAATTTACATTTCTGAAATTTTTGAATCTTTTAAAATATTTTGAAATATGTCGTCTTCAGTCGACACGCGCGTGAAGAGAGTTAATATTATAAAGAATAGATTTAATCACATAAACAATAATAATTGGTGAGGTTGAAATACGTCTTACGACGTAACGCGACATGTCACTGATTTATATTAGTATTATTCACACCTTGTTCAGTGTTTAAAGGGGCATTTCGTGATCCACAGCCTCATCCCCCACTTTTCTCAAAAAAGTTGAGATTTTTATATCACTGGAAACCTCTGGCTACATAATGTTTATGTACAAAATATTTCTTGCAGATTAATTCGTTTTACAACGCATTGTCTATGGAGCAGTGTAATACACATAATCATGCATAACTCGCAAACGCAAAATCGGAATCAACTGAAATTTTGGGAATAGGCTTTTTTCGTGGATATGTACTGAAAAATGTCATAAAAAGAGGATGCTATGATCACGAAACACTCCTTTAAGGGATCTGGAATGAGCGTTTTAAGCGTTTCGACAGTATTTTTTGTGGGACATGAGAGCACATCAGACATATCGAATTGCATTCTGAATACGAGGAATGTCCTTCTAATATCAAATAATTTAGATTTTTGTAAATTCGCGATGGAATACAAATTTTATGACAAATTATTAAAGTTGATATTTTTAACATTTTTGATATTTAACAGTCCTCGAAGTGAACTTCATAAATCTAATGATATTTGCTTAAAGTGTAAGTAGCTGGGATGAAAAGCCGACGATCAATTGAAATTTTTGACCTTTCATTTTGAAGATATGTTTTTTCCCAAATAGACCTAAATTTTGTTGGTGTTTTGTGAAAAAAATCCATATCTTTAATACGAAAAGGTCAAAATTTTCAATCGATCGCCGGCTTTTCATCCAAGCTACATACATTTCAAGTACATATCATTAGATTTATAAAGTTTACTTCGAGGACTGTTAAATATCAAAAATCTATTTTTAATCATTTGCCATAAAATATGTATTACATCAGAATGACATTCTTCGTATTCAGAATGCAATTCGATAATTATGTCTGATGTGCTCTCACGTCCCACAAAAACTACTGCCCAAACGTACATGCCCCACCCCTTAATGCTATATAAATATTACGCTTCTTGTTTCATATGACTGATTTTCAGGCAAAGGCAAAAAGTACGAAGAAAAGAGAAAGCTATTAATCGAAGAGATGAACAAAGCGGAGAAAGAAGAGTCACAGAGTAAGTAGCAGGGGTAATAAAAAGTATAAAACCTGTTTTATGGGGTTTTTTTGTTGTATTTTTTGGTATCATTTGCTTAGATTTATAATATTTGGGTGATGGTCTTATAAGGCATGATTTAAGGGCTCTGGTAGCCAGGTTTGGATAGTATTTTTGTGGGACATTAAAGCCATATTATAACATTTTCAAACAAAATAGATTAGCATTTATTTGCCATAAAATGTTAGCTTTTACTGTCAGATATATACCCTTTGATTTTTGAGTCGAACAACTACGGCAAAGCAAACAAAATTGGAATTTACTACCAGCGCACATGTCGCCAATACGTACCACTCCTTCGGTCATGTTGTGGTACGACCCTTTGACCTTTGTTGTGTATATCACCGTCCCGCACGCCGTGTACGTACTGTGTGTTATGAACATCGTGTATGCGTTCGACTAATACTTCCATCGTTATAATAAAGCGCCGGTTCCGGCGTTTTATTCAAAATCTCGGATTTTGACAAAACTACAGCACCTAGAGTTTTGATTTTTGCAGGGTATAATTGCATTTGGTTTAATAAAGTACAATTTAATCGTGTAAAAAGGAATTTTAAAAATTCAGTGAGGGCGTCTTCCTCAGCAAATGTTATAATATGGCTTTAAATCATGTCAGACATTTCAAATTGCATTCTGAATACGAAGAATATCCTTCTGATATCAAATAATTTGGATTTTTTGAAATTCGTGATATAATACACATGGTATGTACTTAAAGTGTATGTAGCTTGGATGATCTGAAAAGCCGACGAACAATTGAAAAAATTGACTTTTCATATTAACATATTTTTTATTAACATATCCATTTTCGTTGCAGTCCAATGTTATACCCACATGACGAATGATTATGGACGAGTGAGGGTGCAGAACACGATTTTCCAATATCCTTGGCCACAGCTTCCTGCAGGTACCAAAAGATTTACCGTGTTCATCAAAGGAAACAATGATGCCTACATCATTTTGTCACCGAGAAATGATGGAATTACTGATGATGAATCCAGCGATGACGGTATTCCCAAGATTGGTAGGTCGAGACATAAGTTTGTTTTTAGGAATGATAAATGTTGACAGAATTTTGGAAATAAATCTAATACATTGTCTACAGTATTAAATTTATTCTCAACATTCTGCCAAGGAAGTCCACTGATTCTGCTTACAACTACTAATGAATAATGTTGATTTCAACCTGCAAATGTGGTCTGGATCTGATGGGTGTGTGGCGACTATATATTTTCGACATTGTTAAGTTACCAGACCCGTTAGGGTGCACCTGACTTTGGAAGTGACCAGGATGTGCGGACACCAGTTCAACACTTTTGGTGAGAGTGAGAGTTTCTATGACACCGACAAATGGGTCATTCAGTGAGAAGGCCCTACAAGAAAGAGTGTCTCTTCGTGAGGCTGGGAAAACTTGAGGGCTTTCCGTGAAAGTGGAAACACATTTGGGTCAAAAATGTAATAAGACTTGACGCATTTTTGATACTAACTTAAAATTTTTATAAAATTGAAGAAAATTAATGCTATTTTGTGGATTTTAGAGAAAGAAACCCGGGGTCACGAAAGAAGATCAGACATTTGTCCCCAAAAAAGTTTGAAAAAGTGGGTTTTTTGGTGACAGGAAAACAAAAAAGGGGCCATTGTGTGAGAGGGGGCCAATGTAGCCACACATCGCCATCACTCATTTTAAGTGAGTACCTCCCTAGGCACCAGGCCCCGATTGACCTTTGGATTACTAACACTCATCATGCTTATCTGAAATAATATTAATACCTGCCTCATCCCCCACTTTTCTCAAAAAAAGCTGAGATTTTTATATCACTGGAAACCTCTGGCTACATAATGTTTATGTACACAATATTTCTTGCAGATTAATTCGTTTTGCAAAGATATCGTGAAATTTGAATTTCGTTCTGGTGCACCAGAACGAAATTACAACGCATTGTCTATGGAGCAGTGTAATACACATAATCATGCTGCATGCATAACTCGCAAACGCAAAATCGGAATCAACTGAAATTTTGGGAATAGGCCTTTTCGTGGATATGTACTGAAAAATGTCATAAAAAGAGGATGCTAGGATCACGAAATCCTCCTTTAAGGGTTACTTTTAAATTTTTACAAGCCAAAAACATAGCCTGGCTAGAACTGGTTCTAGTTCATCGCTGCCGAGGAGGGGAATGCTCGTGAAGCGTGCACGGCCTCAAAGCGCCCTTTGAGCGAGCTTACCCGCAAGTACACTGCAAGATTCTCATCTGTGTGACGCCGATGTCACATCAATGTCACTCCATCGGAAACCACACCTCGGTTTTCCATATCGCCGGTCCGAAATAGCCGGGTAGCCAGCCTCCTAGGTTTCTACAGAGTGACTTCGCGGCGCGGTGACTTCGCAGGAGAGTCACACCGGTGTGACTACGCGACTGGGCCTGGGTGCTCAGTACCGGGGTTTTGGGTTGCCGGTTTTGCTTTTACTGCCATATTTGTGATATTCTCTTGATTTATTGAATTAATTTTTTTATTTCTTGCTTTTTTTAAAGGGATTAGGAAGGGGGAAATTGCAAACTGAACTTCAAAAATAAGGAAAATATTAGATGAATAAAATAAATTTGTTAGTAAAAGAAATAAACATGATAAGTAAACAAAGTATAATTCAATAAACTAATATGATGAATAAGATACATTTTTCTTAATTGATGGTTATTTGAATAACTAAATAAATAAAAAATAAAAAAAAGAAATAAACATGAAGAAACCAATAAACATGCAAAGAATGGAAGAAACAAAGAAACACTTCGAAAGAAAACAACTTGAGAAAAATTGCAAATAAAGAAGTTAAAAGTAGGAATATTATAAGAATCATGTAGGCCTATTGATGAATTAAAATGTTAAATGTGTAAAATAAATTAATAATTATAACAATAATATTAATATTTGTGTGATAAAAAATAAGACACAATTTCAAACAAACACTGCAATATGCCTATAGGCCTATTGGATTAGAATAAATAAAAACAAAATTTAGTGAAATATAATTAAGTGAATATCAAACTCAAGCAACAAAAACAAGTTAGCTATTTTTAAAAAGTGCATGCATCAAGTTTACAAAAATACACAGCAAACAAAAGTTTACCTACGAGTCGCCAGTCGACGACAATGGCAACAAAATACAAATAAAAAAATTCCCCGATTTATAGGCATAATTTGATAACGTAAAAAAATCAACGTGAAAAAGGAATCAAACTAATAGGCCTATAAAAACACCATTTTGAAAAACGGAAAAGGAAAATAACACAAGCCAAAGTTTTGCATAATCTTACAGCCGGCAGTAAAAGTATAAATTTGTAGTAGGCCTATATTCAGGAAAGTGGCAAGAAGTAAAACAAAATGCATGCTAGGCCTATAAATCAATTTTAAATATAACAGAAAAATTCTTGCTTCAAAATGAGTAAAGTTTTGGCAAATCAAAATGTATAAATTGAAAATGCTAGGCCTATAGGCGAACTTCGGCTGAAAATAAAATAAATATCACTTTTAAAACATTTAAAAACACAATTTATTTCAATAAAAAAAGTGTCAATAGGCCTATATAACGTTATCATGCAAAATATGAAAAAATAGGCCTAATTTGATTGCAAAACATGCCATCTAACCACTGAAGTAAACAAAGCAATGATATAAGTTTTGTAGGAAAACAAGCAAACAAATGAACAAAATAAAAACGTTTGAAATGAAACAAACAAATAAACCAAGAACAAGAACTGCAAATTAAACACACACTGTTGATGAGATTATTAAACAGACAGCACTAAAAGAATTAAAATTATATAAAAGAGAACATCAAATAAATGAAACAAAATGAATCGGAAGTATCACAGTTGAAACATAAATGATTATATTAAAAAAATGCAAAAGCACGAAAAAAAAAAACAAAGACGGCATCGCGGCAGTACGGCTACACACCCATGCACTGCAGTACAGCATGCATCAATCAATTAATTATAAAACCAACATCATTCCATTCATACAAGCAGTAAACAAGCATGATACGCGTATTTCTCATCACCAGCGCGTATTTTGTAGATATACGCGCGCGTCCCCAGAGTGTTCGTGCTCATAATAGGGTCGGTCAACGACCTTTTGGCAGCGTAGTCACCTTGAAGTTCGCCTACTGGGTACCGAGTAGGCGACGCACGGGGGCACTGGCTGCGGAAGTCACTTTGATGTGACTACAAGATGTGGACCACTGTCGGAATCTAGTCAGTGGTGTACATCATGAGTCGCCGATGCGGCATCGAGCAGGTAACACATCGGAGGCTAGCAGTTGTAGTCACTGCGTGATGACACTGCTGCATAGTACCCTACTGCCTTGTTTCCGATGTAGTCACTCTCCTGTAGTGACTCCGTCGGCCACCATAAGGTAGGTTATTATGGCGTGACGGCGGTGGTGACTGCAGAGATCCAGTGCGATGTAGTCACTCTGCCGCCAGGAATTTTGCAGTGTAGTACTGTGTATTTTGCAGGCGGCGAGTGGCATGATAGCCCGGCAACTTATGAAACCGCCCGGCCGTATGGCATATTCCATATACTCGTTCAGTTTTGTGGGGTTCATTATCGAACCCCAACGGTTTTAGCTTGTATTTATATTATTTATTAACATGGGCCTAATTTGTTTGTGATATTTCAAGCGTTTTAAAATTTCAAAATAATCCCATACACGGTTGACGATGGAAATTTACTGAATTTAGAGAATGCACGTCATTCACCACCTGGTATTTTGTAATGTCAGAGAGGGTCTGTCACGGTCCCCTACGCACTGAACAAGTGCTGTACAGCGGTATAACGATACACTCTAATCTCGTACGTGAGTTTTCAGTATTTTGGATTTTCAGTATTGATGGTCACGTCCCATCAGCTATCGGCTGTAAATTACTCCTTCTATTTTGTTCTTATCAATAGTAATTGGTGGATGGTCAAATCAGGCGTCTGGATTCCTGTGCAACTCAAACGGTAACTGGGTACGATTTTCTTCACCCAACATTCTTAGTCCAACCGAGGAAAGGGAATTTTTCGTGCAATTTGACGGCAGCGTCCTGGAAGTAGGAGAAGTTGGGGAAGCAGCGTTCATGACTGTAAATTACAGTTGTGCCTTGGATGTCAAGTATGTTGGCATAGCGTCTGGTTGGGGCGGCAACGTTGAATGGAAATTGTGTGAAAATGGTAAGGTTATTTTGTTTTACACACATCCATCCACCACGGCCACTCAACACACCCCACACACACCCATCACCCTTACGTGATATAGCTCACACAAAAATATATCATAAGCAGCGGCGTAGCTGGGAATTATTCCAGGGGGGAGGGCAAGCCAAACTTAAAATTAACAAGATTATTATTATTATACTATTAGTAGTAGATATCTACATGTGTGTAGTATACATACATTTTGTGTAGCCAGATCACCCCTCCCTGCGCCATACATAAATTGGCACAGCCTTATTTCCCTAATATTAATTTATTTTAAAAAGTGAAATTTAGTTCGGTAAAGCTAGGCCTTGAACCCACGCCGCAACTAGCCGGTATCGCGGCTACAGTATATATATGACCGGAATATAGGCTAGTGCCCTAAAAGCAACACATTTTGATTTTTTTTGTTATACTTTTCCAATTGTTTCCGCCCTTTTTTCTCTACTAATTCTTTTTGCCGTTCCTTCTTCTTCGCTTCCGCCACCCCTTCGTTTTGCGCCCCTTCTTCTTCCGTCGCCCCTTCGTTTTGGACGCCCCCTGCTTTTACCCCGGGGGGCTCGCGCCACCAAAGCCCCCAAACAAAAATACGCGCATGTCTGACTACTGTATGGGGTCTGTTGTTGAAATTGTTGTTGAAATCAAATTTACACACAGAAAAGGTAATTAAAAACCATAAAAATCTAAAATCTGTCGGGGGAGGGCAGCCAATAATTGTTATTGGCTTTATAGCAGCGGCGGTCTACACGGCACTCAAATCCTCATCTCGAATTGATAGCAGGAGTGCGCATTACTGGGGATTTCGCCTCCAGTATGCAATCGCCCTTTGACACATATTTCATGATCCTTCTGAAGCCGGGTCGAACACCTGACAGGCTGATATGGATCAATTTGCTGACCAACTATATATGAAGACCTGAGCGCAAGAAGACCGTAAGTTCACCTTACCCCTCAACATGTATACCCTAAAGTTACATAGAGTTTCTTAGGGTTTTATAATGTTTAATACATGTTCCAGGGTGAAAACATCATGAAAGGTTGTGAAAGATTTGCTTTGGCCCCTGAATATGTATAATACATTACCAAACTATACGAAACTATACGCAACTTTAGTGTACACATGTTGAGGGGCCAAGTGGACTTACGGTCTTCTTGCGCGCAGGTCTTCATATTGCTCGTGTAATTCCATTATTGCCTCTTGGTATTGTTATGCAGTAAAAAATATTTGTTATATTTTTAAGTCTCTGTTTTTGTTTGTTCTATTTTCAGATGACGAATAATTATGTGATTCGGAGTTGACGACGATTCCGTCAAGATTACGCGAAGTAACCAGAAATAATGTTGTCGGCGAAATTTATTTATTATTTAGCGATTTAATTAGAAAAACTACACAATACTTCTTTATCATCGTTTGCACTTCTCTTTTACTCTCGTGTTCATTGTATGTAGCCAAAAGACAAGACACAACTTTAACTTTAAAAATTATTACATTAATATCATTATCGATTCAAGTGGAGTTCTTCCACGCTATATGATTGGATCTCGTCGGTCGTGTTTTATAGTTTTGATCGCATCCAATTTCTAACCAATGAGATGGACCGTTACATCTTGTGCCTTAAACTACGACCCATGTTATTGGCAGACAAGAGTTGATATTTTTTTAAAGACATAACATGTTGTGGGATATAAGGAAATAAATAATTCTAAACATTATTAAGCCAACCGAAAACATTTAATTTGAATTTTAGCTAACATGTTAATCAAGTGGAGGGAAATACTTAAATACCTCGGTATAGATGAGTTGACCTATGATGTCACATGTTTACATTCAGACCGCCCTCTGTTGTCTCATGCCAGGCAAAATAATACAGGAGTGTCTATGGCAGACCACATAAATCTCTTCAAAACCCAACTTTTAAAAACCTTTGTGAAGTTTTGTGTGATACTATGTATATAGCTTGATACATTTTGTAAACAAGTTTGATAACAGTTTTACTAGTATTTGCTTTGAAACCAAAGTTAATGAAGAAAAATCAACTTCTTCTATGTAAACTATAGTATTTTTTGCCTGGCAGTTTTGATCTCATACCAACAGAGGGCGTATCAAATGTAAACACATGTCAACTCATCTATATTATACTGTATCAATGTCTGAGACATATCTTAATGAAATTTAACTTGGTAATTCAAGGAAATAATAATTGGAAGTAGTATAAATATGAGTAAAGGTGTATCAATAAAACTAAACGAAATGCTTCGAACATAAATACGTCTTTAAAGAACTATTTCTTTTAAGTATACAAATAAAATAGCCAACGCATAGAAACGCGCTTTACTCAATTAACTGATAAATCAGTTTTCATATTATGCTTTTTCTGTTTTTGAAAATGTTGATTTAACCAAAAAAATGCAATTTTGCAAATCCATTCCTCGGATATGCGTACGTACATGCCACAGGAGGCTGTATATCTAAATCAAAACTGTTGGGGACTATTATTCGCCTTAGAATAGCGAAAGGTGAATACAATTTTTGAATGTATTGCCCAGCACTATAAGTAGGCTGCACTCCTCCTCTGTCATGTCTGTGTATGTGTGCAATCATACATGTATATTGAATACAGTCCCTCATTTCAAATATATAGTTTTGGTTTCTCTATTGTTCAGAAACCAAAAATCAAGGGATTAAAATGTGGAGATGAACTGGTATGCAATCATAACACTATTGTGCTGGGAGGACCGGGTATATATAATCAAAAGTATAATGGCCTATAACCATACGTATATAATAGCCTATTGTGCTAACATTTTCATTATCGATATCTATCAACGCGGGCGACTTTTGCCGTAGGTGGCATACTTCCATGACACCATAAAATTACACCCGCGTTCCGAGATTCGTTTGACAAGTTATGCATAGACATCGTTGGATATATACGAGACCTAGGCCTACATGTAGAAATCATGTGCATATATTGAGGGGTGGGGGGGGGGGGGGTTTGTTTATTTGTCTGAAATATAAACGATGCATGATGATGTAGATGGTTTGATTATGAATTAGATTATTCCCCGGAAAGCACAACCCATACCTCTTACCTATGTTCCCTCCGCCACCTATATATAACCTCCTCCCTCCCTCTCCCCACACTCGATATCGACTCTTCCCTATTATTCCACTCCACTCTTGAGCCCCCCTCTCCCCCTCCTTCCCTTCCCACTTCCAATGCTCTCTCCCCTGTGTTTCTCTTTCTCCCTTACCCTTACCCCCTTACCCCCCCCCTCACACACACACACACACCCCCTCTTTCCCTGGCGATCTCTTCTATCTCTCTCTCTCTATTCTCCAATAAATAAATTGAATAAAAGTTAGTTTAAACCAGCTTTCTATGATATTGATTTTCCGTCATGCGACATGCACATAAATAGAGTTATGTATAATAGTGTTGATATCAATGAAGTCATAATCTGTCAAGCGGCTATTGTAATGTCTGTGGAAATATTTCGATGGTCTATATATTTTCACAGTGAAATCAGCTTAGGCTAATTCGTAGTCTCAAGTCAATGCTTTCAAACTAAATCAATGCTTTCAAATGTAGACTGCTTTGTTCGACTTCTCTGCTCGTGAATATTGCACTACGAAATTTAAACATTTCTTTTGTATACTTAGAGTAGGTAACTTCAAATCAAATAATTTTACGATCCACACCACTTATAAGAAACTGAAACCAAAACCGAAACTGACTGACACAAATGTTCGGTTTTAAACAAAAGGTAGAAACAATGAGTTCGATATCTTATGATTCAAGTGGTTAGGCAGGACAATAGGAAACCACGTGACCAAAACCAAAACCAAAACTAAAACTATATATTTGAAATGAGGCAATGCCGCTATTTTCGAAAACAGGGTACAGCATAAGGTAAATTTCCATATAATTACGAGTCGTGTCTTTATGCATATTCTTTGGGTGACAGCGTACATCTAGTGCAGGGCAATATATTAAAAATAGCTATGGTAATTAATCCTGTTACATCACTACTTCAACAGCGAATAGAAGATATGGTCACATGCGGCCACTAGTACAGGGCGCTATGTGGTGATATTTGAGGTAGCATTTTGTCTTGCTACATTAGTGGAGCCAGTGATTCTTACACCTCAAATGATAAAACTAGAATTGGTTCCATTTTGTCTATGCCCTCTATGCTTCCCACGAGTGGTCAAAGGTCATAATGGGGTACACAATGTAAAATGTGTTCTATCGTGTTATAATGTGCCTCAAATCGTTCCTCTGATTGCTAGGTATAAGAAACTCATTTAAAAATTAAAAGGAATAAATAAATTTTCAGATCCTGTTACATCCATTCGAGGTCCTCATGCTGCGAGGAGATACGAATTTTAAGAAAGACCCATGTTTATAGTAAAATTGTGTCAAAACTTCGAGCGCTTTTTAAAGGGGGCGTCATTTAGCATTACCGCATAAGTTCGAGAGATTAAATAAATAGTTTATAATGAAAAGTAAGATTTGGTATCTCCTCGCAGGATGAGGACCTCGGATGGATTCGTGGGGTAACAGCGTCTGACAATTTACAAATTCTATTTTTTTTAAAATAAAACGGACATTTACTTTTCCGTATGCCAAAACATTTTAACAAAATGGAGATATTCTACTTTTTTAACGTTTGATTTATTTAACACAATCAATGAATCATGTAAGAAACTTTAAACTTCAGACTTCATAACGTTAATATGATTTATTACAATTAAATATGATTGTTAATTCAATTCAATGGGATTTCTTATGTGAGTGTGCGATTGCGCTGACTGTATATAATTTATAATTTCAATGCTTCGCGTGCTAGCCACATGATTCAACATGAAGTCCAATTTTTAAAATATTTTCTTAAATTATCAAGAGCTATCTTAACAACCACTGAACCAATACTAGGATTGTTTGTACTCATTTTAATGCATATTTAATGCTGATTCCAAATATGGTCATGAAAGTTTATAATTCTGAAATTTTTTAATTTTTCAAAACAAAATTTGAAATTTGTCGTCTGCAGTCAACACCCGCGTAGAGAGTTAAGGACACCTATCAATTTCTAACCAATGACAAAAATGTTTTGAAACCATCGCGGCTGGTTTAAATTGGGACATGCATGCAAGTTAGGGGAAAAGAAAGAAGAAGGAAACTGCAGGGTTTGAAAGGGGTACATCGGGTGACATTAAAAGTTGGATACAATAATTTTGAATGGAAAACTTTTATGTATGAATGACCATATGACTATGAACACTATCAGAATGGAACCTGTGATAGGTTCTGAGGGCTGTGCAATAATTATGAGCCCCCCGGGAGTAAAATTTCCAAACGGCTCGCCAAAAATCGCTTGGCACCCCCCTCTCGGCCCGCCAAAAATCGCTTGCCCCCCTCTCAGCCCGCCAAAAAATCTTTGCCCCCCTTCAGTAAATTTTCATCGTCAACCGTGTATTTGAATGATTTCGAAATTTTAAAACGCTTGAAATGTCACAAACAAATAGGCATATGTTAATAAATAATATAAATAAAAGCTAAAACCGTTGGGGTTCGATAATGAACCCCACAAAACTAACCGAGTATATGGAAAATGTCATACGGCCGGGTGCAGTGGTTTCACAAGTTGCCAACTCGATCATGCCATTCGCCGCCTGTTTAGAGCGTTTTATTTAAAAGGCGCCGCCAGAAAGTGTGCCAAAAATCACTTGCCCTCCCCCTCTAGGATGCTAAAAATATGAGTTTGTAAATTGTGGAGCCCTATATAATTTTGTGGGGTCACTTCTGGGGTCATTTTGAGTGTCATATACTCAAAATAACGCCTGAATACTGCCTTTTTGGATTCAGCAGCAGAGAGGCAAATAAGGATAATTTACTGGGTGGGCAATTTAATTGATATTTGCCCTTAAATTAGGGAAAATAATTTACTGGGTGGGCAGCAGTAATTAATGGCATCCAGACGTTTGGATTTTCGGAAATGTAGACCTGTTTTTGCATAAAACTTGTCTTTGATGTGAAAGTGGACTTTACCCTCCCCCTATAAAATGCATCTTATGCCGATATTAGCTTATTCAGCAACTTTCAAGAAAATTATCACTCACCATTACTCCATGGTAGAAAAAAAGCAGTAAAATTAAGTGGGAAGGGTAATGTTTTGACTCTTGAATTACTACACATCACTTACAGATTAAAGAAATATAAATTTAATTATACCTGTTTTGGATGAGAGTCATTTTCTAAAATATGTTGAAATTATTTGATAAGAAATTATGAAAATCTGTTAAAAACACGAACAAAACTAGTAGTATTACTAAACCAGTATTTGACCAGGTATTTACTTATTTCAATGTAATAATAATTCCCAGTAATTTCCAGTATCAGAGATACCACTTCTTTTGCCTGAATTCCTTCTTTTATTAAGTCAAAATTTCCGCACTTCAGCCCATTTTGGGAATTTTTATCCAAATTTACACATTATTTCAGGGGTTTTTTTCACAAAGTTTCCTGCGGTATAAGTTGGTATTCCCCTGTATTTTCCATGCACCCAAGCCGGTAAATGAATTGACTAGAATTTGGCAATATATGGCTAACCCTGATAAAAATTGGATCGATTAAGCCCATATTTATTGGTCGAGCTATGAGTATTAAAATATTGGACGAGACGTAGTCGAGTCCATTATTTTAAAACTCATAGCGAGGCCAATAAATATTTGGCGTAAAGCATCCAAAATGTGATTTTTTGGTCAAATATGTGATTAATTATAGTTGGAAAATAGGTCAATATAATTCATTATTATGTTCTCAGAATCTTCCTTCCTATACTTTGTACAGAGTTGAAGAGTCCAATATAATCAACACTTGGACTCAAAACTTGGACTGTGTTGGATAGGCTCACTTTTCCCCCAAAAATGTTGTATTCTACAATTTTTTGACCAAAATTCATTTTTGACTTGCTCATTCAAAAAAGTTGTAAACATGGTAAATGAATAAATTAGCAGATGTTAAGAAAAGATTTTCATAATTCAACTGCAAGAGTTATTACCGTCGATTTGGTTGAAAAAGGAGGTGAGACATGATCAAATCTCTCCAGGTAACAAACCGTTATGTCATTATATATTAAAACACGTTATAAATGAAACAACAACAGGATTGCTTTTACAAATATCATATTTAATAACAATAACATAAGAATAATAACATAAGAACATAGAGGGTTTAGAAAGGAGCAATGTAGTTAGAGAACACCATCTTATGTCAGGTTCAAATCCTTGTGTTAAACTTCATTTTAAACATGTTCTTGTTTAACAAAATGAATAAACCAGTAACAATAATATGCCAGGAATTTAGCATCTCTAACCACCATGCATGATTCTTGACTTGTACATAATTATAGACAAAATGTTCGCTGTCCAATAATGTTCTAAACATTTTCTTGTTAATTGTTAAAATTGCTTGAATATTACTACCATTGTTTAGATCAGTTTATTTCAGTTCAGAAAAGTGTTTCAATGATTTCTATATAAAGATAAATAAGCAAGAAATCACGACTGATCCCCTCATTACCATTTATTTCTGTAGTTTTTATTTCATTGCTAACAAATGTCTCCCTTGAATTTGTTTTAAGTGGTGAAATCAAAGCAGAAATTATAGTTTCATCGTTAAAAATGAGTGATTGCCAGTTAGCCAATGAAGTGTGTCGTATTTTTGGCGCAAGAAGTAACGGTCCATTTCATTGACCAGTTATTATAATATCATTAATTTGGTCCTTCCAAATTTGGTCAAATCATAATTTCAGTTTAAACATGATCAAATATATCTGAAATCATTACATTTTCTCTTAAAAAAACAAATTTATTGCCAAAACAAATTTATTCACACAGTACTTTTGTTACATTTTTCATCTTTTATAAGTTGTATTCTGCTTTTGTTGGATGACCTACAAGCCAGTTATATGACAAATCATTTAAGAAAAATTACAATAGGATACCAATTTTAGTAAATAATTTAAGAAAATTTACAATAGGGTACCATTTTTTTGTTTGTTTTCCCCAATTATTGTCTTAATAATAAACATCGTTTTGGAACTTTATTGGTTCCGCGTGCTCTTTGAATCTGTATTTCCACTATCCACTCTAAAGAATCTCTTGTTGGTTAGCGTCTGCAAGAAAACAAAAACAAAAAATCCACAACGGTTTAAATAGTCATTATCTATATTCAGTAAAAAATAGACAAAAAGAACCTGTGAATTTTTACTTGAACCATGAGGGGGTCAATGGTAAGCTTTATATGGAGGAAAGGGGGGAAATATAAGCGTAGGTCTATGCGGCGAGCGGTAATGCGAATTTTTGGTGGGATTGTTTTTTTCGTGTCAAAACTCACACTCCCCATCCCCTAGTAAATATTGGACGGTGTCTTACCTTCACATGTGTATTCTATCTCAAGATATTTGAACGTGAAAGGACACGGATTACCAAACACACTGTTTTGGGCCTTGATGTCACATGTTTGAAGTCCGTTACATCGCTCTTGAACCACAGCTAAGGAATCATCAGCTGCGCAGTTATCTGTGTAGATCCATTGGAAAAGTCCACCCCTACATGGAGTGTATGATTGGCGACCGTACATTACCGATACAACAGAGATAGTTTGACCAGCATCGCATTTAAGGTGGAAGGTTCTATATTGACAAACACGACCCTTTTTTTGTTCCACCTGCAAAAAGACAAATACATTTTTATAATTGGATAGGCTGGAGAAATACCATCAAATCCAAAATGGCTAGCCAACCATGAAGGTATTGGAACATTTTAAACCGGTAAAAAAAGTGCCCGTGCATATAGGTCTGCATGTGAGGCTTTGTAAACTGCTTTGTTTCTTGAACGTGGTTTTATCGGTTCCGGAAATCGGTGGTTAAATTGTCAAATTCATATTGTTTATAATTATTAAAAATTAATCATTTGAATGCCATTTGGTATGTCCAAATTTGATCTTTTGTATTGAAGATATAAATTTTCCCCCAAAAAAACATCCAAAAAATCTTTTTGGGAAAAATTTATATCTTCGATATGAAAGGTCAACATTTCAATTGATGGCCGGCTTTTCATCCCAGCTACATGCACTTTAAGTACATATCATTAGATTTATAAAGTTTACTTAGAGGACTGTTAAATATAAAACAATATAAAAATATAAATTTTTAATAATATCGCGAATTTCAAACAATCAAAATTAGTTGATATCAGGAGGACATACCTGGTATCCAGTATGAAATTCGGTAGGGCCTAGGTATGGTGAGCTCTCAGGTCGTACAAAATACTGTGCATACGTCATGCTATCTGATTCCTTAAGGGAAGGGGTATGAACGTTTGGACAGTATTTATTGTGGGACATTAGAGCACATCAGATATATCGAATTGCATTCTGAATACGAAGAATGGCCTTCTGATTTCAAATAATTTGGATTTTTGAAATTCGCAATGTAATACACATTTTATGGCAAATCATTAAAAAATGATATTTTTGATATTTAACAGTACTCGAAGTAAACTTTATAAATCTGATGATTTCTACCTAAAGTGTGTTTAGGTGGGATGAAAAGCCGACGATCAATTGAAATTGTTGACCTTTCGTATTGAAGATATGGATTTTTTTCCCAAAACACCAAAAAAAAATTAGGTCTTTTTGGGAAAAAATCCATATCTTCAATATGAAAGGTCACAATTTTCAATTGATCGTCGGCTTTTCCTCCCAGCTATATACACTTTAAGACTATATCATTAAATTTGTAAAATTTACTTCGAGGACTGTTATATCTCCAAAATGTGAAAAATATCAAATAATAAATTGTCATAAAATTTGTATTATATCGTGAATTTCATAAGATGAACATTATTTGATATCAGAAAGACATTCTTCCTATTCAAAATACAATTCGATAGGTCTGATGTGCTCTCATGTCCCACGAAAAATGCTGTCGAAACGCTCAAAACGCTCATTCCAGTTCCCTTAAGAGTTCATAATTATCATGCTTACCTTCCGTTTTACAGGATTTATTTATCCTGCAACAAAGCTTCTCGGCAAAACACCTAAGACGACAGTCCTGATAAGCATAATACTTAACCATACTGGTTAGCATTTCATCATTCACAGGTGTACATACTGGATTTTCTTCTTCAGACGAAGAGTGCGCTTCTATTTGTCCATTTATTGCTGCGAGACCGCACACCACAATAAAAACGACCGGTAGTGTTGATGTCATCTTTTAATATATAAACGGACATACATAATAATTCAATGAAATCACGAGATCAATTTAATTATGCTTAACCGTAATTCTTAATAATAATAATTATACAGAGGAAAGACGAAACACGCATCGCACACTAGCATAGGTCGTAATTGGTAGAAGTAATTTCTTGGCTATTTATATTGCACTAACACATAATTGTCCCGAAAATACAAATGCATACTTAAATTGTATAAAGAGCAAAGAAATTGTCTTTTAACAATTACGAGCTCTTTACCAAAAGACTAATTTTATGGCCATTTAATGGTAATTATAATCATAAGCACTGCATATACACAGATTTATTCAAAGTACGCAGCATCAAGGGAGTGCAACAAACGGTTCAACCATTTGTTCACAACTACATTAACCGTTGCAAAATTTAGAGTGTAGGCAGATAAACCAGAATAAACTCCGGACATACCTTCTTTGTGCTAGTGTGCGATGGGTAGTTCTTCTTTCTCTTGTATAGGAAGGTAGTTACTTTTTCGATGTGTTTATATTGAAGGCGATAGTGTATATCCCATGCAAGCGAAGAACGTATATTTGAAGAAATACAAATACATGAGTTATTTTTGCATAAAAGTATTACATTGCTCACTAATTCGTTTGATACTATTCCTATTACCCGTAAATATAACGGTAAAAACAAAATTATATTATACAATAGTTAGTAAATAACAGCACCAAAAAAAACGAGCTTTGCTTTTCCTAAGTCGAGCCCTTTGAATCCAGGCCGTAAGTCGCTCTGTGAGAATGTGAGTTCTAAGGTGTCTCAAACTTACCCCCTTCCCCATAAACAAGTCCTGTATACGCCTTTGCATGGGTGCGTTTCCACCAAACAGGTAACTCTTCCATCCTTTCACTAATCTGTACTTTACTTCAATATGGAATCGGTAGAACCTGTTTATGTGTTTACTTAATTTCTAACCAACATCCTGTATTTTTCTCGTATATGTTTCAATTTGTTTGTTTGTTTGTTTGTTTGTTTGTTTAACCGGTCGGTCTAGGTGGACACATGCTTGGGTCCAGATGGGACCAGGCTCAAGAAAAATGCCTAAGCCAAGCCTTAAAAGCTTATATAAGCATGCTGGTTTATATGAAGAGAAAAGAAAGAAGCAGGATTGTTGAAAAAGAGCAAGGAAAAGAAAAGCCACTCACAACCAATCAATGTTACAATTTTTGCTCTCAGCCTTTGGGTCGAGAAATAAGAAATTGGGAATTCTTATTCCAAGGCCCGATACAAAGGCTGAAAACAAATCTTACCTTATGAGTAGACAAGTGATACAACAATTAGCAAAATGGTCCTCTGTTATAAAAGGTTGAACAGTCTGATAACATTTGTGATGTTTATCTCCTCTTAAATATATCATATCAATGTATCGATCACTATCAATGTCATCATATTAGTAACCCCTCAAAAAGGCTGAAAACAAACTCGTAGGTGTCATCTAGTAGGTGCTGAAGAGACCAAACGTGTTTCAAACAATCATTGATTTTTTTATGTAATTTGTCAACATAATCACTATTGCGATTATCGCGCGAAAAAAGTGTAAGAAAATTGAGACACGAATCCTAGGATAGGGGAATATTTCTACGCTGTAAGTTGCAGACCAACATGAACTTCACACCACACATGCACTTCACACGTCAACACCATGACACCTTGTGGCTATTGTTATAGTGCCCATGCATATCTCTTAACGATGGATTTTACCCGTATGAGAAAGTGGTTCTCAATCATTAAAGGGTCGTTCCAATAAGGTAGTGGTCTCCGAAAAGTTTTTCAAAAATTCATTAATTTCCCAGAAAGTAAAAATAGCAGTTTAACAAAAAAATGATTTATGGGGGGCATAATTATCGTATCATTACAAAAGATCTGACACCAATGTAAACATTTGTTTCGGTGACCCAAGTTCATAGTCATTTTAACAAATCGCCTGGAATTGCATATTTAGGTTTCAGCAATTGTCCGAAAACAGGTGGTATGTTTTTTGACAAGAGTTTTCGCTTGGAATTTAGATACTTAGTGACATCAGTACTCACGATTTTAATTTTCAATGCATTTTGGACACAAAAAATATCGCTTGCGTAAATACCGATACTTTTAAAGGTATCAACATTAAAAACTATCCACCTTAGTTCACTTAAGGGGTGGGGTATGAACGTTTGGACAATATTTATTGTGGGACATTAGAGCACATCAGACATATCGAATTGCATTCTGAATACGAAGAACGTCCTTCTGATATCAAATAACTTGGATTTTGTGAAATTCGCAATGTAATACACATTATGACAAATGATTAAAAATTGATATTTTTGACATTTAACAGTACTCGAAGTAAGCTTTATAAATCTGATGATTTATACTTAAAGTGTATGTAGGTGGGATGAAAAGCCGACGATCAATTGAAAATTTTGACCTTACGTATTGAAGATTAGGTCTTTTGGGGAAAAGTCCATATCTTCAAAATTAAAGGTCAACATTTTCAATTGATCGTCGGCCCTCCAGCTACATACACTTTAAGAATATGTCATTATATTTATAAAATTTACTTCGAGGACGGTTATATATCAAAAATGTGAAAAATATCAAATTTTAATAATTTGTCATAGAATTTGTATTTAATATATCGTGAATTTCAAAAAATGAAAATTATTTGATATAAGAAAGACATTCTTCTTATTCAGAATGCAATTCGATATGTCTGATGTGCTCAAAGTCCCACAAAAAATACTGTCGAAACGCTCAAAATGCTCATTTCAAATCCCTTAACGTTTTTGAAACCATGGATACCGTATCAGACCACAGGCGATGAATAAATTTAAAACTAGATATAAAAGAACCAGCGTGGGTCTTCTCAATATGAAGTTTTGTTATTCATCGCGTTGTGATAAAAAAAAAAATTGAATTTTGGACATGCTTTTCCCTGTTTTTTATAACAAGGAAATACTTTACTTACTCCAAACTTCCCACGTAGTCTTGACCCAATGTACGTTGCTGGTTGTTATTATTCCTAGGCGAGTTTAGTTATTTACTTACATTTGACTACAATGTTTGCCCACAGAATGTTGGAGTATATTCCTGATAAGGTAATGGCGACTGCATCACGTTAGCTACAACATTCTACTCAGATGTGTGAGAGTTTGTGACGCTATGCATTCACGGTTTTACTACTAGCAATTCAAACCTATGACAAATTTGTTTGCGATATGCTATACCATTTTTCACCCTGAAGTGGCAGTGACGTCAGTACAGTTGCGCATTTCAGTGGTCACAGCCTCAAATCGCTAGCGCCCGGTCGAAACGCTGGTGTACACACGCACGCGCTTAAAGACGACGTATACTACAACCACATCAGGGTGAAAATGGTATAGGTAATATATGAAACCTCAAACTGTCAAAGGAAGCAGGCGTTCGTTTAACGAACTTTGCCTGTATAATGCAAGTGCAAGCGTCGCCCGAACAGTGAAGCTTTCCGCATGACGAATATGGATTTCTAGTATCATGATTTCTAGGATTTGTAAGGAATTCATCACGATTTTATAATATCCAGCTATAATTTTTCATTTAATTACACTGAACATTGGCAGACCCGACCTTCCACATGTAGTTAGCGCCACATTAGATTGTGTATGTTTCATCTTGGAATAACAGTTACAAGAAATATTTATAAAATAAATAAACGAAATACATTATTGATGTTTATATTTAGCGCATGTGTCCAGAGGATTCAAAGCGCTGTAATTTCTTGCCAATGGTGAATCATCAGAATCAGATCACATCAACTAGACTGGTTGCAACCGAACCCGGAGTAAATCTATCCACATCCACCAATTTTCTCAGCCGTTCCCCAAATTCTATTGGAAGTTTTTGATAACTAAACAACAAAAATATCGACAGAATGCAAGACTGGTGTAAGTGCACTTTTTACAGTAGACGCATATGTGTGTTCCACCCTCCCATATACATCATCCAGAAATTCGGCTAGCCCGAATTATCTGAATGAAAATTTGTCTACTTCGCGTAAAAATGAAACAAGTAATTATTTTTGGAATCGTTTGACCGAGCAGCCAGCACAGCGTCTTAGACCCTTTCCTTATTTTATTATCTTATTCAATTCAATTCAAATTTCTTGTTAAAAAAATTCGGGTTTATTTTTATACATAACAATAAGCAATATTGGAAAATGATGATAATTTGATTTGATTTGATTTGATTTGTTCGGGTTTTGACAACCCTGGATAACCCAAGAAAGCCTCTATTGAAGCTTATTTCCATTGGGGTCCATTTGAACACCGGGACGGGTTGGGAACAGTCAGGGGTTAACACCCTACTCTTTTCGAAACTGGCTGCGAGATACATGTACAGGTATGGCTCTCTGTACACGGGACCGACGGCTTAACGTCCCCTCCGATGGACGGAGTACTTTCGTGATTCATTTACCCAATTCTAAATGAACCATGGGGAGAGCGGAAATCTGAATTTAATCTACAGAAGTTGCCAATTAATTTCAGACTTTTTTCCAAGTCAATATCCCAGCAAATCGCCACCGCCGGGAATCGAACCCGGGACCTCATGCACTAAAGGCAAGTACCCTAACCATTGCGCCACGCTCTCCATCATAATAATTATTTAAATTGTTTAATGATACTTTTAAGAGTATCTGTTTTTTAATCTAAAAAACTATCTACATTAGTTCTCTAAACTTTATTGAAACCGTGTGTACCATATCAGACCAGGGGATGATTTAAGGAAGCCCCATCATGCACTGCAAACGTGTTATCACCAGAGTTTCAACTGCCACTTTACTTTTCAAATCCCATTGAATTCTGTGCAAAAGATGTTTTTAAGAATTGTGCGTGTGTCATTATTACTTGGTCGATTTCAGATCTAAAGTGATGTATGCATGAAGGATAATTCACACCTTCTGTAGGTAATATAAAATGTGAAATCGACTAGCATTGTGAATGCGTTTTTATTGTAAATATATCAGTCCAAATTCAAATTTAACCATGCCTGTCAATGCAATGTGCGTGCAGTGGTGTCATGTTCACTCACACAGCTGTGCTAAACGCAAGTCAACACAGTGGCGTGGTGGGAAGAGCTTAAGTGGAATATTTTCTAAGCACCATGCGGCCTGTACACAAAGCTGAAAGATGAAGGTCAGCCAAATCCAATGATATTTGGTATGTAGTCTAGCTAGGTCAGATGGTTCACAACTATGATAGTAAAAAATCAGGTGACCCCCTGGGGAAATTCCATGACCCCCTAAAATTGGCCCTCTTTTGACCTGCCTCAGAATTGATACAGCTTAAAAATGAACAACATTTGACATCATGAAAATGTCCTTTGAAATAACCTGGGTCTGACAGAAAGTTGAACATATTGGAATTGAACTATGCTTTATAAGATGACCTATTGAGACAAATTTATTTCTTTTGATATAATTACGTAATATCATCGTGGAATTTGGGCAAAAACAGGATTTTTCATAATTTTGAAAGTAGCGAAAAAAGAGCATTTTTCAAATCACATTTTCTGCTATATTCAGGCTAACATTGGATCAAACCTTTTGAATAATATAACCAACATGTTGTACTTCTGAAATATGTTTAAATTACCGTGGGACTTTTTTCATATACTGCAGGGGAGTTTGTTTATTTTGGCGGATTTTCCGTTTTTTGCTTTTTTTTTTGTAGACTCAATTAACGTTTTCCAATGTATAAACATACTAATTATTTTACATTCACAATACGGCTTCAATTCTCAACCAAGGTTATTATTGATTTAAGTTTGATAACTATTTTCATGTGGATTTTGCTCTTTTATTATAGTGGAATTTGCTAATTTTCATGGAATTTGCATATGAATCTCCCTGCTAACTAATGATATGAAACTCGGGTTTCCTAGATTGATATGATATTTATTTTGATTGCTGATTTTAGAAATATGTTTCTAATAACAGCATTTTTTTTTTTTTATGGAATTTGTTTTTTCCAAGGAATTTGTGTCTTTAAACATATTTTCGAAAGTGGAATTTGCAACCAACATTACACTGTTTAGGTAATAAATCATATTTAAAATAAAATTGACTAATATTTAGTTAACTGTTAGATAAGGCAAAAAACAACAACACATTTATAACAAAACAAAACAAACACCACGCCATACTTCATATAATATCTACTACCAATGCAATGGAATTTTCATTTCTTTTCAAAGGCGAATTTGATAATATGAGTTATCTATCAAATAACATGTACAGGTACTTCAAGCATTGTCTAAAATTGAATGTGAATATGTACATGTAATGATGTACGTTTACAATATCTCATTGAGCGTGAGACTCACGCATTCGGGGACTTCATCAGGTGTCAGATCTATTGTCATTTGGTCTAATACCATTTGGTCTAATACCCATTTTATCTACAGACTTGACATTTAGTATGGAATATTTTCTCGCAAAATTCGAGGACTGGGCTGGAATTTCGGACTTTATGCAAAATTGTTCTGTTATTATCAAAATCAAATGTATAGGGGTTTGAGGTGATATTTCCTAAACTTCGTCAGCAATTGGCATTTATCACATTTGAAATACACTTGCAATGTACAAATTTTTGAACATGGGAGGAGATTAAAATATGGCTCTTAAAAGTGGTACGTACCCAGAAAGTTTAAATGACCCCCGGGGTCAAATGTTATAAACTTATGGTACAAAAACAACTGCGCGGATTTCTGGTTGTCCAATGAACTCACGCTGCTTCTTTGTGTACAATAAGATTGTAAGGGGCCATTCAAACTTTCTGAGTGCGTACCACTTTTAAGAGCCATATTTTTAAAGCTCCTCCCACTTTCAAAACTGGTAAATTACAAGTGCATTTCAGTTCTGATGAACACTTATTGGTATTAAGGTTCAGTAAACATCACCTTAAACCTCAATAAATTTGATAATAACAGAACGATGTTGCTCAAATTCAGAAATTTTACCCCCACAAAAATCCAATTCAGTCTCCTTAAAACCGCAATTTTAGGATAATTCACTACATTATGAGCGCCATAATGTAAACTAATGGAATTTGGAAAGCACATTTTCTGTCAAAAATTATGTTACACCATCTCCCGACACACCCCGATTAATATTTAGCCCGTGCGGTTTATGCAGACCCCTTCCAGACCAGTCTTGGAATTTTGCAAAAAAATATTCCATACTAAATATCAAGTCTGTATATACAAAAGGTCTAGTACCAGAAAGGCTAATTACCACGTCTAATAATCATATAGTCTAATGTCCATTTAGTATAATTTTGTTTGGTCCATTAGCCAGTATGTCTACTGACCATATAGACTAATAACCATTTGGTCTAATATTTTTGGCCCCCACATATATGTGGGGCTTATGTTATCATCCAAATGGTTGACTGGTTGTTTGTTTCTTTGTTTCTTTGTTTGGCTGTCCGGGCGGAAGCAAATTCATTAATCCACTGTGCAGCTTAAACGTAATAACCTATCAACACTTCAAACTTGGTTTGGTGATTGGTCATGGTAGGTTGATGTGCTGTATATTGTTCTGTCATGTTATTGGCATATTTATGAATATTAATGAGCTTATTTGCATATTTTGCCTACATTTTGCAGCTACATTTTCATTAATTCACTCTGCAGCTTAAACGCAATAACCGATCAACTTCAAACTTGATTTGGTGATTGGATATGGTGGCCTGGTGTGCTGTATAGTTTGTGTCATGATATTTGTATATCAATGAATATTAATTAGCTTATTTGCATATTTTGCCTATATTTTCATTCATCCACTCTGCAGCTTAAACGCAATAACCGATAAATTTCAAACTTGGTTTGGTGATTGGATATGGTGGCCTGATAAGCTGTATAGTTGTGTGATATTTATGAATATTGATGAGCTAATTTGCATATTTTGCTTACATTTTTATCAATCCACTCTACAGCTTAAACGCAACAGCCGATTATCTGCTAACTTGGTCTTGTGATACATGTAGTATATGGTGGCCTGATGTGCTGGATAGTTTTGTGTCATGTTATTTGCATATATTTTATTGATATTAATGAGCTTATTAACATATTGCATATTATTTGTTGTTTACACACCTTTGGGTGGGGGCCACCTTAATTATGAACCGCGTAAATTCTAGTATTATTAACAATCTGGCCTAATTACCTTTGATTTAATAACCGTTTGGTCTATTAACCGCATGGTCTAATAACCAGTTATAATATAATACTATGTCGTGTATTTGCCAATTCATCAAAAAAAATCGTCTACAACTGGTTACGGGCTGTAAATATATGTAAATGAGACGGGCACATGTATAAACATACTACATTCATCAAATATAGTGTACCCAAAAAATTAAGAAGACATATGCGGCCTGCATGTATTGAAAGTGGCATTTTGCCGGGCTATTTGTTCTTCTTTTCCGGTCTTTACAAGGTATATAAATAATATAACCGGTATAGGCTCATCATGCATCACCGGGGGTGCCACAGGCATGGGACATGGGCCAGTATGAGTTATATGTCACTCCAAACTTTAAAACGAAATAGGTTTCTATGGGGTTGACCCATAATTTTCATGTCAAAAAGGGAGGGGCCTTTGAGGTCTGTAAAGGGTGGCCCCGAAAATTTTTCATGATTTGCATCAGCCCCCACAAGTGTTTGTGAACGGTCCCTAGACTATTGGGTTTTGGTCTAAATGGTAAATAGGACCAAATGGTTATTGTACCAAATGGTAGTGGGACCAAGTGGATGTAGTAGAATATAACAAATTCTCACGCATCGTCAAATTTAATTTAGGGATTCATTCATGAAAACCACGCTTATACCAGAACATTTTGTGATACTATACTATTTCTTCATCATATACCATTATTTCTCCAACTGAAATCCCTACGCAGATCAGCCGGTCCTAAACGCTGGGCCATATCGCCGTTGTTTAGTCTCAAACAATCAAGCACGCCGTTAGGTAGCGCCATGTATGTAGACATATATGAATGTAAATTATTGACCAAATACAGCCAAAAATGGGATATTTGGACATTAAAAAGTCACTTCTAGGTAAAAACTTGCACTCAGTTGTTATTAATAATCTACATACTGATGTTATATAATATTTTCTTTCTGATTAATACAGATTGTACATAGTATTAGACAATATTAATATGCTCATTTTGATTTTGTTGATTTACGAACTAATGCAAAATGCAAAATAATAAATTGGAAAAAGATCCCACAATAGAAAAAGCATTTTCCTATAGTCAAAGGATGGGAAATGTTTATCTAAAAGGTCATATCAAACTCAGCCTGAATAAAGGCAATAATTAAGTTAGAAATTAGGTAAAATTTGTATTTTTTCTCATTTTCGACATTTTGAAAATATGGCTATATTGAGTTTATAAAAAATCCACCTTAATGAAATTGCTGGCTTCTGCAAATTTGTGAGGAGATTCACCAATATATGTATTTTTAATGCCAATTTGTTTGGGACCTGTTGAATTATGGAGTTTCTTACAATATTTCCTTGAAATGCGATGAAAAACTGCTTTTAAAAACATATTTTAGGTGATTTTGGAGCGATTTTTAGGGGGTGGTCATATTTTTTAACGGGGGGCTCCAGAGAATTTTTTAGTGATTATTATTAATATTATTGATGGCGGTCGACCTTCATCTTTCACGTCTGCAGGAAATTTGAAAATATGCCACTTAAATCATGCTCTTATATCAGACCGAAGGTGATGAACAGATTTAAAACTATAATAAAAAAGAACCAGCGTAGGTCTTCTCAATATGAAGTTTTGTCATATATCGCATTGTGATAAAAAGTTGAACTTTGGATATTCTTTTCCTTGTTTTTTTTTTATAACAAGGAAATGCTTTACTTACCCCCTAACTGACCACGAAGTCTTGACCCAATGTACGTTACTGGTTGGTATTATTCCAATTAGCCGAGTTTAGTTATTGACCACAATGTTTATGTTATCAGAGTATATTCCAGAAAAGGCTAAGTTATTTATTTATGACCAGACAAATAATTTGATATGCTAATGAGTGAAATCAAAGCTTGTTTAATTGTTGACCTCTGTATAACTCTCTGGGGTCACTACCGGAGTCATTTTGAGTGTCATATACACTCAAAATAGCGCCTGCTCGCCGCCTTTGTGGATTCAGCAGGTCCAAATAAGTAAAGATATCTACAATCCCGGACATAAATAGTTCGAACACTTGTGTCAAAGTAGAACTGTTTGAAACCGTATTTCTGTTATACTTGACATATTAAAATTTCGCTTTCTTTGATGTGAAGAGTGAACCATTTCCTACTACTACAACCCTCCCCCTGCCCCACCAATCAATGTTGAATGTTTCTAGGGGTGCATGACCAAAAAACAACTAACAACATTGATCGGGCGGAATGGGGGGCATATTTGAAGTACCCATGTTAAAGTGTTCGAACAATTTTGACTAGGATTGTAGGTTATCAAATTTTACTCAAAAATGCCTCAACAATTCTATACAAGCAATAAGTCGAGATTTTCATCTAGTCAAATGATGTATTTGATATTTCTTGCATAGTATAATTATACCTTATTTGAAAATTGAGTGCCCAACGCCAGGACTATTTTATTATATATTAAAACACGATATGAAACAACAACAGTACTGCTTTCACAAATATCATAATATTTAATAACAATAATATAAGAACATAATAGGGTTTAGAAAGGAGCAATGTAGTTAGAGAACACCATCTTATGTTAGCTTCAAATCATTTTGTTAAACACTATTTTAAAAATCTAAATTATTTATTAAAATTATTTCTTAAATTTATTGTTTTAACTAAAATACGTAATGGCTAATACTTTGTCACAGCTCCAAAATTAAAGAATTCTAATAGTTTCCTTTATATGTCTTGTTTAACAAAATGAATAAACCAGTAACAACAATATGCCAGGTATTTAGCATCTCTAACCACCATGCATGATTCTTGACTTGTACATACAGACAAAAATGTTCCATTAATGTCCATTAATTTTTTTAAACACAAAACACTTATATACAGGTTTATAGTTCAAAGTTGAACAAAACATAACTGAATTTCCATCTTTTATCTCATATCAAATAGACAGTTTTATCATTTAAATGTGATATATTATATAGGTTACCGTTCGCTGAGGTGACCATATAAATTATAAGACTGAAAATCATACTGAAACCCCCTTTACTCAGCTCAGATCTTAACTGTAAATTTTCGAAACTATTCCTTTCCACGTAAAGGCCGATTAATGTATTGTGTAAGGGATGGAATCAAAACGCCAGTTCCGGTCGGTTCTGTCCGATAGTCCGACTAGCAATAGCCGGTTGGTTTAAGTACCCAAACGGAGACATTTATGTCGATCTGTTTATTTCGCAGTCGCAGTAGCACATAGGCTACTTGAAATTTCACGGTCATAATAGCGCATACTTGATCGATTTATCTTACTCGTGTCTTGTCACCAAAGCAGAGTCAATGTTTGAAATGATTATTACCATTGTTTAGATCAGTTGATTTCAGTTCAGGAAAGTGTTTCAATGATTTTAATAAGGTAAATAAGTTATGACGACTAACCTTACTACCGTGTATTTCTGTAGTTTTGATTTCATTCCTAACAAATGTCTCCCTTATATTTGTTTTAAGTGGTGAAATCAAAGCGGAAATTATAGTTTCATCGTTACAAATGAGTGATTAGCAATTAGCCAATGAAGTGGGTCGTAGTTTTTTGGCGCAAGAAGTAACGGTCCATTTCATTGGCCAGCTATTAATATCATTTGGTTCTTCAGATCAAATCATAATTTCAGCTTAAACATGATAAAATATATCTAAAATTAAAACCAAATTTATTGCAAAAACAAATTCATTCACGCGGTACTTTTGTTACATTTTTCATCTTTTATAAGTTGTATTTTGCTTTCGTTGGATGACGTACAAGCAAGTTATATGATAAATAGTTTAAGAAAATTTACAATAGGATACCATTTTTTGTTTGTTTTCCCCAATTATTGTATTAATAATAAACATCGTTTTGGAACTTTTCCGCGTGCTCTTGTGTGAATCTGCATTTTCACTATCCACTCTGAGGAACCTCTTGTTAGTTAGCGTCTGCAAGAAAACAAACAATCCACAACGGTTTAAATAGTTATTATCTATATTCAGTAAACAAAAACAGAAACTAGACTAAGCTGTGGTCTAACCCACGAACACAGCCGTGTTGTTACCCCTAATGACCTTTGACCCCAAAATATATGAAAACGGCCATAGACATTGGCTAATGTCAATGCATGGGTGCATGTGGCACCACTTTGCTATGTTACTTGTGGCAGAAGGGGCATTTTGAAGGTTTTTCGTCTCAGACCGGAAGTGACCCCTTAATGATATTTGACCCCAAATAAAAAAATACCACATATGAATTGGGTACCCACAATTCATGTGTGAACATACCGTTACTGTCCTATGTTTTTCTTAGCAAATAAAAAATTGTGACGGTTTTTCGTTTTATACCGGAAGTGACCCCTTAATGACATTTGACCTCAAATAAAAAATACCACATATGAATTGGGTACCCACAATTCATGTGTGAACATACCGTTACTGTCCTATGTTTTTCTTAGCAAATAAAAAACATTGAAGGTTTTTCGTTTTATACCGGAAGTGACCCCTTAATGACCTTTGACCCCAAATCTGTGAGGACCCCATAGACACTGGGTAATAGCAATACATGTGTGCAAGTGGGGTCGTTTTTGACCCCTATGACCACAGCGTGACCTTTGACCCCACGAGTTTCATGTGACATGTAGGGGCATGGTCAATGATGGTTGTGACTAAGTTAGGTCTAAATCGGT
Source organism: Amphiura filiformis (assembly GCF_039555335.1). Taxonomy (NCBI): domain Eukaryota; kingdom Metazoa; phylum Echinodermata; class Ophiuroidea; order Amphilepidida; family Amphiuridae; genus Amphiura; species Amphiura filiformis. The sequence continues at coordinate 50,766,041 of NC_092641.1, read as the reverse complement.
GCAAGCATGTGAGTGCTAGAGCAAATATAATGGTCGGCAGAAAGAAAGAAAGAACCTGTAAGAAAAAAGACACAGCCGTGACGTAGTCACGGCTGTGTAAAAAGACCCTGTGGTCGTTTATAATATTTGCAAGAAAAAAAATCAATGCCCTTGTTTCTAAACACTTGATTAATGGGCTCCTTTGTAAGACATTTTGTAAGCCAATATGTGCGGGGGTGTGTGTGTTGGGGGAATCTGGTTACTTGAACCATGAGGGGATCAATGGTAAGCTTTAAATGGTGGAAAGGGGGATATTCGAAATTGTTGAGCGTCGGCCTATGCGGCGAGCGGTATGCAATTTTGTCGGATTTTGTACGCGTCAAAACTGCCACTCCCTCCCTAATAAATATTGAACGGTATCTTACCTTCACATGTGTATTCCATCTCAAGATATTTGAACGTTCCAACACACGGATCACCAAACACACCGTTGCTGGCCTTGATGTCACAGGTTTGAAGTCCATTACATTGATTCTGAGCCTTAGCTAGGGAATCAGCAGCTGAACAGTCATTTGTTAGGATAGGTTTGTCAAATGCGTTACATGGAGTGGATGATTTGCGTCCGTATAGTGCCGATACAACAGAGATAGTTTGACCAGCATCGCATATAAGGTGCAAGGTTTCATGTTCGCAAACAAGACAATTTTTTGTTACGCCTGCAAAAAGACATATACATTTTTATAATTATTGGATAGGCTGGAACAATACCATTTTTGCCCTCAAATCCAACAAGACCTGACGACAATGTTGCAATGCCCGTCCCATATTGAACGGAAAATATTTGTTTTTAACTCTTTTTCGTACCGTTTCAGAAAAAAAGGAAACAAAATATATTTCCCCTTGCAACATGTACATTTCAAATGAATATAAAAAAGTTTGGGTTAAAAATGGGGAGGAAAAAAACCTTCCACCACCGGATTTCGAACCGGGTACCCCTCGGGTAAAAACGTGATGCGCTAACCAATTGCGCCATTTAGCCCACAGAGATCGGCAAGGATTTTTAACTATATACGGCGCGCCGTCTCTTCAGCACTTAATGTAGTTCGCTTCTTTCACAGAATGTAATTGACGCGAAACCAAAGTAGCTGTTGAGGAGACTGATGTTTCGCAATTAATTCCCTGCCCAGAAATCCGAAGTAATTTTTAGTATATACATACTGGTAGCCTGTAAAAACCGCTGTGTTTCATGATTTCTCCGGAAATACATCGACTTGGAGCGTCAAATTTCAGGATAGCAATGAGAACAATAGTATCTATCATGTGATACCAAAACCTCATCAACAATGAAAAATATCGGGGGATGATGCTGTCGATCGGGTCACGGACCTTTAACGAGATTAGATCCGGTCTTTGCTTCAGGCGAGTCGACCGAGAGCATGATCGAGCAGTGTTTGCACTCAAATATTAAAATAAATACCAATAACCCTGGCGAATGACACACACGCACACACGATGAATGGTATGTGTACTATAAAGCCGATTCCAAGGCTTGGTATAAGGGATGTCAGTTGCGCCCTCATTTTATGATTTTTCTCGAGAGAATGAAAACGCCTAAAGATATATTATTGGCCTAAACTCAAGAACTGCAAAAATTAAAAGACTGAAACATTAATGTAATTATTGGCTTCCTTAAGGAATCGGATATTAACGTTTGCACAGTAATTTATGTGGGAGCTGAGGGTACTCCAGAATAATCGAATTGCATTCTGAATATGAGGAATGTCCTTCTGACATCAAATAATTTTGATATTTTGAAAATCCCGATATATAATACAAATTTTATGACAAATTATTAAAATTTGATGTTTTTCAATTTCTTGATATTTAACAGTCCTCGAAGTAAACTTTATAAATCTAATTATATGTACTTAAAGTGTATGTAGCTGGGATGATAAGCCGACGATCAATTGAAAATTTAGACATTTTATATTGGAGATATACATTTTATTCCAAAAAAAGACCTAAAATGTTTTGGTGTTTGGGGAAAAATATCAATTTTTAATCATTTGGCATAAAATGTGTTTTATATCGCAAATTAAAAAAAATCCAAATTATTTGATAGCAGAAGGATATTCTTCGTATTCCAAATTCGATATGTCTGATGTGATCAAATGTCCTACAAAAAATATTACTACCAGAACCCTTAAGTCATGCCTTATAAGATCAATGTATTGCTTAATTTTTAAAGTTTGAGTTTTCTAACTTGCATATCAGGACCATCACCCAAACATTTTTAAGAAAATGATACAAGCACACCAACAAAAAATATAAGGGGTGCATTTAATCACAAAACCGTACATGTAGAACCAAGATAAAATCCTGCTCAAGGGTGCCTTTCAGATACAATCCTATCTATGAGGTTTTACGAAACCGCGTTTCAAGCTGTTCCTGTTTAAGGGTGGTTTTTACTCAAAGAGGCAAACTTGTTCTGTAAAATTATGCATACTCCTATCAAAGGGACGTCGGCCTATTTACATTCTTTAGCTGAAAACTGGTTTTGAAATATTTCAACGACCGGTGCTAAAATGTGCCGCCCAGATTTCAAAATTCGTGCTCTGACTGGATTTTGAGAATTTACATGGGGATCCGGAACTAAAGGGCCTTTTCTTGTTTCAGGTTGGCAACATTTTTCAACTAAATTAGTGTTCAGAACTCCAAGTTGAAGCTAATGTTGTGGTATATGGATTAAAAGTTAGTCAAAGGTCTCGGGTCTAAAAATAATGGGGCCTGAATGGGGGAGTTCTAAATGATTACAAATTGATATTTTAGAAATTTAACAGTACTCGAAGTAGATTGTATAAATCTAATTATTATGTACTTTAATGTGTATGTAGCTGGGATGAAAAAGCCGTCCTTCATATGAAAGTTTTGACCATTTATATTGAAGATATAGGCTTTTCCCCCCAAGCACCAAAAAATGTAGATTTTTTTGGGGAAAAATGTATAGATCTTCGATATGAAAGGTCAACATTTTCAATTGATGGTCGGCTTTTCATCCCAGCTACGTGCACTTTAAGTATATATCATTAGATTTATAAAGTTTACTTCGAGCGCTGTTCAATATAAAACAATATCAAAACATATAAAATTTTAATAATATCGTGAATTTCAAAAAAATCTAAATTATTTGACATCAGGAGGACAATCCTCGTATCCAGTGTGCAATTCGGTAGGTCTTGTAAGCTCTCAGGTCCAACAAAAATACTGTGCAAACGTCTTGATATATGATTCCTGGGCACTACTGGTCATCTAACGGCATTTCTGATTGGTTGATAAATTGAAATGCTCATATCAATCGCCAATAATGACTAAGCTTTAAACTATTCATGCGCAAACTTGTATCTGCAGATGATTTTATTAATACCCTCCTAAATTGCTTCAACATTGGACACAATATTCATTTTGGCCAATCGGCAGGTAATATGGGGTTAAGAGTTCATAGTTATCATACTTACCTTTATTACAGGATTTATTTATCCTGCAACAAAGCTTCTCGGCAAAGCACCTAAGAATGCAGTCCTGATAAGCATAATCCTTGACCATATTGGTTAGAACTTCATCCTTCACAGGTGTACATAGTGGATTCTCTTCTTGCGCTTCTACTTTTCTATTTATTGCTGCGAGAGCGCAGACCACAACAAAAACGACTGGTAGTTTTGATGTCATCTTTTAATATATAAATAGACAGATATAATAATTTAATGGAATTTGAGGTTAACTACTTGAAATAGGTATTTATTAAGTCTGGTACTTATGGATATGAGCAGTCAGGGTAAACAGTACAAACAGCACATAGCACAGCAGCTTACGAGATCTATCAATGATGCTTACGCGTCAGCCTAATAAGAATAGGCTATATCATATAAACAAGGGAAGAGTTACATTGCTCACTAAGTCGTTTGATAATATTCCTATTACCCGTAAAAGCAAGAATTTATTATACAATAGTTAGTAAATAGCAGCACAAAAAAAACTAGCTTTGCTTTTCTTAAGTCGAGCCCCTTGACTCCAGACCACTCTGTGAGAATGTAAGTTCTAAGGTGTCACAAACTTACCCCCTTAATTCCCCATAAACAGAGTCCTTTATACGCCTTTGCGTGGGAGCGTTTCCACCAAACAGGTAACTCTTCCATACTTTCACTAATCTGAACTTCAGTTACTTCAATATGGAATCGATAGAATCTGTTTAATTCATTTTTAACCAAAATCCTGTATTTTTCGTGTATGTTGCAATTTGTTTTTTTGTTTGTTTGTTTGTTTAACCGGTCGGTCTGGGTTGACACATGCTTGGATCCTGATGGGACCAGGCTCAAGGAAAATGCCTAAGCCAAGCCTTAAAAGCTTATAAGCATGATGGCTTATATGAAGAGAAAAGAAAGAAGCAGGATTGTTGAAAAAGAGCAAGGAAAAGAAAAGCCACTCCCAACCAATCAATGTTACAATTTTTGCTCTCAGCCTTTGGGTCGAGAAATAAGAAATTGGGAATTCTTATTCCAAGGCCCGATACAAAGGCTGAAAACAAATCTTACCTTATGAGTAGACAAGTGATACAACAATTAGCAAAATGGTCCTCTGTTATAAAAGCTTGAACAGTCTGATAACATTTGTGATGTTTATCTCCTCTTAAATATATCATATCAATGTATCGATCAATATCAATGTCATCATATTAGTAACAAACTCTAGTAGGTGTTGAAGAGACCAACCTTGTTTCAAATAAATCATTGATTTTTTTATGTAGGTTGTCAACATAATCACGCTTGTGATTATCGCGCGAAAAAAGTGTAAGAAAATTGAGACACGAATCCTAGGATAGGGTAATATTTTCTACGCTGTTAGTTGCAGACCACTTCACATGCCAACTTCCCATGTCAACACCATGACCAACCTTGTTTCAAGTAAATCGTTGATTTTTTTATGTATGATGTCAACATAATCACGGTTGCGATTATCGCGCCTAAAAATGTGAGAAATTAGAGACATGAATCCTAGAATAGAGGAATATTTCTACGCTGTTTGTTGCAGACCCACATGAACCTTAACATGTCAACACCATGACACTCCGTAACTATTGTTATAGTGCCCATGCATGTCTCTTAACGATGGATCCGATTTTACCCGTATGAGAAAGTGGTTCTCAATTATTCAATTAATAAAGGGTCGTTCCAATAAGGTAGTGGTCTCCGAAAAGTTTTAATTTATTAATTTCTCAAAAAGTAAAAATAGCAGTTTAACAAATAATTGTTATAATGAAAGCTATTGGGGCATAATAATCGTCGTATCAATACAAACGGTGATGACCCAAGTCCAGGGTCATGCTCTTTTTTTTAAAATCGCCTGGAATTGCATATTTAGGTTTCCGCGATTGCCCCAAAAAAGCTAGTATGTTTTTGAAAAGAGTTTCCGCTTGGAATTTAGATATTTGTTATTGATATCAGTGTTCATTGGTTGTATTTTACAGTGAAGATGACAAAACATAGCAACAAAATCCCACTCGCTGGATGCATAACTAACCAGTCTATGTTTCAAACTTTAAAACAAGAGAATCGACCGAGTCGTTTTTGGATTATACCAACATGTCTTAATGGGGGGCTTACTTTTTTGGAACTGTTTGCATTCTGAATACGAAGAATGTCCTTCTGATATCAAATAATTTAGATTTTTTGAAATTCGCAATGTAATACACATTTTATGGCAAATGATTAAAAATGATATTTTTGAGATTTAACAGTCCTCGAAGTAAACTTTATAAATCTAATGATATGTACTTAAAGTGTATGTAGCTGGGAAGAAAAGCCGACGATCAATTGGAAATTGTGACCTTTCGTTTTGAAGATATGGACTTTATTCCCCAAAACACCAAAAAAAGGTTATTTTGGGGAAAAAATGTATATCAATAATATGAAAGGTCAAAATTTTCAATTGATCGTCCCAGCTACATACACTTTCAGTACATATAATTAGATTCATAAAGTTTACTTCGAGGACTGTTAAATATCAACAATTTAAAAATATCAAATTTTAATAATTTGTCATAAAATTTGTATTATATCGCGAATTTAAAAAAAAAATCTAAATTATTTGATATCAGAAGGACATTCCTCGTATTAAGAATGGAATTCGATAGGTCTGGTGTGCTCTAATGTCCCACAAAAAATACTGTCGAAACGCTCAAAACGCTCATTTCAGATCCCTTAAACAATAATGTTTAAACCACAAGATGCAAACTACCCCAGCAAACACAAAACGTTTTAGACATCATTCGCAAAAGGTTATAAAAGGTTGTCAGAAAACCTTTAAATGTCGAGTTATATAAAGGGTATATTAAGAGTATAAAACGTTTTCATAACCTTAAAAAACATTTTTTGATAATCTACTGCTCAGCAAACAAAAATGTTTTACAGAAAACGTTTAATTGTCGGGTTATATAAAGGGTATAAAAACGTTTTAATAACATTCCAAAAATATTCTTGAAAACTTGATACAAAACATTCTAAACAGAATATTATTTTGGGGTTGAAAAAATGTTTTGCGAAAAATGTTTGCCCAAAATATTTCCAATAACGTTTTAAAAACGTTTTCATGACCTTTATATAACCCGACATTTAAATGTTATTAAAAGATTTTGAAAAAACCATTTTAAGAACATTTCTGTGTTTGCTGGGTTGAAATATTTTAACATAATGTTATTTAAGTATTGACACAATATTTGGCAAAAATGTTTGCAAAAATAGTTTACAGTAACATTTTTGAAAACATTTAAAAATATTGTTGTAGTGTGTTTTCATACAAAACGTTTTAAAACGTTATCATGACCTTTATATAACCCGACATTTTAATGTTATTAAAACGTTTTTACCTAAATCAAAAGCCAAAATATAACTTATTTAAAACGTTTTTAAAACGTTTTTGTGTTTGCTGGGACGTCAGCATGAAAGCATCGTAGTCAATCTGTCTGTACAACTAGTCAATTCGTGACGAGTCTGCCACATGTGCGAGCAGACAAGGCTTAACCACTTAAAACAATGCAACATAATAAAATATGATGATACAATACAAAATCAATTGGTATCAATTATATGCCAACAATTAAATCAATGGAATTAGTGACAAAACATCTCTCACACTTCAAGCACTTGTAGACAAAGTATTTGTCAATTAAAACACAAGGCCACCTGGCTAGGTGAAAGATCAACAAATTTAAATCCATTAAAACGATGGTAATATTCAATTTTACATTAATTTAAAATCATGACAGTCTAGTAATTGTTCATCATTGTTCTTTAAAAAATAATATTTATTAATTTATAAATGTTTTCAGTATGTTTTCCAGCATTTATGTCAAAATTCTTAGATCTTTTATTTGTTGAAAGGATTGTCTTTACCTCTTTATATTGCCATGACAACATGTCCTGAAATCAAAGAAAACTCCCTGTCTTGTACGTCCTTTCTAGTGCTACGCAGAACGCAAAGTTCTCATAAAACACAGGCCATTCACATTAAATGTTTAGTTTACTGTTAACCGCCCGCGTCCAAAATTGAAAATTGCAAAATATTTAATTATTTTATTTTTATTTTGGATTTTCTCCTTTAAAATATCTTTTAAGGACTTTTACTTGCTACTTTCTAACATGAATCATATCAACAATAATGATAAATAAACAAACAGCATAACTGCACCATATACTATGTGTAAAAGTAAGCATATTAATAAAATAATTAAATACCGACTCCCGTCAAAACGGGTTGATAATTGGTTGTGATAACTGATACTAAATAAAGAAAATAATAGATAATTAATAATTAAAAGTCACCTCGTCCTATTTTTAAAATCATGAACAGTAAACTCAGAATCAATTGTGAAGGTCCTAATGTGAAAGTGAATGTCAGTACGCATATTTTAAGGTATGCGCGACCTTGAACAAAATTGGAGAGTGGTCCAAATGGCAAAGTGATCTCTTTGAGGGGAATTGTCTTCTGATTAAATTCATGGAAGGTCTCGAAGAAGAAGTTAGGTCACAGTGTACACTCCGTCTGTTTGTAGCATGGAATGACCAAGGTTGCATTCCAAAATGCGATGTGTTGAAATGCAAGACTCGTCTGATATGCACTTACGACACATGTAATGAGTCCCATGTTTGCACATTAGTAATGCACTTAGCCACTTACGACAGCCAGACTTCAAACTTTTGACACCAAACCTTGATCCTTGGGAGTGCAAGACCATCGTAAGTGTTTGTCAGTCTCGAATTCACTGCTGCACTAGCATCACGTCACGTCCATTTATTTTCCCTTAATTATTACCTATTAACATTAATGAGGTACCCATCAAGAATGGAGGCGGCCTATAATCTCCCGGGGGAGGGAGGGCACATCAAAATGTTGGTGGGTATGTTCCTCCGGATTTTGAGGTGGTGGGTCTTTGGGAGCTGACGGCGTACCGATAAAAATGGGTCTTTTGGAGCTGCACACGGGGCTGAGAACGAGTAAAATGGGGACTTTTGAAGCTGCGAACAGTCAAAATCAAGGGTCTTTCTTGGCTTCTTGGTTGAAAATCGCCTGGGAAAAAACCAGAAATATGAGGAATGAGCAATTTTTGGGTCTTTTAGAGCTGAAATTATTAAAATCAAGGGTCTTTCGGAGCTCTATTTTGGTCAAATATAGGGGGTCTTTCGGAGCTGCGAAATCCAAAAAGGGGGTCTTTACGGGGGAGCATATCATTATCGTCATTTGTGTTAAGTGCCAATCGTAGCAAACACAAAACGTTTCGCAAAAGGTTAGAATAGGTTGACAGAAAACGTTTAAATGCCGGGTTATATAAAGGATAATAGGTATAAAATGTTTTCATAACATTCCAAAACATTTGTTGTTAACCTACAGCAAATATTCTAACATAATGGTTTTTTACTGCTGACAAAATATTTGGCAAAAAACATTTTCAATAACATTTTGTAAACATTTAAAAAATATTGTTGTAGTATGTTTTAATGCATAATTTTTAAACGTTTCCATAACCTTTATATAACCAGTCATTTATTTACATGTTACTAAAGTTTTTGTCTAAACCAAATCCCAAAGTATAACATGTTTAAAACGTTATAAAAACATTGTTGTGTTTACTGGGAATATGCTTCACCCTGGCAGGGCGTAAGACAATGTGAGACACAATTAATGTATACGAGGATTGGAAATTAAATGATGCAAGCACAAGAAGTTATGATTTAAGTGACTTGTTAAGGGATCAGACTCCAACCTTTGCACAGTATTTTTGTACTTACAGTGTATAAAACTGGGATGAAATGAAGTCAATCATATGAACATTTCCACCTTTCGTATTGTAAATATATATTTCTTGCCAAAAAACACCTAAAAAGTTTAGGTTTTTTTCAGAAAAAATGTATATCTTCAATACGAAAGGTCAAAATGTTCATTTGATGGACGGCTTTTCCACCCAGCTTTATACACTTTAAGAACATATCATTAGATTTATCCAGTTTACTTCGAGTACCGTTAATGTCACCAATATCATTTTTTTAAAGTTTGTCATAAATTTTTTTTTTTATCGCAAAAAATAAAATAAAAAAGTATTTGATATCAGACGGACATTTTTTTCGGAAAAAATGTATATCTTCAATACGAAAGGTCAAAATGTTCATTTGATGGACGGCTTTTCCTCCCAGCTTTATACACTTTAAGAAATATTTGATATCAGACGGACATTCAAAACAAATTCTGAACTCGTATTCAGAATGTAATTTGGTGTGTCTGATGTGCTCATAGGCATTGTCAAGTCCCACATGAGCCTTTAATCTCGGCCAACGCAACAATAAATTGAGAGAAATTAATTACCTCACCGTCGAGAGTTAAACCATTGGACTACCTGAGTTTACAGTAATGGTACACGGGTTTTTGTCACCTGTCATGATTGTATACAGCCTGTCTCAAAAAAAAAATTGTGCAAGTGAAAAGCGCCCTCTTTGGCGATTAGAAAATACCGTTGTGACATGATGCTTACATCAACGTCAAGGGCACAGTCTTAGCTCTCAAATACTGTTTGTTCTGTTCAATTTGCTCTTTTAATCTCGAGATATGTTTAGTTAAGAACGAAAGGGTGAAATCACAATTGTGCCACTTTTACTACTACTAGGGAATAGGGCTGTACATGTAAATCAATGATAGCTGATGTTGATGCGTCTAATGCACTCCCCCTTCGGGACTCTTGCATTAGACGCATCAACACCAGCGCGCGTGCATTATTTTGTCTAATTTCATTAATTTGTCAAATTTCATGACCTTGTCAAAGTTCATTAACCCATAAGTGTGTAATATTTGTTTGTCTTTTAACATGTCTTGAATGACAAAAAGAACAGTATTTACCATGGTAAAATCATTGACATACACATGACTGTATTTAATTTTACAGCAACATGTGAAATATTTATTTATCGTTTAATTTGTCGTAGGAGGAAAAAGAGAATCATTATACCTTTATCATGATAAAACATTAAAAACAATTTTGTATTGTTGTGTAATTGATGCATTGTTTTGATTTCTCTTGATAAACTTGATGCTGTCATTGATTTACATGACTTTGTACAGCCCCTTCCCTAGTAAAAGTGGCACAATTGTGATTTTACCCTTTCGTTGTTAAGTAAGCATATCTCGAGATTAAAACAAGCAAATTGAACAGACTAAACGGCATTTGAGAGCTAAGACTATGCCCTTGACGTCGATGTAAGCATTATGTCACACAGGTATTTTCTAATTGCCACAGAGGGCGCTTTTCACTTGCACAATTTTTTTTGAGACAGGCTGTAGTGACGATGATGATGTTCTATCAATGAAAGAACTATTCCTCAATGACACAGTTCATAGCTCTACACTAGTCCTGCCTGTTGCTTTACATCACCCCGGGTCGACCGTGGCAACACTTGCTTGTGAAGCTTAAGCCCTGTTTTTCATAGATGTATCTTTGAAATACCGACCGTTTAATCAAAAAAATGGGCATAGTTGAAGGGCAAAAAAAACCTCGCGAAATCGCTAAAAAAGGTTTTATTCTTCTGAAAAGTTCTGCAAAAGGGGCTGTTTTATACGTAACTTGGTGAAAAGTTGCACCCTGTTTTCACATCAGCAATGTGCTGACATTAAAGCACAATAGAGAGATTGCGATTTCCAAACGTAGCATCGAACGTACGTAGAATCTATTCAAAATCCCGTCACAGGAGAGTGATTTTGAATAGATTCCACGTACGTTCGATGCTACGTTTGGAAATCGCAATCTCTCTAATATGTCTGTGATTTATCGCAATATCAATGATTGACCGCGATGTTTCATTGGCTCGAGTAGATGACAGATCATGGTCTAATTGCCAAATCTAAAGCCGGTGGACGGTGATGACTTACTTTTAAAGGCAACTCCGGCAATCACAACATTATGCCTTATGATAGAAAATTAATTATCAAGCACGAATCACGTGGTTTTATTGGAAACAAACTCATACTGACCATTTTTCTAACATATAAGGCATAAAATTGTGATTGCCGGAGACATCCTTTAACATTAACCATCGACTTAGTAAGGGTGGTGTTTGCCTACGAGTCCCCGTATACCCATACCCGGATACGTTTGGCTCCGTAGTCGTACCAATACAAATATTCATGACTCCACCCACGCAAAGACAACTTAAGATTGCGCACTGTGGTTCGCCCTAAATCTTGGAAATTGCGATAAATTACAGAAAGAGCGTATGCCAAATTACGGTTTAAGAATAAATCTGGTCCATGGGGGCCAAAAGGAGGCGTTTTTGAAAATTGAGTTGCTGTAATTATTACATTATTAGGTATTAGTGTTTACTTCTGAATCGAACGTGGGGACATGGGGAAAGCCTGAATATAGTAAATTATATTTACCTTCATTTAAATATTTATGATACTTTCATCAAAACAAATATTCAAGCGATGATAGTGTGTAATATAAAAATATAAAATTTCACTATTTTCAGAGAAAATAGTGTTTTTAGACAAAACGATATTTTGTTTTCTGCATAGAGGTTGATTTACTAATTGCATTGAGCATGCGTGGTGATAAATTGGCAAGAAATTCTTTCTGTTTGGGGTGTTTGATAAAATTCCCTTTAAAGGGAAAGCTTCCTGGAAAGCTTAAGGGATCTAAAATGAGCGTTTATTGCGTTTCGACAGTATTTTTTGTGGGACATGAGAGCACCTCAGACATATCGAATTGCATTCTGAATACGAAGCATTTCTTTCTGATATCAAATAATTTACATTTTTGAAAATCACAATATAATACAAATTTTATGACAAATTATAAAAATTTGATATTTTTCAAATTTTGATATATAACAGTCCTCGAAGTAAATTTTATAAATCTAATGATATATTCTTAAAGTATATGTAGCAGGAGGAAAAGCCGACGGTCAATTGAAAATTTTGACCTTTCATATTGAAGATATGGATTTTTTTCCCAAAAAGACCTAATTTTTTTTTGTGTTTTGGGAAAAAAATCCCATATCTTCAATACGAAAGGTCAAAATTTTCAATTGATCGTCGGCTTTTCATCCCACCTACATACACTTTAAGTATAAATCATAAGATTTATAAAGTTTACTTCAAGTACTGTTAAATATCAAAAATATCAATTTTTAATGATTTGCCATAAAATGTGTATTAAATTGCGAATTTTAAAAATCAAAATTATTTGATATCAGAATGACATTCTTCGTATTCAGAATGCAATTCGATATGTCTGATGTGCTCTAATGTCCCAAAATAAATACTGTCCAAACGTTCATACCCCAGCCCTTAAGCAACATATACGTCACTAACTTTGTCCGATCGGGCTCAAATTTGGTGGGTGGAATCCTTGATACGAGGGGAATATATGCCTGAAATAAAATTGAGGTCAAAGGTCATTACGGAGGGTCAAATTTCAAACTTTGTCCGGTCGGGCTCAAATTTGGTGGGTGGAATCCTTGATACGAGGGGAATATATGCCCGAAATAAAATTGAGGTCAAGCGAGGTCAAAGGTCATTACGGAGGGGTCAAATTTCAAACTTTGTCCGATCGGGCTCAAACTTGGTGTTTGGAATCCTTGATACGAGGGGATTACATGCCCGAAATAAAATCGAGGTCAACCAAGGTCAAAGGTCATTACGGAGGGGTCCAATTTCAAACTTTGTCCGATCGGGCTCAAATTTGGTGGGTGGAATCCTTGATACTAGGGGAAATAAAATTGAGGTCAAGCGAGGTCAAAGGTCAAGTTATAAGAAAAGTCGTAAAATTTGGGTCCCTATTTTCAAGGTTACCTATTTCTCCAATGCTTAAGCAATGAAATATACGTCACTTATACGTTGCACACGGATCGATTGGCGCGAGGTTCATATTGGTGCGTATGCACCAAATATGTATCTGGTACGATAAGCTATCATTTACTGAAAACACCAAAGGTCTAGGTTCTACTTGGTTCTAAAGTTATGAAGTTTTTCGATGTTTATTTTCTTATGTATTTTATTTATTTTTACCTAGATCTCAGTTTCAAATGTACCGCCTTTGGACCAGATCGTGTAACAAATGTGAATATTGGTGCATCTTCGTTACGCTCAAACCTTTGCATAATCGTCAAAGTAATAAAAAAAATCGCCACAAATTGTCGCTCAATTGCTCAAATCTGGGCAAATATCACTAACGTGTGGTTGTATAGGCGCCATTATGTAATTTTCTAGTGACATGGGGCCCTACATTTCCTTGCCTAAACAGAGACTAAGCAAAAACAACTCTTATATGTGACCAGGTTTTGATCTAATCCAGCTGAAGTAGGCAATAATGAAACTGAGATATAATAATGCAAACAATGAGGAGAAAAAAAACCAATAAAACATAAGAAAATGTATATTTCAAATGTTGATAACTTTACATAGAAGTATTCCAGATTCGAAATTTCACCCGAGTGAATCAGGTGGATCACATACATCCCAGAGCAAAAGGCGTAAACGTCCTAGGATCATTTAAAGGGCAGGTAAATTTGTAATACTTAATTTGGAGTTTTTTCTGTGAACAACAACAGTATACGTTCTGTCCATTGAGAGCGTTTATAGTCCCTTTTCTCAAAGCGGGCACATCTCATCTCATGACGTCGCCTTTTTTCTAGGCCAAATCTGTCTCGTTCCGAGCAATATATATGACCTTTAAGCTGTATTAAAGGGCAGGTCTATTGCAAAAACAACATCATATCATTGGCAAGCTAATATTATGAGGACAATGAAAAAAGTTGACGTCATGAAATGAATGTGCCTGCTCTGCCAGAAGGGAATATAAACATTCTGAATGCACAGAACGTATACTGTTGTTGTTCAGAGAAAAAACTCTGAATTAAGTATTACAAATTTAATGGTTTTTAAAAATATGGATAAAATCAGCCGCTTCTTTTTTATATATAAGTTAATTTTGATATAATTACAATTCATATGTATATCAATATCATGAGAAATATTTGGGCTAAAAAATCAAAAAAATAATTTGAGCTTAGAATTTCAGCGTGATCAATCTGAGACTAGCATATAAACCGTGTTGAGTCCACAAACTCATGTATCTGATTTCCCTGTGCGATATTGCTATAGTTATTATAGTTTCAGTTGGATGAAATATTACAAAGCAAACGCATAGTAACAATACTGTGTGAGGCTTTGTTCCCGAAATGAGAACAATAGTCTGCATATTGTTATGGTAAATGATAGTACAACTCATGAATGTACAACTCATTAATGTCAAACTTGTCAAAGTGATTGTGATTGTAAATGAGAGCATGATGTACTGTCCGCTTCGTTTACTTACGTCATCAGAAAAATTAATTTCGCTTCAATCGGGGGAAGAACAAGTACGAGCCCGAACTTAACCCACACAATTTCTCTTTTTTCAGGAGAAATACGCATAAAAAAATTGCAACGAGTGTCAACTTGTTGTAATGTAATAATTATTCTCTTCGAGTAGAGATAAACTTGTTTTTGTAATAGACCTACCCTTTAAGATAAAGGGAAAGAACAAACTGATGCGAGACTGTCGTAAACGCATTTATCATCATTTACAGTATGTATGTGTTTTACCATGTGGTAAATGTTTAGGATCAGTCTATATTAGGAATGGCACTTCGTTCAGTATTTGAGTATAACTTGTTTTATTACTGTTAATTGCGGGAAAAAAATAAAGGAATATATATCTTAAGTACATACTTATGTATTTGTATGTGCATACTTCCTCTCTTCTTATGACATGGCGCGGAGATATTACCAAATTTGTGGTTTACAGAATATTTTAATTTTTGGTATTATTTTGTTTTCTTGTGTAGCACTTGTATTCACTCATCCGTGGAAAATCTGATCCGTAGTTGCCAGATCCATGCGTGGGCACTAGAACAGCACTGTTATATTCCCATATGGACCTGCTAGGAATATTCCATAGATTGCAGAACTCAGTGTTCAATGGTAGCCATTGTTGGCTATTGTGTAGCCCCCTACTTCAGGATCTGTGTCTCTATTTTCTTACACTAGACTAGGGCACTAGAACAGCACTACAAGGTGTCATGGTGTAGACATGTGAAAGTCTCATATGGAATATTCAATAGACTGCAGAACTCAGTCTTCAATGATAATCATTGAGTCTGTTGGCTATGTGAGTAACCCCCTACTTTAGGATCTGTGTCTCTATTTTCTTACACTATTTTGTGTTATGATCACATCTGTGATTATTTTTGACAACTTAAATAAAACATTAGTGATTGATAATTGAAAAATGTGTGGTCTATTTGCACCTCCCAGGTCACACCTAGGGGTAAGTAATATCATGCTATTGCTAGCAGAATGTCTACATCTGATATTGATCGATACATAGATAATGTATTTAAGATAAGAGAAACATTACAAATGCTATCAGACTATTCAAGTTTTCATAGCAGAGAACACTTCGCTAATTTCATTGTTGTATCACTTGGTCTACTGATAAGGTAAGATTTTTTCAGCAATTTGTGTAATAATGTAATACATTTATGAAAAACGTAGCAGGTCGAACATGATTACTTCATTTGTATCTTTGCTTGAAATGTACATTATTGGCTTTATTCTATCGTGGATGATCGTTTTTAAGCTCTATTGACCTTATTCACGTGTGTATGTTTGTATGCAGCGTTCTTTACAAGTTGTCATTAAAAACTTGCAGTGGTAGCCGCAAAATTATGATGCTGCATTGCGGGGACTCGAACTCGTACTGCCATGCGATCTGGTGCATGAGTGCATGGCGGTTCGCCGAGCCGAACCATGGAGTGTATAGTGTTCTCGTGGAAGAATTGAGCTTCACAACTAGCTCAATTCCCCTGCATAAGAAAGTAACGATAATTGTGTCAGTCTACCCATGCGAAACTTGCTTCCCTGAATGTTGTTAAATAGATTTGTATTTAAAAAGAAACAGTATAGGAACATGTTGTCAAAATTGTATTGTAAAACATTTTTGCTAAACATTTCACAATATAACAATAGCATCCATTCATATATTAAACATTGCACTTTTACATGGTGATCTATAACAGTGACCAGCGGCTAGGGCGTTAGACCTTCAGATTTTGTCACCCAGTTCAAAACCGGGGACAACCTGATTTTTTTCTCAATGTTTTATTAAACAATCCATTGTCATAAATCAAGGATAACATAATTTTAAAACATACTTTGCTATTGTGATATTATTTTTTATCAAAGGAAAATGTTTGATTTTGCTATTGTGATACCCTTTGCTATATACACTGTGATATTATTTTGTATCAAATAAAGATGTTTAATTTTCATTCACATTTCCTTTCACCTCACCATCAATAGGCCCTCTTTAACTACAAAATTCACATTTAGAATTTGGTGATAAAATTGGCAACTACTTTTACGCCTTAAAGTCGATAGAGGTGTCTTCGTCATATCACACGCCTAGTGTTCACATTTCAATTGAGCCGAGGTGGGGGCTTTTAAACCTTGCTAGTTTCTTTAGGGGCTGTTCAATAAGTATGACACACATTTACGGGACACCTTTTGACACACATTTACGCGTTGTAAAAAGCCTTAGTAAATGAGGATACGGTGGATCAGTGATTACGGCATTGGTCTCATAATCTGAAAGCTTGCTCGACGTGTGTGGGATCTATTCCCCGTCCCACTACCGTGTTGCGCCCTTGGGCTAGGCGCTTTGCTTCGCTTGTCTTACCCCACACATGTGCAATGGGAAGCTGTTATTCCACAGCCCCTTAATATGTTGCCAACGTTTTTGGTAGATTAAAATTACAACTGTTTACAGCCGTTGTTGCTATGTTGACCCGAATTGGATTGATTTGACTGAAATTTGTTTCTTTAGAGTTGATAGAAATATTCATTTCATTTAGTTTAATCAAATTCCATAATTGAATTATATATCTGTCTGTGTAGATATTAAAAGATGACCTCCAGACTACCAGTCGTTTTTCTTGTGGTGTGTGCTCTCGCAGCAGTATATGGCCAATCAGAAGAAGGTATGCATGGTTCCTTAAGGCACCACATCGAATTTGGTACTATAGAGCTATCTGTGCCCGGTTATGTACCGATGACAATAAATTGTTTCAAGCATAATAATTGACAGTTGCATAGTGTTATTGTTTTTCATTTAAATAAACAACGAATGCACTGTACATATGTTCAGGGTACGATAAAAAGTGCCATTGGTACCTTTTCGGGCACCGATAGGGCTATAGGGCCAACAAAGATGCTGTGCCTAAATATAAAGCTATCAAAGTGTTACACACTAAGCCTCTTCAAACCCAAGAAGGTGATTCCTAAATTCACAATCATCTCCTCATCAAGTTGCCGCTGGCATTCAGAAAGAGCATGACCAAGGTCAAATATATATACCTAAAATTGATTTGAATCCGTGTAAGTTCTGTAAAAGTGGTCTGTATTAATTATTATTAATATATATTTAATTCATATATTTCTGAGCAGAATGTAAGTCGTGCTTGGTCACTTTGGTGTGTTGGCCGTTTAATGCTTGCACTATCACTTACTTTGTTGAACATATCTTTGTATATCTTTTGTAATTTATGACCATATGTGACGTGTCATGTCAAAAGGAGACACTTTTGGGCAGGATCATAAATGGAGAAATAGCCAAAAATCTGCCGCTGGGTGATTTTTTCACAATTTGGGTTTGTTGCAAATTTGCGATGTTATTAATGCTAAAAATATTGTCTGATAGTTTCAGACCGGAATATAACTGGCATCTTGTAGTTTTTGAGACATTTTTCAAGTTAATTCCTACTCTCAACATTGTCAATAATATTTTTAAAGGCCGATATCTCAATTTCCAATTTTATAATACCATAACTTTCGAACTCAATATCTTCGCTTAGGAATGTCCGATTTCATTGGGGAAAACGGCGTTGTGGAGCAAAATATCTCTATATTTAAGATATGTAAAAACTCAAAATTCATAACCTGCCCAAAAGTGTCTCCTTTTGACATGACACGTCACATATAATGGTCGACAAAATTGTGCAACCCTAATTGCGC
The DNA here is from genome assembly GCF_039555335.1 of Amphiura filiformis. NCBI lineage: Eukaryota > Metazoa > Echinodermata > Ophiuroidea > Amphilepidida > Amphiuridae > Amphiura > Amphiura filiformis. The sequence goes on along the minus strand of NC_092641.1, from coordinate 50,747,414 downwards.
AGCAGTATTTTGTCTGTGTTGTAAACACCCCCTGGTCAACGCTTTGACGAGTAAGAAATACATGTTTGAACTCTACGGCGGAAAATTCTGAATGAGATTAACGATATTCAAAACCTATTACACCCATTTCCTTGATTTGAGATATATTAAAATAATTATAACGAGGCAAATAAATATAAATAACATAGAATCAGTTTTGGATCATAGTTATATATATATATATATACCATATTTTTAACTAGGGTAGTAAGGTGTCAATTAAAAGCTAGCATTATAGAGCAGATGTTGGTGGCTTTTGAAGCCAAAAAAAGTATGTCTGTGGGGCAACATGTTCAAATCGTCCCGCTGACAGGCGGTTGTTAATGCTTTGCGTGCTAACCATGCGCTTCAATGGAAAAAGTTCAAGTTTTGAAATATTTTCTCAAAATATCAAGAGCTATCTTAAGAACTACTGGATCAATAAAAGGCGTGTTTGTACTCATTTTAATGCATTTTCATGCTGATTCCAAATATGGTCATGAAAATTTACATTTCTGAAATTTTTGATTTTTTTTTTTTTTTGTAATTTGAAACTTGTCGTCTGCAGTCGACACCCGCGTGAAGAGAGTTAATAATTGTTGACCCTTTTTTCGCCAGGGTTCATTTTAAGAGTACAGAGACAATACATTTCGGTAAAATTTAAAATGCATTTTCAGGAAATACGTATTTTGTCAGATATGCCGTTATGGCTATTTTTAAATTTTGATGACTCAAATAGACAACTTTAATTTGCCGTTGACCCTACATCGGCGCGAAGAGTGTAAATTTTGTGCCCCGGCTAACATAAGGTCGAATGAATATGTGCAAGTCTCTAACTCAATGCCGAAAGATTATATTATAGTCTGAAAGTACGAAAGTATTTATCCCCATTTTCCCGCATTTTTATTTCACTGAACAGGCTGTCAAACCGTTGACACACCGGGCGACTCTAGTTTCCAGTATGCGCAGCCTGATGTACAGGTACCAGTAGGAGCGAAGGGCATTAAATTTAGTGTTCGTGCTGCCAACGATGCACATATCGTCTTTTCACCAATCGAAGGGGATCACAAGGATATGATTGAAATTGGTACGTTATTATCAAAGACAGAGATGGAAAGATTTTATCGTGTCTGACGTCATCTGTCAATCAAACTCGAGCACGGTTTGTTTACAAGTGTCGTGATGATGACTTGCTGAACGCGGCCTGTATAACCGGGCGCCTTATTGTTAATTTTGCACGTTCAAACACACAAAACATCTCAAAAGTTAGGTCTTTATAGTAGGAAACTTTCTTTCGCGAAGGCACCATGTCAACAATGCCTAGAAATGTTGCTTTTCACCTTGTAAAAGTACGTAATTACTGATATTCCTTTTCTCCGATCGGCACCACATAAATCGGCCTTCCTTTTACGCGCTATTAACCAATCAAGGATCGTAATCGACAGTAACGTCAGACGCGATAAAATCTTTTGATCTCTGTCTTTGATAATAAAAATCATTGGACTGTTTCAGCTACTTTGGTATAAAAGTTCAACTGCCATAGAGGACTGTAAGATGACCGACACATTTAAGAAATAAAGGGTAATGCACGATCCTTTACACGAAAATAATGTGTTTGAGGCAGTAAAACGTAAATAATGGGTGAGGCGCAACCGAACCCATTATTTAAACGTTTTACTGCCGAGGACACATTATTTGCATGTAAAGGATAATGCTGCACCCTTTATTTCTATTCTATTACCACAAAATAGTGTGATTTAAAGAGAAAATATCCAATCTTTTGCCCAAATATTTCAAGTTGTTTACCTCAAGGTGGAGCGCACACGCGTAGCCAAAGCGTATGCACATTCCAATAACACAACCTAACATTCCAATCTCCCCTAAGCAGCTATGCACATACAATAACACACCCCTGACATTCCATTCTCCCCTACATAAGCAGGTGTGCTGTGCACTCTGCTGTGCGCTGTGATGATAGAAGAACATAAAGTTTGTTGCCCTTGACACTTTATCGCTAATTAATGGTCTGTCACGTGACGCGTTTCAACAAATCACAGTGCGCGATTTTGAATAATGGGTCGTGGGGGTAATAGAATTTATTATAATGTTCCCTATCACATATTTGAAAGAGATTTTGCTTTTCATTTATCACTAGTTTCGTTTTTCTTCACGACTTTAACAACTGAATACCATATTGATATTTGCTTAAATGTTTTTGCAGTTATTGGAGCATTAGGAGATGATGAAACTCAAATTTCATCTATTAGTCTTTGCAAAGAGTGCGAACCAATCCCCATGGATACTCCAGATATTCTGAGCGCCGACGAATACCGCGAGTTTAGTGTTTCGGTGAAAAACAACTTTGTGCAGGTCAGAGTTGGTGATGGCGCACCTGAGCGCTTCCAAATACCCGAAGACATTGACTATACTCAGTATCAGTATGTAGGAATATCGACTGGAAGCGAAGGTAGCTGGAAGTTTTGTAATGACTGGATCTTTGAACAAGGTAAGTCGTGATAACCAAAACTGACGTACTGCGCAGGTCAGTAACCAATCACAACGCGCCGTTGCCCTGACGTCAGACGCAAACTAGTGTTTATAATTCGGTCTTTAATTATACGTATGCAGCTGGGATGGTCATTTGAAAAGTGGGTTTTTTTGTGACCAAGATATTCATGCATTATCTCAGCTCACACTAAAATTACTAGCTTTTACGAAAAAAGTATTCATATCATCAGTATTCGTGAATATAAGAATTATAACCAATAACATGAGTAAGGAAACAAACAAAACTCTGATGACGTCCAATAAACGAAATATTGGTCAAGGTATGAAATTTCCAACATTTTTGGAGGGAACATGTCAGCTTCTTAATGCACGGAATTTCGTTTTTGGGACGTCATGGAACTTCTGATACATTCCATTTAAAGGAATGTGACCTGATATAGTTGGAAAAATTAAATTCTTACGTTTAACATAAAATTTCATCCCTTTCAAGCACTCATGCAAAAAGAACATGTAAATGTTTTTTGTAAATGTAACTAATTCCTAATGGAATTACTGACATACCGATATTGGTAGTCTACAATGTTTTTTATTAATGGTAATCATTATATGATCATGTAAATATATTGATTTCAAGTGAAAGGCCCTATTTTTTTCATAAACATATTGAAATTAGAAGTTCCAACTCGGTATATTTCCGAAGATATCATCAAAAAACTGCTAAATTAATCCCAAATGTGGTATACCACATTTGAGACTAATTCGACGGGTTTTTGATGATTTCTTCGGAAATATACCGATATGAAAACCAATTTGAAACGCCCAATTTCAATATGTTTATGAGAAAAATATTAGCTTTCATCTGACACCAAAATCAGCATTTTGATGAGGTAAAGTGGGTGATAAGGTTGTCAATCAGGTTTAATACCAGGACTGTTTTGGACTTAAACTGGCAAAAAAGTATGTTACATAACTATTATTCCCGAGGCCTTTCCCCATGGCTGACCGAAATAACATAGCCGCAAAATTGATTATACCAGAGGCGTTGGAAGGTAATTTTTGTTTGAAGAATTAAGGGATCTAAAATGAGCGTTTATTGCGTTTCGACAGTATTTTTTTGTGGGACATGAGAGCACCTCAGACCTATCGAATTGCATTCTGAATACGAAGCATGTCTTTCTGATATCAAATAATTTTCATTTTTGAAAATCACAATATAATACAAATTTTATGACAAATTATAAAAATTTGATATTTTTCAAATTTTTGATATATAACAGTCCTCGAAGTAAATTATATAAATCTAATGATATATTCTTAAAGTGTATGTAGCAGGGAGGAAAAGCCGACGGTCAATTGAAAATTTTGACCTTTCATATTGAAGATATGGATTTTTCCCAAAAAGACCTTATTTTTGTTTGGTGTTTTGGGAAAGAAATCCATATCTTCAATACGAAAGGTCAAAATTTTCAATTTCAATTTTATCCCACCTACATACACTTTAAGTATAAATCATCAGATTTATAAAGTTTACTTCAAGTACTGTTAAATATCAAAAATATCAATTTTTAATGATTTGCCATAAAATGTGTATTAAATTGCTAATTTCAAAAATCAAAATTATTTGATATCAGAATGACATTCTTCGTATTCAGAATGCAATTCGATATGTCTGATGTGCTCTAATGTCCCAAAATAAATACTGTCCAAACGTTCATACCCCAGCCTTTAATGTTTTGACTGATTTCTGGCCTCTATGGTCTATAGCTTGTTGTTTTGCATAGATGAATATGATTTCGTGTTTATTTATTTATATTGATTATCAGAGTAACGTTTTTCACGACGTTATTAATTTACAGTTAAAATTAACATCAATTAAGGTTATTAATTATTTTAATCTGTTATGATTTGGTAGTTCACAGCATCTTACGAATGGTAGTGAGCTTTGGCAAAAACTGCATTGCTCAATTCATAGCGAGCGTGTAGAAGAATTCAAATATCACAGATATACTTTTATAGGTGCTGCGGTTCTTGAGTTACGTTGTGAAGAGGGCTGAAACAACATCACTTTTGTAAAACGTACATAACTAATTAACAACAATAAATCAAGCAAGTTTGCAGAGTATACGATTTGTGGATTGAACTTTTGCAAAACAACAAACGTCAATTTTCAATCTAGATAATGAAAATCGATTTTTAGGTTTCTTCGACCAACAATACCTCGTCTAATTTGATGTGTGTATAGTATTATAAGTATATTGATAAAAGTAAAAGTATTGGTTTCAAGTGTTCCAAGCTTTTCTATCGCACTTAGTTAGTCATTCAAGATGTTACCAAAAGCAAATTCCCGGTATTATGGTGATATTCAGGATCAAAGGTCAACACAGAAAGTCAAAATGAAAAGTTGCCTAAATTTAGTTATAAACAAACTAATGTATTCCTCTCATTTCAAGGTCTCAGAATAAGTATAGTTTGACCTACATCAACAAATAACGTCCTCCAAGTTGAGGACACCTTTACTGTTAGCTTCTTTTTTTGTTTCTTCTTATCTTTTTTTTAATCTTCCTCGTCGCTTCATAGTTATTTTTTCGTTTCAAACTGCAATATCACAATGTATTTGTTTATAATACATGTAGTATAGTGTATCTATCTCATTTTGACCTATATGAAATTTTAATTTTATTCTTACAAATCGTCGGCCGTATCACATACTGACGTATTCGACATTTTTAACATTTTTGAGAAAATTGGTATATTAGTTTGCTACGTTCTTATCTATATATTCACCAAAAAACCATGCCTCAAAGTTGTTTAATTAGTTAGATATTAATTAATTTAATTATGTCGTATTTACAAAACCTTGAATTGTCTGTATCACATAACGACGTATTTGCCGATCACCTATACTGCGCAAGTCCAGTACATCGTATCTGCAATTTGAAGAACTTGCCGTTTCACATACTGACGTATTTGCGCTACGTATTTGCGCGATTCTGTAATTTCACGGCAAAATTGCTATTTTGTCCTTTTCACATACTGACGTATTTGCGCAACTGTTTCACATACTAACGTATTTGCGCGACGTATTTGTCATTTGAACGGCGAAATTGACATTTGTCCTTTTCACATAGTGACGTATTTTATTTAATATTGATTTTTTGCAGATTAAGTTATGCTCTGATAGTGATAAGTAAACTATATTGAAAACATGGTATATTTGCATTACTGTTAACCTGGTTTTAATCGACAATAATATTTTAATCAAGATTATGAGGCAAATGAAAATCGCTAAATTTTCACGTTCGATTTTCTCGAAATGCGTATTTTGCAAATACGTCAGTATGTGACGCGGCCGACGAAATATCGCAAACAAAAAATGACAATGGAAAATAATTTGCTACTTAATCCGTTGTGGTTTTTTTTTTCTTGCAGACGCGGATCCTCAGGGTGAATAGTGGAAATAAAGGTTCACACAAGAGCACGCGGAAAAGTTTAAAATTATGTTTATTATTAACACATTAATAATTCGGGAAAATAAATAAATTTGGTATAGTTTGTAATTGTCTAAAATTATTTATCATAACTTGCATGTCGCATATGGGATATCCTGCTGAATTAAAATTACAATTATTTACTTTCTTTGAAATGGAAAATGTTATTAATTTGATCATGTATAAGTTAAAATTATAATTTGATCGGAAGGGCTAAACGATATTAATAACTGGCCAATGAAATTACTTCTTACCGGAAAAACTACTCCTCAAAGCAAATACAAGTGGCCATTGAGGACAACAACCTCGGCATGGAAAGGAATCTGACTTGTTTCAAATTTCTAAGAAGAGTCGATTCCCTCAGATTGGATCTGAGCTGTGGACAACGACAAGATGCCTAGCTGGTGATTTGCAATGGTTATCAAGAGAACAATAATGTCTAAGGCAAATTTGTGTTTATTTTTGGATTTTTCTCACAAACTAATAAAACACTGGTAACAAAAGTTACTTCAACCTGGACTATACACAAAGCAATCTAAAGTAATAACTCACCTCTGATATCTTTCATGTGTTATAATGTGACCTGCTAAAATGAGCCTAAAGTCGCAAGTTGGTAGTTTCAAGACGCCCTGGCTACTACATTGGTGTTCTTTGTTTCAAAGCACCTGCTCAAGCCAGTACTAGTCTGTATTTGAGAATCGGGACATAATAATGGGCCATTCTCGAAGGACACACTACTGTTCAACTCAATCAGCTAGGATGTCTCGAAACTAGCAACTTGCGACTTTACGCTCATTTCGTAGTAGTAGGTAACATATGCTCACTCAGAGACTGGTAACATTTTAGATTACATTTTCAATTATAATTATTTATTTATTTATTTATTTATATTATATCTGTAAGTTGGAAGATGGCGATCTAATCGAAATTATTTTATTTTCAGGTATATGAAGTAGAGACTCATCAAATTAACAGACAGCGAATATCTATTTTTCTGTACAAGTCACGAATCAGACAATGTGATTAGGGATGCCAATTTCCTGGCATATTAATGTTAATGGGTTATTTTGTTGTTGTTGTTAAACGAGACATATTTTATAAGGGATATCAGTGGAATTTTGGAGATTTTGAAGCTTTGATAAAACATTCGATTGATGGGCAAAATATTGGCAGTTACGCCTTTTAGGTAAAACAATTATTGCTTCTAGCAAATAAACAAAAATTTTACTATTTAAATGTTTAAAAGTGTGTTTAATGATTTGAACCTAACAAATTATATGATGTTCTCTAACTACATTGCTCCTTTATGAAGCCGTTATGTTCTTATTTCCTTGTTATTAATTTATTAAAAGAATTAAATATTATGATATTTGTAAAAGCAATACTGTTGTTTTTTTCGTTTTATACTGTGTTCTCTTAAGTAAAAATAGTCTTGGGGTTGTGCCACTCAATTCTCAAAATTATAGATATTAAAGGTCCATGACCCGATCGACAGCTTTATCTCCCATATGTATTCATCAAGACTGAGATGTTGGTGTCAGAAGAAAGCTCATAGTTTTCTCATTACCCCCGTGAAGTTTATCTTTCGCTCGAGATACGTTTCGTTTACTAATGGTGCAAACAAAAACGTAGTGATTTGTGGTTACCACACCGGAAGTGTATGTACTATCCTATGGGCCATTGTTATACACGTTTGTGCTTCTCATATCAAAACCACTGCAGCAATGCAACTCAAAATTGGGAAACGTGTTTTAAAGGTTTAGACCTCAATCTAAGATAGAAAACAAAAACATGAAAAATCGGACCGCGCCACTGTAAGGAAAAATATCAAATGGCAGCACAAATTTAAGCAAAGTTATTAGCACGTGAAAGTACATACATATCGTTATGAACACGACATAGTGCCGAATAACAATTTATTACAAACCGTCCCTATCTAATTGTGGGTCTCGATCAAGCTTTTATTGTTTTATTCTGTCAACAGAGGGAGACGTTACTGATGTTTAAAAATTAAAAGGTTTATTTGGATTTTATATAACTTATACAAAGATTCTTATCATTTAATTGGTCAATTACTGTTGGATATATTTGCTATTTATAGAAAAAGACTATTGTACTTTGCCAACGGTGACCACCTCGACTCGCCAATTATAGGTGTGGTTGTCGCTTCTAAAAAACACACAGTTTGTAATATTTTTGTAAATTTATTTAGTTTTTCTGGTAATTTATAAAATTAAGTGGAAGATAAAGAATTTTACATGAGTTATATAAAAGAAATATTGAATGTGTTTATTTGTTCAATGAAAAGAATATTTTCAGTCGGTGAAATATGAACTGCTCCATTCAACTCGGCAAAGCCTCGTTGAATGGAGCAGTCCATACTTAACCTCAGAAAAATATTCTTTCCATTGAGCGAATAAACATTCGATATTTTGTTTTATATAACTCATAAATAAGTTCCCTTGCTTCCACTTAATTTTATAAATTACCAGGAAAACAAAACAAATTGAAAGATACCTAAATGCACGTTTATTTTAGAAGCAACACCCGCACCTATCGAGTCGAGGTGAAAAAACATCACGCCACACGTTCGCGCGTCTGTCAGCGTTGCTATGGTAGCTCCGCGTCCGTGCAATGGACGCGGAGTGCAATATTCCTTTTGTAGCTGGCCGCTAAAAATAGCAGAAATAATCAACAGTAGTTGGCCAATCAAATGACAAGAAACTTTGTAGGAGTTATATAAAACCATGTAATAGGCAAAGAATGCTTCCATCATGACAATAATTACCAACTGTCAACATTTGACAACCAATACGCGGCTCTTGAGTTTCTATACCAGAAGTCAATCTGTTCCGAAATTCCTTCCTACAAGGTAATAGGCGTATTACCTAACAATAGGCACAGCTCCATATTGCATTGTTGGACGGAATATCAGTGGACTTCGGTTGTATATATAAATGCGCATATATAAATGCGCACGTGACCAGATGGCCAGTGCCATGTTCGTGTTACCTCACTGTCAGTCACTGAAATTGCGACCACAGTTCCAGGTGGTGGCCGCATTGCATTCTCTAAATTCAGTAAATTTTCATCGTCAACCGTGTAATTGAATGAGATTATTTTGAAATTTTAAAACGCTTGAAATATCACAAACAAATAGGCCTATGTTGATAAATAATATAAATACAAGCTAAAACCGTTGGGGTTCGATAATGAACCCCACAAAATTAACCGACTATATTGGAAAATGCCATACGGCCGAGCGGTTTCACAAGTTGCCGGCTCGATCATGTCATCCGCCGCCTGCACAGTTCTGACCTTAAAGCCAATCATGTCCCCTTTCATACTTTCATGCCGTTGCGACAAGAGGCATGACTTATCAGCCATTCACAAGTCTTGATTGTGTCTGTTTGTCTACAATGCGCGTGTGTCACGCCGCTCGGTGGCAAGCAGCATGATAGTATGAAACCAGCACTACGTCATAGATATGGCCAATTGGCACGCCCATTTAGCACGGAAATTATGAAATATAAGTTTGTAAATCAGCTATATCTAGCTTTTCCGTAGTTAATTTTTTTTTCCGTGATGGAAAACGTTAATAAAGAGTTTATCTTTCGGGTCAAGTTCGGGTCTTTGCAATCAATGCCACTATTTTGCAAAAGCAATTTTCCTTGCGACCTGTCATTTTCCCCTATACTTCTGCACGGGGAGTTTATGTACATCCGGGTACCTTATATCGTTTAATACGGTATGGCGACTTGTAGATGTCACGTGCGCATTTATATATGCGCATTTATATATACAACCGAAGTCCACTGAATTTCGGTACAAATTGACTTCCGAAGGTAAAACCCATAACCACGTACCTCCTATAGCATTGGTCACATTCTGGAAAGCAGGATTGAACAAGATCATCATATGTCACTTTTTTGGTCATTCCAATAGACAGTGATTTGCGAAAAGTTTTTCGATAAATTCATTAATTTCTTAAAAAGTAAAAATAGCAGTTTAACAAATAACGGTTAAAAAGAAAGGCATTATTGGGGGGCATAATTATCGTGTCATTATAAAAGGCCTGAGATCAATATAAACATTTTGTTTTGGTGACCCAAGTTCATAGTCATTTATGCTCACGCTTTTTTTACAGAATGGAATTGGAATTGCATATTTAGGTTTCAGCGATTGCCCGAAAAAAGTGTTATGTTTTTTAAAAGCGTTCCCACTTGAATTTATGAAATGTAGATGATATTAGTGTTCGCGATTTTAATTTATGCACTCTTTAGCCGATAATTTTCGATGCATTTTACACACTAAAAATGTCGCTTGCGTAAATACCGATTTTAATCTAAAAAACAATCCACATTAGTTCACTACACTTTCTTGAAACCATAGATACTGTATCAGCCCGCAGGTGATGAACATATTTAAAACTAGAATTAAAAGAACCAGTGCAGGCCTTCTCAATATGCAGTTTTGTGATATCGCGTTGTGATAAATATTTGAATTTTGGACTTATTTTCAACAAAAATATACAAGGTCAAAGAGAAAAGAATCCGAGGCTATGTTACGAACTCAGCCATAAGTTATCACGTAGCCAGGGATAATCATATTATCAATTAGGGGGAGTCTAAAATCTGAGAGAGAGAGAGTGATAGGAAAGCAAGATGGATTAAGGAATCAATACAGATCAGGAAGAGGGCGGGTCACGTGTAAGATCCACTTCTGAAGACTGCTAGCAAGACTAACATCGCTACCGGAAGTGACATAAATTCCCGCCAGTCATCAGCTGTTGGATCATCACAACAACACCAAGCTTTGATGAAGTTTCACTGACGAAACTGTCAGCAAGAAAAACTAGTAAGTTTTCTTCAAATTGGTTTTGACAAAAGAAAAACTCTCTTGATTCGTTAATTACCAAACCTGATGAATTTGTTTCAACTTCTATTATATGCTGATGGCCTCGCATTAATCAGTGATACTGTTTTTGGCCTACAACGCCAATTTAACATCCGTGCTGATTATTGTAATGCATGTGGCCTTTCTGTCAATATAGACAAAACTAAAATTACTGTCTTCCGTCGTGGTGGTCCGTTGAAATGGTTCGAGAAATGGCATTACTTGGGTATCCCAATTGAAGTTGTTAACTTTTTCAAATATCTGGGTGTTACTTTCAGTTCTTCGGACTCCTGGTATAAATCCCATGAAAATCTCAGTACTCAAGCTAAGAAAGCACTTTTTGGTTTCAAACATATTGCCAACAAATTTGGCCGACCTCCTCCGGATGTTATGTGTAAAATATTTGATACAAAAATTGCAAGCATTTTGTTTCATGTATGCGAACTATGGGGCACAAATTAATGCATTGTGATTGAGAGAGTTCATTTAAGATTTTTGTAGGTTTATTGCCATATGGTCTAATACCATTTCGTCTAATACCCATTTAGTCTATATCCATTTCGTCTATCACCAGAAAGGCTAATTACCATTTAGTCTAATTATCATATAATCTAATGTCCATGTAGTCTAAGAACCATTCAGTCTAATAACCATTTCGTGTAATATTTTGTAAATAACCATTTGGTCTAATAACCATTTGGTCTAATACCGTTTGGTCTAATAACGGTTAGATCTAATTATCAGTTAGTCTAATACCATTTTGTCTATTTGCCGATTCGGTTAGGGCTGTAAATACCACTGTGTACTTAAATGATTAGTGGACGTAGTATATATAGACCAAGTGGGTTTAGACGAAATGGGTGTAGACGAAACAGTTATTAGACGGAATGGTATTAGACCAAACGGCAATTTCTCCCTCCTTAGTTTACCCAAAACTGCCTCTAACGATGTTTAGGTGAATTGTGGAGACGTCCTTTTGTTGATTCAAACTATCTTACGAGTCATTAAATACTGGTTACATATTGTTGATTTAAACCATGATAGAAAATTATATCAGTGTTACAAGTTTCAAGTTTCAATATAACAAAGGCGAAACTGGCCTGGATTGCTGGGCTCTCGATGTAAAAAATCTTCTGTTTTCCTTTGGTTTTGGGCATGTTTGGCTTACACAAGGTGTTACTAACAATAGTTTGTTTCTGTCTGTTTTTAAACAACGTTCTGTAGATATGGATCTTCAGCGCTTTTCAAGCTCTGTGGGTTCCAATTCCAAATTAAATTATTACTCTGTTTTCAAACTTGTGAAAAAAACTTGTACGTTATCGGAAAATTTTATTTTGAGAATCCTTCTCTCAAAATTAAGACTTGGCATGTTGAATTTAGAAACTGATGTGGGTAGGTACGGAGGTGTACCTCGAGAAGAAAGGTTTTGCAAGGTTTGCAACTCGTATCAAATAAGTATATTTTAAATAATTTGGGAAACTTTTTGTTACTCGCATGAAAGAAAAGAGATAAATGTTTAAGCGAATTATAATAAATTATTTCCTGTTATTAACAATGTTTTTTGGAGCTGGTGGCCTATATATACTGTAAATAAAATCCTCTTTTGAGAAACGAAATATTTTATCAATTTTATGATGTTGATGACACGTGATACGGAGTTGAAACTTGCAAACAATTACAAGAAGGGTGAGTAAGTAATATCTGAAAAAATGACTTTGTTTTGTTGTACCATCATAAAATGCGGTTCATTTTCTACATGTAACGTTTTTATGGGACACCTTGTACATACACTTCCGGTCTGGCAACCACAAATCTTTAAGTTTTTGTTTACACCATTTAACACCTTTTCTAGGGCGACAAGTTTCACTGGAGTAATGAGAAAACTGTAAGTTTTCTTCTGATAACAAAATCTCTGAGGTTGTCGATCGGGTGCAACCACAGGACTATTTTTTTACATTAGAACACAGTATAAAACGAAAAAACAACAGTATTGCTTTTAAAAATATCATGATATATAACTCTTTTAATAAATTAATAACCATGGTAACAAGGAAACAAAAACAAAACGGCTTCATAAAAGAGCAATGTAGTTAGAGAACACCATCTTATGTTTGGTTCAAATCATTTTGTTAAACACCCGTTAAACATTAAATTAGTAAAATTGTGTTTATCTGCTAGAATCAATAATTGTTTTACCTAAAAGGCGTAACTGCCAATACTTTACCAATCAATGGCATATTTTGTCAAAGCTTCAAAAATCTTATAATTCCACTAATATTTCTTATATAATTGTTTAACAAAATAAATAAACCATTAATATTACTGTGCCAGGAAATTAGCATCTCTAACCACATTGCTTGATTCGTGACTTGTACAGAAAAATAGATTTTCGTTGTCTGTTATTTTCTAAAAAATATTGTCATTGATGAGTCTCTACTTCATGTACCTGAACATTAACTGCATATAACATTAGATCGGCCATCTTTTATATCCCACCTAATTAACAGTTTTATAAATTGAAAATGTAATCTATATGTTACCAGTTTCTGGGGTGACCATGCGTAACCTGCTGCCACCAAATGAGCGTAAAGTCGTAAGTTGATAGTTTCGAGATATCCTGACAGACTGAGTTGATATTCTTTGTTTGCCGTGCACCTGTTATTTGTTTGCCGTGTTTACCAGCGCGTATTAGTTTGCATTAGTGAATGGCTTAAAGAACACCAACGCAGTAGTCAGGGCGTCTTGAAACTACCAACTTGCGACTTTATGCTCATTTCGTGATAACAGGTCACATAATTATAACACATTCATTGTCGAATAACCATTAAAAATAATAAGAGATGGGTTATTACTTAAGATTGCGTTGTGTAGTCCAGGTTGAAAGGTTTGTGTGTTGTTGAGTTGCCAGAAAGTGATATTTGCCTCAGACAATCATTGTTCTCTTGATAACCATTGCAAATCACCAGCTAAGCATCCTGTTGTTGTCCTCTCAGCTCAGATCCAAGCTGAGGGAATCGATCATTCTTGCAGAAGTCGCACGGTCCTCATTATAATTTTGGAACGATATTGAAGTGTTGCCAGGTCGCAAAATGTCTGTGCGGATGATTAATATATTTTCAAACAAATTTCTCTCTGTTTGAGGATTGGAATGAAAGCTGAATTTATAATTTTATCGTTGCAAATGAGTGATTGCTAATTATAGCTAATGAAATGGGTCGTAGTTTTTGGCGCAAGAAGTAACGATCCATTTCATTGGCCAGTTATTAATATCATTTGGCCATTCCGATCAAATCATAATTTCAGTTTAAACATAATCAAATTCATTCCATTTTCCCTTTCAAAGAAAGAAAACGATTGTAATTTTCATTCAAAAGTATACCCCATTCCGGTAAACTCATCTTTTTACCACACAGCCTGCTTTTGTGTGCGACTTGCAGGTTTCGATAAATAAATAAAGATATTATATTACAATATTAAATTACAAAGTAGGATACCATTTTTTCCCCGAACTAATGTGTTAATAATAAACATCGTTTTAAACTTTTCAGAGTGCTCTTGTGTAATCTTGATTTCCACTATTCATCCTGAGGAACCGCGTCTGAAAGGAAAAAAAAACACACAGTGGTTTTATAGTCATTTACTTTCCATCGATATTTTTGTTTGTTTTTGTGATACTTGAAAGAATAAAACTCAGATTTTTTATAGGTCGAAATGTCATCGTCCGAACTGTACTCTACTGTCTTCAAATTTAAAAAATAGATTATGGTATCGTCGCTAGGCAAGAAATACCTCCTATGTGATTGTGGCACCTGAACATGTTTAAAATAAATCTGCCAAAAGGTTACATAGGAGGTTTTGCTTTAAACATGCTCAGGGGCCAATGACACTTAGGAGGTTTTTCCTGCCAAACGACTTTATATAAGTAATGTCGTTTACAATATTTTGTAAGTATAAAGCAGGTTGTTTTGTGAAAAATGTTAATCTGATAATCACTACAAATAATCAAACATGAAATCATATATTCATCTGTACGAAACAACAAGCCATAGAGATCAGTAATTAAAGATGTTTTTTACGTTCACTGCCAAATGAGTACTTTCATCTCTTCAATCATTCCTTAATTCTAATACAGTGCATCAGTTATCATCTTTTTCTTAACTTTCTGCCTCTGTTCCCCCCATTTCAACGTTGAACATCGACAAAGCTATGTTGCCAACGGGTCCGTGAGATCCTCCAACGTTGAAAGATGGGGAGCGGGGAAGGGTGAGATACAAGGGAGTCTGTGCTCTTGCTTTACATATATCGCATGCAAGTTTCAGTTGTCTTTCCAATTTTGATGGGGCACTTATTTCAATTGTTTCGTACAAGTGTGTCAATTACCGGGGTAAATTATTCGTTTTCTAGGATTGTAGGTCAAAATTATTTCAAAATTACGATTAACCTTTTCGGTAAATCCCATAACCATAAGTCATTGGACATCACACCGATGCGCACATCGTTTAGTGAACATCGCTACTGCTCATTTCAAAGCCGTGAAGTGCACAGTAACGATGTGCGCATCGGCGTGACGTCAAATGACGACATCTCAGGTCTACTCGCAAAGGCTTATGGGATTTACCAAAAATGTCACTTG
This sequence comes from Amphiura filiformis, assembly GCF_039555335.1. Lineage (NCBI taxonomy): Eukaryota > Metazoa > Echinodermata > Ophiuroidea > Amphilepidida > Amphiuridae > Amphiura > Amphiura filiformis. The sequence goes on along the minus strand of NC_092641.1, from coordinate 50,731,871 downwards.
TTGTCTCCTACGTAAACAAACTGCGGTTTTGAACTGAGATGGTCATTAATATATAACTCAGGCAAACAATTTTAAAACCACAATCAACTAAAATATCGTGCTTACTAACCCAATAAAGCATACACAGACATTCGCCAAGTTCCTCCACAAGTTTGCGATGTATCCCCAGCACAAGGCGCATTACACTCCGATTCCGGAGCCTTTCCGTATCTATCATAAGAAACACCATCGCTACCACAGAAACATTCATTACTGTATTGCACGCCGGCGTACTGCGATCCAGAAGATTGACAATGTGAAATGCACGAAGCGATTGTATTAGATTCCGACTTGATTTGATGTTTGGGTAAAGCTCTGTCTGATTTATCAACGTAACATCCGAGATAGGAATACGGTTGATTCCCTGGAGATAAATAAGGCCAAATAAACAAACAAAATCATAAGCTATTATATGATGCCTCAGAGCTCAGAGTAATCAATCTTCTTGAATTTATTAACACTTTTAGTGTTAATCAAGGCGGGTCAAAACAACTAAAAACATGCAATTCGGATTTCCAAAAATAAAACGTTATTATAACCATATTCACACAAAAACAAAGATAACATTTCGAACTTATTATGAGCACGTAATATTGTGAACTTTTTATTTGTGACACTTACAAGTAAACTAGCGAAATTTACTGCTGTAACATACGTTACTATGATTCGTAAGACTCAGCAAAATTTGAATACAGGAAATGTGGAGTAAGTAACATATTCCACCTTTCATAATTTGGACTGTTATCTGGTACTTTTGATAATCTTATGCAATTATCTTATCAAACATTTTCTTGTTTAATGTGGTTGACATATGCCACCAAATAATTTCCATAGTGGTTCCACATATTGCAACGTGTCACTGTTAACAATGATAGCGATTGCTACGTAACGTAAGTTACAAATCATTGACATTCTCATAGAACTCAACAAAAATGCTGTACATTGCTCGCCGTGCGAGGGGGCTCTAGACGGACTAAAAATGACATGGAAACGGAGTCTGGTGTGATTTTCTTCAATTTGATCATGGTCGTGGAATGACTAATAACGTATGTTTCAGTAACGGATGTTTCATTTAACTTCTATAGTTTCCACATGTTCTGTTATTGATAGCAGTGCAACAAAAGTATTTCGCTTTTATCAGGGTATCACGTGCTAATGTTTATTTACTACCTACCATGTATATGTATATACACAGTTATTTGTTTTATGATTGTAGGTCAAAATGATTTCAAAATTACGATTAACCTTTTCGGTAAATCCAATAACCATAAGTCATTGGACATCACACCGATGCGCACATCGTTTAGTGAACATTTCAAAGCCGTGAAGTGCACAGTAACGATGTGCGCATCGGCGTGACGTCAAATGACGACATCTCAGGTCTACTCGCAAAGGATTATGGGATTTATCGAAAAGGTCAATTGTTGATTTTAGCCTCCTACGTAAACAAACTGCGGTTTTGAACTGAAATTGTCATTAATATAATTATAACTCAGGCAAACAATTTTAAAACCACAATCAACTGAAATATCGTGCTTACTAACCCAATAAAGCATACACAGACATTCGCCAAGTTCCTCCACAAGTTTGCGATGTATCCCCAGCACAAGGCGCATTACACTCCGATTCCGGAGCCTTTCCGTATCTATCATAAGAAACACCATCGCTACCACAGAAACATTCATTACTGTATTGCACGCCGGCGTATCGCGATCCAGAAGATTGACAATGTGAAATGCACGAAGCAATTGTATTAGATTCCGACTTGATTTGATGGTTGGGTAAAGCTCTTTCTGACTTATCAATGTAACATCCGAGATAGGAATACGGTTTACTCCCTGGAAATAAATAAGGCCAAAGAAACAAACAAAATCATAAGCTATTATATAATATCTACGAGCTCAAAGTAATCAATCTTCTTGAATCTATTAACACTTTTATTGTTAATGAAGGCGGGTCAAAACAACTAAAAACGAGCAATTCACATTTCCAAAAACAAGAAAAATAAAATGTGAGATCATCCAACGTTGAAAGATGGGGAGCTTGAACTACGGCCTAAACTCAACCTAAAGGCCTAACGTTGAGTTCTGTCAAGTCAGCGGTGCCTAAGGTTTGGGTAGGTATAACTCGCTAGCTGTTGTTCCTGTTCTGGAAGAGCATGGTCCACGATGGGTCCATTTTGATTCATTGTCGCAGTTGGGCAAAAATGACAATGGCATGAATTATTTGGCGTTCAAGCGGGACTTCATTGTGAAATCGAGTTTTGTTGGTTTTCTAGCGACACACAACTCGCAAGTTTTACCAATGCGTTTCCCATCAGCACGCCATTTCCCCCACCAATACCGCTTGCCAACAATTTTTATAGTTTGCTTGTCCCGTGCACGTTCAGAGTGTTCTTAGTGTTTATGTGTATCGTCAAACACCTTCATACTCAAATGTTTCGGAACTACGAGTTTCATTGAAACTCTGTCTCTACATTCTGAATCACATCGTTTGTAAAGGACACCGTTGGCAATTTCTAATTGGTCCCAAAATGACCAATAAGTTTTCCGAGTCAGATTTTCTTGTGATATATCCTCCAATTTTGGGCGATCACAACCTGATTCTTTCCACATAATTTGTTTAAGGACTTGGTCTTCCATCTGCTCCTTTCATCATGTTTCACATTATTTACGTAAATGGATTCTTTGTCATCCATTTGTTCTGTGTCCTCCTCACTTGTAAGTTCACCAAGGTTATTACAACTGAATTACCAAAAATCTATAAGATTTTCGGGATCAGATTCAGAACTGTAACTTTCACACAGTTCTACTTGTTACTGAAAGTAAGTACATCAGAGGTAATTTTAAGGTCACGTCTGGTCTTTGTTGTCTGTTTGGACCGCAGCAGATCTAGGTTTTTCTGTTTTTTCATACAGTGTGTTTATTGTGGGAGCAAATGTACGGTACATTGGCGTATAAATGCTACCCAGGAAGAAACTGTCCGGAAACTTGCTCATTGCTCACGCCGGGAGGCGCGAGTATTAGTATTTACGTCTGAACGGAACGTGGAGAATTGACGAAAAGCCTGTTTTATCTAAATTATATTTACCTTCATTTTAAATATTTATGATACTCTCATCAAAACTAATATTCAAACGAAGATAATGTGTAATATAATAACCGTGAAATTTTAGTATTTTAAGAGTTTTTGTATATTTTAGACGTTCTATGGCTTTAGTTTGTTGTGTAGATGCTGAATTGCACATGCGTACACTGACCATTGAGGTCAGTGACCCGTCATGGGCAAATTAATATCGACATTTTTCTTACTGCTGATTGGTAAATACCCATTTTGGCTCTTCGATTAATAGAATACCATTTATTTAGGTATAGGGGTGTTTGAGGTTACTACGGTGTACCATTAGGGAAATGCATACTTAAACCCCACTAAAATGGACTAACCTATCATATTAATTGTGTTTGTTTGTTTCAGAGGCTTCGTGTGTAACACTTTAAAAGCTTTATATTTAGGAGACCATCATGCATATACTTGCCACAAGTTGTTTATCTTGCAACAAATCCCCTTGGGAAAGCACCGAAGACGACAGTCTGTATAAGCATAATACTTTACCAAAGTGGTTAGCATTTCATCCGGCTCGGGTACACATACTGGATACTCCTCGGACGATTCCGAAAAATCCGAGAAATCCGCTTCAGTTCCATTTAATGCTGCCAGAGCAAACACTACAATAAAAACGACCGGTAGTTTGGATGTCATCTTTGAATATCTAAACAGACAGATATAAAATACAATGGAATTCAGGTTAAATGAAATAAATATTTCAGAAAACAACAATCCACTTAGGTAAAAAAACAACAACAACGGCTGTTTATCCCCATGAGACAAAATGAATTGCGTCCAATATTGAGCCAATCAAGTGGGGTATTAATAAGAGCATCTGCAAATGCAAGTTTGACCATAATTAGTTTAAAGCCTAGTCATAATTGGCAATTGAAATGAGCATTTTAAGTTATCAACCAATCAAACAACTTTCAAAATCTATTGATGAAACTTTATCAAATTTAGATCTTTTGAGACCTAAATGTAATTAGTTAATTAGATTCGGCACTAATTTGTGTGATACACCGTGGGTTTTTTGCACCGCCTGTGTGAAAACATCGTTTTGAAAACTTCGTTTTGTGATTTGGTACATGTATACCGACGCGTCGCGACGTATCATGATACGTCGCGACGTATCATGATACGTCGCAAAATGCCACCGTGTAACTGAAGTTGCCTATTGATTTGACATACTGGCGTATCAGGTGACTTATCACTGTAGAGTTGATTTTGAAAATAGACATACCGGCGTATCAAACTGTGACTTAGTTCTTGCTAATCAGTGGCCATAAAGTAATTGAAAACCTGAGCGCAAGAAGACCGTAAGTCCACTTGGCCCCACAACATGACTGTATACACTAAAGTTGTGTATAGTTTTGTTTGTATAGTTTGGTAATATTTATACATGTTCAGTGGCCAAAACAAATCTCTCACAACCTTTCATGATGTTTTCAACCTAGAACATGTATTAAACATTATAAAACCCTAAGAAACTATACGTAACTTTAGTGTATACATGTTGAGGGGCCAGGTGGACTTACGGTCTTCTTGCGCTCAGGTCTTCAATTGCATTTATGCTAATTACAAACTTTGAATATCATTTTATCCCATACTTCAGAAATCATGCTCACATTTTATTTACGATCTGTACAGTAATTATTCAAACATTAGACAATTTTCAATTGCGAATATTTCAGAAGTTGCGACGAAACATACACATGTGAATATGGTCAACAACAGCTTCAACACGATCATACATATTTGTATTTCTGGTACAATCATGACTTTGCAATCAAAGAAACCAGACATTCAATTTCATTGTGATTCTTAAACAAAGCCAATAATGTATATTTCAGACCAAGAATTATGAAATAAAGACAATTTATACACTCTTAGAACCACATAGCCAATCAGAAAAGCCGTTAGAAAAATACGCGGAGTGCATTGATATTGTATAATTGCACGGGCGCGCACTCCGCGTACTACGCGCAGTGCTTTCGCGCGTGTTCGCATCGCGTAAGATTTTTCTTGCGGGTTGATGTATTTATATTTGCTCGTATTTTTCAACATTGTGAGTGTCAATTTTGTTATAAAAATGGCATTTTTTTTTCCTCGTGTATGAAATAAGTTAATAAATGCGTATCACTTGTTGCTCGAGAAATTGAACAAAATAATGCACTTGTACTGAGATGTTGATGCGTCTAATGTACCCTCCCCCCTCTTCGGGGCTCATGCATTAGACGCATCAACATCTCAGTACGCGTGCATTATCGTTTACAACAAGTGATACGCATTTATTAACCTATAAATAACGTGATTATGCTCGACGGATGGTTACTGTTGCATGATCGTATCACAGTATACAATTATATAAACAATTATATACCTCATCTAAAGATTCCCGCCATCTGATTGGTTAAAAGAAAGTAACTATTCCCCGGGCATAGTTATGCGTGTGCTTTGTTCCCAGCGTTAAATGATATTACGCACGCGTTAATGTTTTCGCGCGCTATAATTACGTGGAAATCTGTGACGTTCGCATTGAAACTATTACTTTTGATATATAAAACAAATATTGACTGCTTTTTATTCGGGGTATGGTTAAAATTATAGGCCCGCGGTGATCTCAAAACCATGACTATGCCTCTCGGCTACGCTCCTGGGCATAGTCATGGTTTTGAGATCACCGCGGGCCTATAATTTTAACCATGCCCCTCATAGCAGTCAATATTTGTATAATCTTACCTTATCGTACAATAAGTGATACAAGAAAGAAATTAACAAAGTGGTTCTCCGGTATAATAGCTCGAAAATGGCATTTGTGACGTTTGTTTCATCTTATATATATATATATATATATGTATATCGATCAATTTTCCGATGCAAACTATTTGACGGTAATGTCATGATATTACTAACCCCTAAGAATAAGGACAAAATGTCGTTCTTGTAGGTGTGATCATGTAGGTGTTAATGAGATCAACCATTTTGCAAGCACAATATTTTCAATCATTTATGTTTTATGTTTGTTGTCAAAATAATCACGGATACGATTATAACACGAAAAAGTGTAAGAAAATACATGTAGAGACATCGATCCTAAAGTAGGGGCTACACACAATAGCCAACAGACTCAATGAGTCTCATTGAAGACTGAGTTCTGCAATCTATGGAATCTTCCTATCAGGTCCATATGGGAATTTCACATGCCAACACTATGACACCTTAGAAGTGTTGTTCTAGAATCCATGCGTGGATCTGACTAAGGATCAGATTTTCCACGGATGACGATTGTCCATGAATACCTCTGTTTGTGCGTTTGCTGTTAACTTGGAGCAAAGTTCACAAATACACACATTTACTCTTAAACCGCAATTTGGCATACAATATTTCTGTAATTTATCGCAATTTCCAGGATTTAGCGCGATCCACAGTGCGCGATCTTAAAGTTGTCTTTACTCTTGTTGCGTGCGTGGAGTCATGAATATGGGTATGGTAAAATACTGAGCCAAACGTATTATACGGGTATCGGTATACTGGTACTCGTAGGCACACACCACCCTTAGTAAGTCAATGGCTAATTTAAAGGGTAAGTCACCTCCGTCCACCGGCTTCATACTAGGCAATTAGACCATGAGCTGTCATCTACTCGAGGCAATGAAACATCGCGGTCAATCCTCTCATTTCACGAACTTTTCAAAGGAAAAACATCCTTTATTAAAAATTTCGCGATTTGTTTTTTTGCCCTTCATTTATATTTTCAAAGATAACTCCTTTTTTTACCGAAACGCGTACGAAGAATCCTAAACTGAAGGTTCGCGTATTTTTATTTTGTTTCCCAAAATAATATATTTTGCGCAATATTGTAATCATGGTGAATATTTGAAGAATGTTTTCAAAATGTTTTCCAGCATTTATGTTGTTGTTTTTTTTATGTTGAGCATATCTAGGCATTGACAGCTGTAATTTATGCGATAATGCTGACGAAACTTTGGCCAGGCTTAAGTGACCTGGGGAAAAGGGTCGCCGTATATAGCTGGTCGGGGTATTTTTAAAGGACAGGCAAGTGTAGCCAACAATCGGGCGTTACCCTGATATTTTTGGTCCTCCGGGGAATTGAACACGGGACCTCTCGCACCAAAGACCTTCACTGGTGATCTGGTCAATTCATTGACAGATACTAACCTCAGCAGGGAATTCAATTTTTGATTAATTCTCTTCAGGTAGTGAAACGTAATACCGTTTAATCAGAGAATGGGCATAGCTGAATGGCAAAAAACTCCGACAAAAAATGAAAGAGAAAAGTGCCTCTGAGAGCACATCTGCATGTTTGCAGTCATTACAAATTACATTCTGAATACGAGAAATGACTAGTGTAGAGATATGAAAGGTGTCATTGAGGAATAGTTCTTTAATTGGTAGAACATCAACACCGTCATCATGCAATCATGACTAGGTGAACAATACCCGTGCACCAATTGTAAACTCAGGTAGTCCAATGGTATAAATCTCGACGGTGAGGTAATTAATTTCTCTCAATTTATTATACATGTATGTTACTTTGCCCTACATTAAAGGCTCGGATAGCGACGTTTGCAGAGTATCTATCTGGGACTTGAGAGCATATCTGCAAACACACCAAATTACATTCTGAATACGGTCCTCGAAGTAAATTTTATAAATCTAATGACATGTTCTTAAAATGTATGAAGCTGGGAGGAAAAGCCGTCCATCATTATAAACATTTTGACCTTTCGTATTGAAGATATAGATTTTTTTCCCGAAAAGACCTAAAACTTTTAGGTGTTTTTTCGAAAAAAAAGTATATTTTAAATACGAACGGTCAAAATGTTCATTTCATATGATGGACTTTTTTTTCGTCCAAGCTTCATACACTTTAACTAAAAAAATACTGTGCAAAGAGACCGATCCTCAATAAGTTATTTAAATCATAAATTCTTGTGCTTGCATCATTTATTTCCGATCCTCGTATACATTAATTGTGTATCACATTGTCTTAGGCCTTGCCAGGGTGAAGCATATTCCCAGCAAACACAACAATGTTTTAAAACGTTTTAAACATGTTATACTTTGGGATTTGGTTTAGATAAAAACGTTAATAACATTAAATGTCGGGTTATATAAATGTCACGGAAACGTTTAAAACGTTTTGTATGAAAACACACTACAACAATATTTTAAAAATAATTTTCAAAATGTTATTGCAAAATGTTTTTGGAAAGATTTTTTTGCCAAATGTTTTGTCAACACTTAAAACATTATGTAAGAATATTTGCAGTAGGGTATCAACAAATGTTTTTGAATGTATGAAAACATTTTATACCCTTTATAATATTCTTTATTTAACCCGACATTTTCTGGCAACCTTTTGCGAATGATGTCGAAAGTTTTGTGTTTGCTGGGATGATATGCCGCCTCCATTCTTAATTACTATTTTATTACTGTTAAAAGGTAATAATGAAGGGAAAATAAAGGGCCGTGACGTGACGCTAGTGCAGTAGTGAATTTTCTGGTGAATTCAAGACATCTAACATACACTTACGATGGTCTAACACTCCCAAGTATCAAGGTTTGCTGTCAAAAGTTTGAAGTCTGGCTGTTGTAAGTGCACGTGAAAACATGGGACTTATTTATGTGTCGTAAGTGCATATCAGACGAGTCTTACAATTATTTAGAACATTGCATTTGAAAGTGCAAGAATGGTCATTATTCCATGCTATTTACAAGCAGATGGAGGATACACTGTGACGTAACTTCTTCTTCGGTACCTTGCATGAATTAAATCAAAAGACAATTACCCTCAAAGAGATCACTTTGCCATTTGGACCACTCCCTAATTTTGTTCAAGGTCGGGCAAACCTTAATGCTTAAATATGCCTACTGACATTCACTTTGAATTTTAATATTATAAAAATCTCAATTTCTCATACGTTGGTGTTTTCTTTCCGTTTTGAGTAGCACAGAACCGAGAAAGCGCATACAAGACAGGAAGTTTCCTTAGATTTCAGGACATGTTGTCATCGCAATAAGAGGTGAGATGATCTTTTCAACAAAATACGATCTATATAAGAATTTTGACATGCTGGAAAACATTCTGAAAACATTTATATCTATAACAAAAATTTTTTTTTTTTTTTAAATTTTTTTTTAGGTTTTTTTTGTTGTAGAATAATGTTGAATATTTAATATACTGTAATGATTTTAAATTAATGTAAAATTTTATATTTCCGTCGTTTTAATATGTTTATTGATCCCTCACTTAGGTGGCCTTGTGTTTTAATTGACAAATACTTTGTCTACAAGTGCGTGAAGTGTGAAAGATGTTTTGTCACTAATTCCATTGATTTTATTATTGGCACATAATTGATACCAATGGATTTTGTATTGTATCATCATATTTCAATAAGTTGCATTGTTTTAAGTGGTTAAGCCTTGTCTGCTCGCACATGTGGCAGACTAGTCACCAATTGACTAGCTGTACAGACAGATTGACTGCGATGCTTTCATGCTGACGTAGGTTTGCATCTTGTGGTTTAAAAATTATTGTTTAAAACTTGTTGAATTGAAATACGTAATTAAAGGCACTTCCATTGATTTGCTCATCCGAGAGATCGTAGAAATCATACAATTTCAGATGTTAGCCCCGGGATGTTAGCACGTTTCTTAGTTTCATATATATGCTAACATAGCCTTCTAGTGGTTTAGCCGAATTGGTATTAAAGCCGAATAGGACATTTTACATGAACCTGTAATTAATCTACTTATGTAGAGAAATTAGCTACATATATTTGATTGCGGTTTACTTTGTCAATACTGATGTAATCCTCGTTTTTTGCCAAACTTTTCATTTCAAAAATACACAATGACAATTTTAATAACTTATCCTTCACTTTTTGCAATTATACACATTTTTTTACACTTTCGCTGGGATCTGAATAAAAAAGCCTTTAAAGTAACCATTAATTAATTCATTTAATTAATCCATCATTCAATCCTTCATTCATTCTATCGTTCATTATTTCAATCTTTCATTCATTCAATTATTAAGTCATTCAATCTTTTATTCAATCATGTATTCATTCATTAATTCAATCTATTGAACAATTAATTCATTCATATACTCATTCATTCAATCTATTCCACCCATCCTTCATTCATTCATTCGTTCATTTATTCATCCTTCCTTCATTCATTCATGTATTTATAAGTTCAATCTATTCATTCATTCATTCATTCATTCATTCATTCATTCATGTATTCATTCATTCATTCATTCATGTATTCATTCATTCATTCAATCTATTCAATTCTTCATTCATTCATGTATTCATTCATTTAATATATTCCATAATTCATTTATTTATTCATTCATTCATTCATTCATTCCCTGTCTCTAATCCTAACACTAACCCTAGCCTAACCCAAACATGAGAATAATCATAGTTTTAATACTAACCATAACCTTATTTATGACCTTAATCCTTTAATACATAAAATGTCATATACCAAAACAGCGTTAACCCTTTTCGTACAAATGGCTCTTCGGACTAATGGGCTGTTTCCAATATCGTGTGTACAAAATGAAGGTTTTGTTCAACCCACAAGTCGCCATGAAACATGTGTAGGGGTCAAAATCAAACTTTTTTTTTCAGGCTTCCGCTGTTGATATCGGGCTTCATCCGCTTCCGGTCGGGCCATTTCTTCGTTCGATCACCGGCCCTCGAGACTCCTCGAAGTCCCCATATTTTTACCGATACTATACTCGGTAAGTACCTATACTCGGTTTGAAGCTTGGGTGGTGTTTAACCCTATTCTTACTAAGCGAGGAGAGATTTATTTTTTATTGTAGCATTCAGTAAAAGCACTAAAAAATCGCTCAAATGACTTAGATTAATCCAAGATTAGTCCATCCTTGGCGCTCATCATGTTAGCAAACTCAATTTTGACCTACTGGCTTACTCAGGGGTAAGGCATATTTGACTTTTTGGTATTGCATAACAGGTTTTCTGATTTCCTATTGTAACAATGGGCTATTCCAGTTGAAATCCATACACCTCCTATGGAAGGTATGATCTAAACCCACACACAGGGAGTGAATTTCGAATATGATTAGTTGAATATAGACGAATCCAACGAGCCAAGTCATGGTCAGGATTTGGTCGGCCATCTTTGGTTTCCCGGTAGCACCAACCTGGGGTATTGAGCGCCCGATTGTGCAAATAAAAGCCGCCTAACACCTGGAGAAGATGCAAAGACGAGGAGGGTTAATAGAATAATATATACAATAGAGGTAATCCTGTCGCATCTATTCATACATAGTCCTTTTGTTCATCCATTTGTATATACATTTATGAATACATGCGACGGGATTACCTGCGGAATTATCTCTATTGTATTATTCTATTAACCCTCCTCGACCTTATCTAGGTGTAAGGCGGTTTTTATTTGCACAACTGTTGACACTGTATTGTGTTGTTAACTTAAATCAATCTTTTGTCTACCTGGGTTTTCGCGGAAGGTGTAAAACGGGTGATGGAATGCAGTTTAAAATTTCCGCCAAGGCCGAATCATTTCACATTTTGGATGCATTGTAGCCGACGGGGACCCAACTAAAGGCTGCTAGTCAGGTGTAGGGATGCGTGTATTTGGATTCGTCTATATACACCCACTGCGTGAGAGGTATGGGTTAAGAGGATTAAGTGTGAAATAAGAGGATTTCAGTTGGAATATCCCAATGTTTGGTGGACTATGCCATTTTCCACCTTGATGTGCTAGTGACGTCAGCCCGCATTTCATTTTCATTGGGCGCAGCTAGTGTTCGCTCAAAGCGCTGACGTACACTCGCTCAAGACGCCGCGGCATCTATGCGGCGCGCCGCATAGATGCGTGCACATGACAGCTGCCTCAACGCGTTGACGTCATTGCCGCGTCAGGGTGAAAATAGACTTCTCCGTAGTCCACTTGCCCATTGTGCATACTCTGGCTATTTAATAAAACTCTGATTTATATTGATTTGTGTGCAACTGATAGATTTTCACATCTGTATCTGATCTTTTCAGTCACCGCACACCCTATGTTTGTTAGCTTCCCAAGTAGACTACTGACTTTGCCTTGCGGTTAAGATTTTTAACACGGGACTCTATGAGAGTTATGCCAATTTCTGGCCTAACTAAAATTGGCCATGATGTAATGCATTTTTAAATGGATCTGCCTTGTGATTGGTCGCCAATATCTCGCTATGGTTTAAATCTTCCGGGCCCGCGCCATTACCATGTGGTATTTGCGGCGCTTTTGTGTTGACGCGAAAGTTAATCTCTCATCAAACATCTATAGCGCGTCTTGTACTATACCATGCTTAGTACTTGTGGTTAATGGACTGATAAACAAATATGCTTGACAGTGTGTTTTTAGAGAGCAAAGTCCCGTGGCAAAGTTCTGCTTAAAATTCAAAGTCCATAGTCGGATGTTCGTGGTTCGCTATCAATAAACTGGTAGATTCCAAAATCAGAATTGTTCAGTATTAAAATGAGCCATTATATTATGCAAGATAATGTTGCATTCAATTACTTTTATTGTCACTAATCGTCTGATATTCTTAATTCTTTATGACCATTTTACTATTGAATACTTTAATTTTAATAAACATCAGTATAATTTTGAGTTCAACGAAATGGGTTCATCATGACTAATAACAACATATTTTTAATAAAATTCGACTATGGCATAGTCTAGGGTGAAAATGGTATAGACCCATTTACTAGCTTGAGAAAGAGTGACACTCTGATTTGTGGAATCGTTTCTGTTTGTCAGTTTGTTGGAGGCAAAATCTTTCTTTTGGATGGTTATATATTTGACCCAAACGAATACAAGTATTGAAATCGATGTAGTACAAAAGCAGGAAAAAATACATAAATTAAACGGAAAATATAAAAAAAGGCCAACCAGCGTGTTTTTGCAGGGGGGGTTAAGGAGGATAAGCCCCAAATGAGTTGGTTTGCTAACTCAACCCCAAAAGAACATTTCAACCAACCCCTAAAACAGCCTTAAAAGATACCCCCCCCCACCAAACATAGTGTCAAATAATTTTTGGCTAATAGTATACAATAATCACAGATAGGACCAAAATGATGTACCACCGGGATTGTTTTGTATTTGCCCCTCAGACAACTGACCGTCATACGCCACTGAACATGATGAACATATAAAATACTTGATTTTTCCTAATTCATGCAATTAGGCCACACTGAGGCCAACTGTATAAATTGCTGAGTGGAGTGGTCAGATTCAACATAAATCTGGTTAGTGTACTTAGTCCATTTTTGTTCTTTCATTTTATCCGATTCTGAAAAAGCCTTTGATAAATATTATGAAGTCAATATTTGATAAAAGATCGTGACTGCTCGTATTTGTATTCTATAGATGGAATAGTTCTGATAAATAAAATTAGATTTGAACTTTAAACTAGGATGGTTGGTGGTCACTTAAACAAATGTAATTACTTGTGTATTTATTCAGAAAATAAATCGAATTTCTAACGTGTTTAGATAGTTTAGCCTTGTTGTTTATGTCGTGTCAATTGTTTCGTGAGCATGGTGGGATTTCTTCTAACGCGTCTTATTTAGATATACACATTTATGATATTAAAGAAAGTCTTGGAACCAATTTTGAGTGGACACACTTGACGGTAAGAATCATATAAGGTTTTATACCACAGATATTGGAGCACATAATACACCATAATTTATTATCTTAAAATATCATACTATTATATTATAGTATAGTATAGTATATTATATTATATTATATTATATTATATTATATTATATTATAATTATATTATATTATATTATATTATATTATATTATATTATAATTATATTATATTATATTATATTATAATTATATTATATTATATTATATTATATTATATTATATTATATTATATTATATTATATTATATTATACACACCCACACCCATATACTTGTAAACGTCGGCAAACGGGGACGTCTGAGACGCGTCTCAGAAAACACCATACAACCGGGGACACATACATTTTATTTATTACTTTCCAACCCGGGCCACATTAGAGAAATCACCATTCTACCGAGAACTGCATCCTATACAGGGTAACTACGGATTCATGTTAATATGCTTTAACGTGCGATTTGGGCCAACCTGGAACATTATAGAAGCCGCGGACGTCCGCAGTTCTTGTGTATCTGCATTTGAAGGGTAGTTTCTCATGTGTTTGACCCCTACATACCTACATAATTATACACAACATTTATCAGGCAAGGGCAGATTTGGACAGTCAGTCAGATTGACTGTGATGTATATGTATGTACAGGTATGGCACTCTGTACACAGGACCGACAGCTTAACGTCTCCACCAAAGAACACGCTTCTCACACAGTTTGCACTATTCCAAATGAACAATGGGCAAAGAGCGGTATATTTTTCAAATAATATATTATATTATTGTATATTCTGCCCCGACGTCGTGATGGTAGATAATAGAGGTTTCTAATGGGAATGACCAGATTGTCCCCTCTTGTTCGATACGTTAAACAAACAAAAAACTCTCCATTATCAATTTTTTACCTTATCCTATCCTGATGTTATCTTATTTATACCTTGTCTTGTCTTGTCTTATGTGACCTAACCGTCCACCACATAGAGTCGGTAAATTGTATTCTGAGTTACAGTGTAAAATGTGCATGAAGGTCGTATTCATAGGTATCTCAAGTTGGTGCTTCATCTATCTCATTTTGCTAGTGCCAGTCAAACACCTTTTTAACCGATAATCCTACTGTTGAAGCGGATAATAAGCTTCTACCTATGTCTATAGAATTCTTGAATATCTCTAGTCTTTGCTTACTTTGTCTAAATCCTGTTCAAGTGTTGAGTTACAAAGCATTGTAGTTTGTCTAGATTTGTATAACCAACATTCAAGAGGACATTCCTGAACCTCGTTGACTTGGATATGATTGGAAATAACCGCCAATTATGACTGTTTGATATTTATTACAAATAAGGTGGAAAAAAGAAACACATGTAGAACCGAAATAAGATTTTGTTGATGGAGTAAAGTTCAACAAACCATAACCCCGCTTATGGATATTGTTTGCAGTCAAATGATAGAAGCTTAATTTTCTGAACACGAAATAAAACAAAATTGTCCGGACCGACTTTACGACTGGTTTGTGGTGGACGGTCACATATTGCCTTACCTTAATATTATCTTAATATCTTATTCTGACGTAGAATTTTAATGGAACCCACGAATTATGACGTTACTACTGATAAAACTACAGATGACATGAGCACCATGAATGTGACAAACTCACCAACAACGATAGTCCGCTTAACTTCCATTTCTGATCTGGAAACAACACAATCTGTTGGTACTATTGGTGAGGAACATATATTTCTCCATCTCTAAAATGGGCTCAAAAAGAAACTTATATTTTTAAATCTTTAAGATTTTAAAATCCTGTCCATAAAAATGAAACAAAATAACACACAAAATTACTTCAATACTTTACTGTCCAACTGACACAACAGCAAAATGCACTGACACGAAACAGCTTCCTGAACCACATCCAGATGCAAATAATTGGCCCCAAACAAAAGAAATCTGTGAGAATGCGTACAAGATGCTTACACAGGTGATAATTTCCAAAGAGTAAGTGAAGACCTGAAGGTAGAAAACCATAAGTCCACTTGGCCCCTCAACATGTATACACTAAAGTTACGTATAATTCTTAGGGTTTTATAATGTTTAATACATGTTCGAGTGTGAAAACAACATGAAAGGGAATGAAAGGTTTGTTTTTGCCCCTGAATATGTATAAAACATTATCAAACTATACGAAACTATACGCGACTTGAGTGTATACATGCTGAAGGGCCAAGTGGACTTATACGGTCTTCAAGTGGAATAGTGTCAAATGGGCTGCTTAATGCTTTTCACACACTTTTCCACTTACTCACAGAGTTCTTCTGTTGGGTGTCAATTATTGGGCTGTGAATGTGGTCCAGGAAGCTGTTCCTTATCAGTGCATTTTGCTGTTGTGTCAGTTGGACAACTGTGTAGTTATTGACCAGTGTTTAGAGTAGAGTATTGAAGTAGTCCTGTATGCAATTGTGGTTCATTCTTATATATAGACAGGATTTTAAGATGCGGCCTTGTGAAAAATACACTGGCCCTTATTTTTTCTTAAATCAAGACTATGTTAAAGCCATAATGTGTGATTTGTTCCACAGCAACACCCTCAAATTTTTCGAATCATACTTTTTGCACCATCATAATGATTCATTGGTGTACATAAATGCCCTGTAGAAGACTTAGCCCGTGAAGCTCCCGATAATTATGATAATAATACGATCGGCGAGATCATACACGCATTGTTGGCGCTGGAATGAAATAGCAACTTTCTTCGTTAAATCAAAACATTATTGCTTCATAGCTTTTCAATCCATTTGCTTCTGATATCAACAATGGTAAAAATAAATATAATACATGAAAGTTTTAGTTTCATATTTAAATGATTTATAGATTAGTTCCCTATCTCTTGTTTTCATTCTCTCCAACTCAGCTCCTCCTCCGTGGAACGCACTCCTCATCGTCGGTGTGTCAGCAGTCGTAGCAGGTGCGGCATTTATAACTATGGTACTTACTGTCTTCCTATGTTCCAAGCCAAAGTAAGAGGGAATAAAACCAGTATGAGTTGACCTATGATGTCACATGCTTACATACCGTAAAACCTCGTCTACAAGCATATAGAGTTCTTTTGATGAAAGATAAATTAATCAGGGCGCCATCCATCGACACATTTATTTGTTCAAACTCCAGAATGTTATAATTGTGTCGATGGATGGCTACAAACATAAGGCCAATCTATTGTATTGAAGACCAATCTATTGTATGGGTATATTTACGGCTGTTTCGTATTAATTTAGCTCTCATCGAAAACACTCTACAGGGTGTCTCAATAAAAATAGGCCCTGTGGATCGGGGAATGTAACTTAAAATATCCGCCGTAAAAATAAAAGTTTCTTGCAGATTCAAAATTATTGAAGTGTCTTCTATAGATTGGTGCATAAAGCATCAAAATCCGTTCACGCGTCACTGAGATAATTGGGAAACTACAAATAGACTCATTTTTGGACCTTTCCAATGGGACAATACACATTAACAAGAATGTGCTACATTGTAGTTTAGAATTGAAGAAATTAATGCAGTTAAGGGTTGACTAATGCAGCCATCAAAGGGAGTCTTGAACCTACCCTCCTCAAGGGGTTCACCTTGATTCACCCTTCATAAATTATTTTTAGGCAAAGATTCACCTTCTGTCCAAAAATATTAGTTCAAGATTCACCACAAAAAAAAAAAATTATTAGGTCAAGATTCACCTGGTCTGTGAATGCTGGTTCTATGTAAAAGCATATATAACAATCCACACGAGGGTAAAGATTAGTCAAAGATTCACTTTTGCAATCATATGTTTGGTTGAAGATTCACAGCATCTGAAAACTCATTGGGTCAAGATTCACCCTATGGTTTTGCCCAGTAAGTTAAAGATTAGACGCATTTTCACCAATGACATGGTGAAGTCTTGAGGAGGGTAGGGTCAAGATTCCCTTTGACGGCTGCATAAGTATTGTTGGTCGAAACAGTCAAAAGATCGATTTTCATTATATTAATCAATATATTATTGAAAAAAAAAACACCATGTTTTGCAAAACTTAATACGTTGAAAACTTACTTGATTTATTGTTGTTAATGAGTTATGTACGTTTTACAAAAGTGATGTTGTTTCATCCCTATTTACAACATAACTCGAGAACCACAGGACCTACAAAAGTATATCTGTAATATCAATGCAATTTTTGCCAAAGCTCACTACCATTCGCAATATGATGTTAACTACCAACTCACAATAGTTTGAAATAGTGTAAAACCTTAACTCCCAGTGTTGCTATGTATAGAGATAACTTGCCTGATCAGCAACTATGCCTCTTTTCTGTTATTGGTGTTGCTTATCAATTTTTGTTTATTTCACCATCAATACTATCACTTGGACATTTCATTTTGAGGGAACCAATTTCTTTTGAATCAAATATTTCAGCCACTTCAATATAAAGTTCAACCCTACTGTATGGTTAACAGATGTATGAACAGCGTCATTTTCACACCTTTTTTTTTGTACCTGAGAGCACATCAGACATATCGAATTGCATTTCAAATTGTTTTTTTCCCAAAAACACAAAACACACAAAAAATAGGTCTTTTGGGGAAAAAACTCAATATCTTTAATATGAAAGGTGTACATATCATTAGATTTATGAAGTTTACTTCGAGGATGGTTAAATAAAAAAATACAAAAAAATATCAAATTTGAATCATTTGAAAAAAATGTGTGTTGTATCGCGAATTTCAAAAAAATACAAAAATATTTGATATCAGAAGGACATTCCTTGCATTCAGAATTAAATTCGATATTTCTGATGTGCTCTCAGGTCCCACAAAAATTACTGTGCAAACGTTGCTATCCGAGCCCTCAACCCAAAGAGAAACGTGTGAAGAAAATTCTTTGGGAGATTGATTGATATTGATTTTGAACTCATACTCAGCAACACTTGGCGTTTCCTTTTATTTCTTTTATAATAAACTACAAATTTCTGTTTATGTGTATTACCCCATTGGAATGGTCCAAAAATGTGTCTGTTTGTACAAATTTAATTAGCTCAGTGACGCGTGAATGGATTTGGATCATTTTTGCACCATTGTTAAGCAGAAACTTCATGGTTTTTGAATCTTTAAAGATTTTTTAAATTTTACTGCCAATATTTTAAGTTATGCCCCAATTTCCATAGGGCCTATTTTTATTGAGACACCCTGTATATGCAAATAGACGAGGTTTTACGGTATATAGTAAGAACATCCTCTGTTGTTACACAAGGAAAATAATACAGTAGTGTCTATGGCAGACTACATTAAGTCTTTTAAACCCATATATTTATGTACCAGCTTGTAGCAACTGCATAGAGTCAGCTTGATAACATTTTTGGTATAAAGAGACAGCATTTGACAGCATTGTAATGTAAGTAATGCAAATAGGCTATAACGTTTTTGGCAGGCAGTTTTTATCTCAGAACAAAAGAGAACTCCTATACATGTACTCATTATATAGGGATGTCGTAGCAATACATCCCAGATGAGTTTAGGACTATCGACTATTATAATACACAGCGTTTCAGACGAGCTTTATACAGCAAAACAGAAAACGCTTGTTTCGAGCGACCGAATATTTTAAATTTTAAATGATTCTTCGATTCTTTTTGATTGAAATAGGAATGTACCAGTCCCAAGAGCGGTATACTACACCAATCGAATGCTTGGAAGACCACTTCCGACAGTTCACCGGGACCCGGATGTTGAATCGTCGTCAGCCATTACAGCGCCACCACACGTCACTTTATCATCCTCAAAATCAAATGGATCTGATGAACCTTACGAAAAGGTAAATGAACAAAGTGCCAAAGCTTCTGGTTTTGCAGATGAAGAACGCCATTATCCCGACGACGAACCTAAAGAACGAAGCCCGACTTTATACGAAGAATGGATAGACTTTGAAAGCCATCTCGGTTGGGACCACTCTCGCACCTCACAAGTTGATGATGAGGCAGGATTTCAAGCTCAAGGACTTCCCCGTCGAAATGCATCTAAAAGTACAGAACAGCATATGCATCGTACGAACGGTGACGAATGTATCACAGAGGGCGCTAGGACTAACAAAGAGGGCGCTACACAATTCTTTGATGGATTAATGGACAAAGAAGGTGTGGAACAACGCAGGGAAAGCCTTGAATGGGATCCGTCTCATGTAGAGATTCAATTACCTAACGATGGTTACATGGAGGCGTATAGCAACACGAATCCTTCAAACAGGACAGAGACAGGGCATAATGGAATTAGTAGCATCAGTGCAAGTCTACCAGTTACTTACGAGACTGTTGTTGATGATAACTTTTTCAGGGAATTAGAAGATACTCAAACGACATAGGACAATTGCGCACTCTATGACCTTGCGTCCCCGCTTGCGTCCTCGTTCAGAACGACAATATTGTGATACACAGTTATTCATACAAACAATGTATATAAAAACATCCTTAGAGTGGAGTCGGCTCTAGTTCCGACTCAAACGGATCTGGAATTTGAAATCTGGATAGTGCGCTAGTTTTATAATATTAATAATAATAATAATAATAATAATAATAATAATAATAATAATAATAATAATAATAATAATAATAATAATAATAATAATAATAATAATAATAAATAATAATAATACATTCTCTACAAATTATGTATAAATAACGCAAAATGCAAGGTGGAATATTTTGCGTTATATTTGCATTTTAAAGCTCAACTCAGTAGTGACCAAAACAAGAGTTCAACTGCGCATAACATGTGACAGGCTTATCACGTTATAGTCCTACATAGGACTGGAAATAATAATAATAATTATAATAATAGTCCGAGGCCTAACCCTAAACCCTAACCATAAACCCTAACCCTAAAAACCCTAACCCTAAACCCTAACCCTAAACCCTAACCCTAAACCCTAACCCTAAATCCTAACCCTACTTTTTTATACTCTTTACCCCATAATTTCCCCTATTATTCCAGCCCTGCCCTCTATCGGGGGCTAATTTATAGTTTAAGCTTGTTGGATGTCCATATTTCGCGGTTAGTGCTTCTTTGTAGCCCTGCGGGTCAACCTAGTTGGATATCCACATTTCGCAATTAGTGGTTCTTTTTTAAAGCCCCGTAGCCACCCCGAGCCAGTCCCATACCTCACTATTGATAAAAAATAATATACAAATATATACTGCCATGAGAGGTTCTAGTTAAAACTATGGGCCCGAGGTGAGATCAATAGTACTATTTTCCTGAGGGGCGCAGCCCCGAAGGAAAATAGTATTAATTGATCTCAACGAGGGACCATAGTTTAACCAGAACTTCGAATAAAGGCAGTATATATTTGTTTTATATACTTCATTAATATGTTCTTTGTTCATTGATTTGTTAAAAGAAAATTATTTGACGTTTTGACTCTCCCGCTTCTATCCTGAGTGAACAGCACGGCTAATTTAAGCACAACCTACCCTTCTAAAAATCGAATAGCCTAAAATCGGGCTAACCAATTACAGCAGTGCGAAATGACGCTATGGCAGTTTCGCGTGCGTGAACTGTTCCGTCGCATCGAATGCGCGCACGCGGAAGGCATGGTCAAAAGTACTATTTACGGCTTGGAGGTGCTATTTACGGCTCATCCGGGACATTGAAAATACTATTTACGGCTTAGAGGTACTATTTACGGATAGGAGTACTGATGGTAGAACTATTTTTGGTCATGTGATCCACTTTTAACAAATCAATGAACAAGAATATATTAATGAAGTATATAATACTTTCTATATTCTATGGTTTCAAATATTATTGTTTTATAGCGTTCGTCTAATGTATCCATCGTAATAATTAAACGACGGTTCCTGCGTTTTATTAAAAAACTACAGCACCTAAAGTCTTTGATTTTTTGAGCGTATGTTACTTTAATAAAGTACATTACAATCCTGTAAAGAACAGAATTTTGACAAATATTGACGGCGTCCTTCTCAGCAAAGGTTACAATATGGCTTTAAATAGTCAGACGGGTGTAAACATCTAGGCGTAAGGAAATCGCAACATCTCAAATCTATAATCATATATTACAAGTTACACCTCGCCATAATAACAAAAACCACATTTACAATGATTACTGCATACGAAATGCCATGGGTATTTCCTTTGGCGGTCGGACACGGAGATGTCTGACAATAGCAAACAGTTCCATTAATTATCCCTGTTATCGGCTCTGTGCTATTGACATACTTAAAACCATCTGCGGCATCTTGAAACTCGTTGAACAATATTTCCTCACTGTCGCAGAAGTGAGATGCTGACTCTGATGCTGAGAATATACGACTTCCCTTACCATCCCCACATGATGGTTTAAAGGTAGTAGCTGCGGCTCCTTTATCGCCTGCATACGGACCTGTATAGAAAGAATTAGTAGAAGATAACAAGATCAATTTTTATCGTCTGCTCGGATTTGAAAAAACAATATGAGGATCTTTTAAAGGTTCTAAATACAACCTTTTTTCCTCTCAGAAGAATCCTCCCACTTGAACCTCTCAAAAAGGTTCTTTACTTTTCAAGCTTTTTCAAAAACCCTTAAAGGTTCTCTAAAGAACCGAAAACAGTTCTGTATGACATTCTTGGTGCATGCCATTTTCGACGGTTTCGGAACCATTTTTGGTTCCTGCGAGGATTCTAATGAGAGGACAACTTAAGAACCTTTTCAGAACCTTTTTATCTTAGAGTGTAATTTACGGATGACATACTATGAATCAGTCCATAACGAAATATTGTTCTTAGAGATACGTAACCCCCCCTTAAAGCAATAATGTGTGATTTGCACAAAAAATAGATTCCTATTTAAATGTTAGTTTTTACTGATAGCTACTTATCGCATTGTTTTGTCCCCTTTTTCCGAGCCAAACGTTAAACAAAAGGTCAAATTGGTATCCATTCCAGCGCCTACAATGCGTGTATATTAGTTCACCGATTATTATTATCATGGTAATATCGGGAGCTTCACGCAGCTGTGGGATTCAAACAAGACTACATTCGCGAATAGCGATACACACAGTTTATGTATCAAGTCGACGTACAGCGCGTAAATGCGTGTATAATTTCGCCAGTCGTGTATTATTTATCATGATTATTGGCGGAGCTATACGCAGCTGATGGGATGTGGTGAGCTCAGAATAAAACTGGAGATACCCGGTTTTATTATAATGTTCAATTTTATTAAAGCACTTCAGGCGTATTCTTTCATAGGTCATGTTCCACCAATGGCCATTACACTACAATTGTGCAAAAAGTAGAAATTCGGAAAAAAATGAGGGCGTTGTGTAGCAAATCACACATTATGGCTTTAAGTTCTTACCTTCATCTGTAAAATGCTGAAACTGTACTTGTATTAAACTGTACTCATCTGATCGACATCCGCCCGTTTCGTTTATTGCTCCGAAACAATCAAAAGTAGAGTTTTCCATCAGCTTGCATTGTGGCCGAGCGTCCCGCACGGTAGTACAGTGGTAGCACCACCGGTCTCCGCTCACTTATAGATATAAAACAAGGTACAATGAGGTAAACCATTGACCAACCAGTATTAATAACATTTTTAAATACACAGAGAAAAATGTCGTCAAAGTTTATACATGGGTCACATCCAGGCCCGTACGCAGGGGGGGTGCGGGGGGTGCGACCGCACCTCCCCAAATGTGCAAAAGTATACAAAAAGTCCCAAAATTTAAGAATTAGCGAGCGTAGCGAGCAAAAAATCAGGGTTTTTTACGGTTTTTGGTCAAAAAAGGTCCAACTTTGGGGGGAAAAGTCCACTTTTCACAAAATCGCCCCCCTTTGGAAAAAAAGTCCACTTGTTCAAAATCAGCACCCCCCAAAAAAAATCCTGCGTACGGGCCTGGTCACATCAGTAGGTCTAGCGTAGCCAGCGGGGGCAGACTGCCCCCACACCTTAAAATGGGGACGGGGAAGCCCCGGGGGGGAAGCAGGAAAAGGGGGACGAGAAGAATGGAAGAAAGAGAGGAAGAAGGGAAGGAGGGAGAAAGAGAAGAGAAAGGGAGAGGAGAGGGGAGAAAGAGAAGGGAAAGGGGGAGAGGGGAAAGAGAAGTGATGCTGGATATACGCGCCTGTGTCACATTCAAAAATTGCCCATATCTTGTTGAAAAATTCATAAGGATTTGAAAAAAGTATAGTTTGAGCTCTTTCCAAAGTGGCTGTCCTTTAACATTACTGCATTAGTTCGAAAGATTAGAATAAATGCTTGATAGAAATATAAAGTTAGATTTTGTATCTCGTCGCAGGATGAGGACCTCGGATGGATTCGTGGGGTAACAGCGTCTGAAAATTAGCAAATTCCTATTAATGTTTTAATAAAAATAAAAACTACTTTTCCGTATGTCAATAATTCAGGATACAATGATGGCACTAAAATTTATTTTAATCAAAATACAAACTACATGGAATATTTAGAATTGATCATTATGGCATATTGGGTATAAAATTATGAGAATAATGAAGTTGCCAAATTCAAATAGACAGAGCAAACAGTTTTATATTATTGTTTTAAGTAAATTCATTCCATATTTGCATGCAGCAATATTCTATTAGATCGTGTTTGATGGTTCCTATGAACATGATGAACTAAAACACTATCAAGACATTGTTAACTATAATTTAAGTATACTCATTCGTGGGTAACCAAAACACATATTTTGAAGGTATGTATTGGTAAGCGGCAAAATAGAAAATATTACAGAAGGTTGGAATTCATCATGTGGTTATTTCTCCGTTGTGTTTCAATGATTCATGTTTCTCTAACCAATTGCATTCACCCAAAAAAAAAATGGTAATTTAGGATAATCAATCAAAACCTCACGATACAGCTTCAGTATACCCTCAAGAGGACGCTATTAAACAAGACTGTTTTGGAACCTATTTCGCATGTTTTCAAAATGATAAGATCAATAAGAAACATCTAATTTACGAGTAAATCCTTGGATTCGTGGGTAAAGCCTCGTGGGTAAAGCTATAAGTACTATGGTACCGTTTGGGGTTTGCGTTTCCTAGGTGCATAAACTGTAAGTACTGTAAAAATTATAGCATACCCATGGCTTGAATACAGGGTGTCCCTTAAAAAATACCGGGCGAATGAATTTGGACGTAAGCCGAGAAATAGATATCAGAATCCAAAAATCGTAACCTCAGCGTATAGCCCATCTTATTTAGCATCTTACACGCCAATTTGTCTGAAACCGGTTGACTAATTGCGAATAAAAAGAGCGATTAAATAACGCATGCGTCAATTCACTTCATTCCAAGTTTGAAAGTAAGATCATTCAACACAATGCGCACTAGTGGTTAACTGTCAATGTGTTTCATATTTTGTTCTGTGAAATCCTTATTTTTACTTTTTAAACAATATATTTCTTGCAAACATTTAATTATGTTTTGTTCAAATTTAAAAACCTGCATGATATTGAAAATGAAAGCTTGCATCTACGATGATGCTTGGTACTTGTAAATATCTTTTTGTTTTCATTAATGTTGATATAAATGTTGCATAAAGAATTATTGCATAAAGAATTACAGCTGGCTTAAACAATTCTCACACACATAAATGTTTTTGGAATATTTCCAAGAATTTGTAATGCAAAGATGAACTTTTGTTAAACTTCAACATTAATGTTGCTTGGTATCAAAAATTACACGAAAAGCTGTAAGCCCTTGATCATTGTCATTCTTGGCTCAAATGTTCTTTGCAAAGTTAAAATATTACATTAGAGTCACGCGGTAGCATGACCAGCAAGTTTTTAAAAAAACGACTGATAAAGAAGAATAAACAGATGCACCGCGGGACTATATTTACACGAAACAAAACGCTATTGTTCTATGATATTTTTCGCTGGGTACAAAATATATCTAAAACCATGCTAAATCTTATTTACTGTCCAAAGTGTAACATTTTAATAACTCATTAATTCAAAAAGTTACACCAATCATACAGTCAATCCGATTGTTTGATAATAAACAAACATTCTTGCTTTATTTCACGCGGTATTTCATAGCCAACATTAGTGGAAAATCATAGCTTATCATACTGGGCTGATATTCATAAAACCACGCTAGGCCTAGTTGACAGCTAAAATTGACTTTAGCAAGCTGCTAAGCCTAGCTGATTGCTAATTCTTATTCATAAAACCCAGTTAGAGTTAGCAACATTCTAAAATTTTGCCAAAACTTAGAGTTGATCTGGGGCAGCGCTAAGTCACTAGTTGACAACTAGTCTTAATGATTTTGAACTAAGTTTGACATGATTTATTGTTTTAATTTCATATTAACTGTTGTCAATTATGAAAAATAATGTTCTCAGAATATTCTGTTTCTGAGGTCTTCAGTGTGTTTTACACATAAGAAACTGTCTTAAAAACACACAACAAATTTAGGGTGAATGAATAAACATTGAACTAAGCCAGTATTGTTTAACCAAATTTGCACAAGAAAAATGATTATGATATAGCAAGTAATCTTTAGTTAAGCAGATATGTTCAATCGAAGCAATTCTGTTCAATTGTTTGATACGTAAATATATATTTTGGAGACATGTTACCAATGTTCTCTTTGGTAAAGATGCATGACTTATTTTCAATAACAAATTATATGTCAATTTGATAAAGATAAATCATGCTTGGCTTTTATCAGGACAACAAGCAAGATATATCATATGCTATTAAATTATCTAATATTATTTACACAGTGTTGCTCATGAAGCTAAATGAGCAGCGTTAAGTGGATGCATGTTGTTTTCTATTTGATGAAGCAATATAGTATGTATAGTATGTTTTACAACAAACCAAGGACTTAACATGTATATGAACTTTACTTGTTCAGAGTATCTTTTTTAATTTAATTTGCCGTAACAACCTTGTTGGCCTATATAGCTTACAAAATACACATGTAATTTTATTAACGAAATCTCAATGAAGACCATCAGCAATGAGTCATTACATTTTGATCATTTTGACTGTGGTTCAGAGCTCAAGTATAATAGACATGTATTATATAAGCCTATTGTATTAGATGTTACACAACTGTTGAAGGCCATATCACCCAAAACACCCAAATAAGTTATCAGCTAAATATTTCTAGTTGATAGCTAGTTAGCAAAGTGTTTAGCAAGGTTTTATGAATAAGAAATTAGTTGATTGCTACGTAGCTATCAACTAGTGGATTTAGCATCTTGCTAAGCACTAGTTGGTTGCTAATTTAGCAAGGCTTTATGAATATCGGCCCAGATATCCACAATCTTTCGACACTGCTACAGCCATACATGGCTGTCACTGTCGCACTCCCTTTTGAGATTCACTTTCAAAATATACCCTAGCATTTTCCGGGATACCCTACATACAAATTCTGGATCCCATTCGCCAAAAAAATCAAGTTTTTCACAATTCTTTTATTCTTTCCGGACCACAGCATACATTCATATTAATAAATACTCCACTTTCACACGTATTTATATCGGGTCGTGCCCGTGGCGAAGCGGTTAAGGTCCTGGACTTCTAATCCATATATGAATTTTTGCTCAAGTTCGAAACTTCCCACCACTTTTTTTTAAATGTTTTATTAAATTTCATTTTGATTGAAGGACATTCAATGACATATATGGTGCTTTATCTTTGAATTCGTGGGTAACGCCAATTCATTTAAGCCATCATAACTTGTCTCCTGGTATGACTTGCTAGTAAAGGCCTATATGTTCAAAGAAAGCACATTGAACGTGACATGATATGGTCCATCCATCAATAACGTGATTTCCGTTATTAAGGACATTTTAAAGTGGAAAGTTAACACACAGATAATTTTGTCCCGCTTTCGCTGGAATTGACCATATATGTTTTATAAACATTTAATGTACATATCGAAGAAGGAAAAAAAAACATTTAGAAAAAAATAAAGGCCTATACATCGAGGAAAAAAAAAATCACCGAGAATCGGATGATCCGAAAAATTAAACAAACTCGTCGATATTAAAAAGAAACCTCATCGAGAATTTTATTTTTTTAATGAAATTCATGTAGCTAAAGGCCTATTGATGATTTGCTCATCCGGACGATCGTATAAAAATCATAAAAATTCCTATTTTGGTACCTTTGTCATTGTCATAGATGTGACAATAACAATACTGAAGATAGTAAAGATAGCATTCCCAGCTGATTAAATGATATCTACTGAAGATAGCATTCCCTGATTAACATAGTGGTTTGTTTGTTTGTTTACCCAAGTTGGTCCGTGAGGAACACATGCTAATCCACGGAAAACCATGGACCGTTCCAAGCTCATACAAATGCACAAGCCTGAATAGCCAGTGTAGGCTAATATATGCATGCTGGCCTAGATAGCTTTGATAAACAAAGCAAGAAATGGAAGAAAATAGCTAGGAAAAAGAGAAAAGAGAGAAGGCCACTCCCAAACACAAGTGTACAATTTTACTCTAAGCCCTTACTTCGTGAGAAAGGAAACTGGAATTCCAATCTCAGGCCGGCCCCGATGCAAAGGCTTTGCAGCCGCAAGCCCGTGTTAAAGACAAAATAAGGCATTTAATAAATACATAGGCCTAAATCTGTAATTTATACTGACAGTATAGCCTTGTAAATTAGCTCTATGTATTTGAATAGGGCTTCAACCGTTCGTCAATACGAACGTCAATCTTTCGACACTGCTACAGCCATACATGGCTGTCACTGTCGCACTCCCTTTTGAGATTCACTTTCAAAATATACCCTAGCATTTTCCTGGATACCCTACATACAAATTCTGGATCCCATTCGCCAAAAAATCAAGTTTTTCGCAATTCTTTTATTCTCTCCGGACCACAGCATACATTCATATTAATAAATACTCCACTTTCACACGTATTTATATCGGGTCGTGCCCGTGGCGAAGCGGTTAAGGTCCTGGACTTCTAATCCATATATGAATTTTTGCTCAAGTTCGAAACTTCCCACCACTTTTTTTTTAATGTTTTATTAACCAATTTATTGTCAGAAATCAAGAATAACACCATCTCGAACATCCATTGCTATTATGATACTATATTTTTTTTCATCAAACAAACATATTTGATTTTTTATTCACATTTAGGCCTTGGTCTAGGCCTACTTTCACCATGCAGATGCTTTCACCATGCCTGACTATCATGACATCTTCGTCATTTAAAACACATTTATCAGTGGCTCTGTTCACAGCTCAATCTGAAATTATATTTGCAATAAATATCCACCAAAAAACGTTGACAACGTAAAGAAAGCAGCAAGTTAAAAAGCCCCCACCTCGGCTCACTTTTTGAAACTTGGTCCCATTTGTAAAAGATACTGATTTATACTTTGTCATAATTATCAACTTAAAACATTTCCATAAGTGTTATGTATCTTTAATGTGCCGATGTGATATTAAGTTGTTAGCATTCTGGAACGATCAGAAAGGTTATTGTGTTGTTCTTGGCCAATATTCTATAGGCCTATGTTTTGTTTTATAATAATTATTAAGTTCATGATCAATGATTGAATTAGACGAATAACAAGTAGGCATGTTAATGGCAATGATACTATTGTTTAAACGTTAAAAACACCGATTTGCTGTTGATATTCAAAATGGGACCAAGTTTCAAAAAGTGAGCCGAGGTGGGGGCTTTTTAAACTTGCTGCTTTCTTTACGTTGTCAACGTTTTTTGGTGGATTTTCTTTCTTTTTATGAATGTAGCCAAGCAGCTCTAAGCTTGGAAAGTCATCGGGTTACGAAGTACTCCATAAAACGAATAAAACGAAAAATAGATGTTTGAAATTATGTTATCCTTGATTTATGACATTAAATAATTTAATAAAACTTTATCAGCCGTTTATTCATTAAAACTTGCTGGTCACAGCTACCGCGTGACTGTAATGTTAATAGGGATACATATACATTTTAATATACTTTAAATATTCAAGGCAACTAAGAAAACGTAAATATGAACAAGTGCCACGACTTAGCAAGATAATTATGTTTTAATGATTGTGGTTTTTGTAGCCCTGCGGGGCAATCTAGTTGGATATCCAAATTTTGCGGTTGATAGTTCTTTGTAGCCCTGCGGGGATTTGGATTTCCCTATAATAAGCGGCGGTTGTTGGCGGTATTTCGCGGTTTGTAGTTTTACTATTTCCCTCATTCTTCATGCCCTACCCTCTATCGGGGGTAGGATAACTATACTTCGCGGTGTGTGGTTCTTTGTAGCCCTGAGTTGGATATCCAAATTTTGCGGTTGATAGTTATTTAGATTTGTAGATCTAGTTGGATTTCCTTATTAAGCGGCGGTTGTTGGCGGTCTTTCGCGGTTTGTGGTTTTGATTTCCCTCATTCTTCATGCCCTACCCTCTATCGGGGGTTAATTTATAGTTTAAGCTTGTTGGATAACTATACTTCGCGGTGTGTGGTTTTTGAAGCCCTGCGGGGCAATCTAGCTGGATGTCTCTATTGAGCGGCGGTTGTTGGTCTTTCGCAATTTGTGATTTTAATTTGTTGGATATCCAAATTAGTGACGTGGTAGGCCCCTATTGCATATAACCTAGTATTGTTATCCTGGTGTAGTTTCTTGTGTTATTCAGATTTTGTTTTATTATTTGTTCGCTAACGGCTACAGTACATGGATAGGATAGAACTGGTCTCTATCATTGATGATGTTGTATGACACTGTGCAGTGGTGTTTTTTAACAGGTTCTTAATATAATTAACAATTTCCCTGAGAATAAAACATCTTGCTTTGATGTTGGATAACTATTATACTTCGCTGTGTGTGGTTTTTGAAGCCCTGCGGGCAATCTTGCTGGATGCCTCTATTGAGCGGCAGTTGTTGGTCTTTTGCAGTTTGTGGTTTTGATTTGTTGGATATCCAAATTAGTGACGTGGTATTGCACATATCCTAGTATTGTTATCCTGATGTAGTTTCTTGTGTTATTCAGATTTTGTTTTATTATTTGTTCGCTAACGGCTACAGTACATGGATACATGGCTACGCTACTGAAATTATGTTATCCGTGATGAACGAAAATTAATTGTTTAATAAAAAATTGAAAAAAAAAAAGTTGGTCATCGGATTTCGAACTCGAGTCCCCGGAACAGGAGTCCAATGCCTTAACCATTAGACCACGGGAATCGGCTGTGAAACAGCGTGTCGATGTACAATATTTATTATATGAATTGATGTGTCGTCCGAAAAGAACAAAAGAATTGTGAAAAACTTGATTTTTTGGCGAATGGGGTTCGGAATTTGTATGTACGGTATATCAGAAATTGCTAGGGTATAATTGGAAGTGAATCTGAAAAAGTAGTGTGAAGGTGATAACCAGGTAGACCTGTAGCAGTGTCTAAAAATTCTGGATCAGTATGACTTGCCACTAATTTTCGCTATGAAATACCGCGTGAAATGGAAGCAAAAATATTTGTTTATTACGAACAATGATTGACTGTAGGATTGGTGCCCTTTTTGAATTAATGAGTTGTCAAGATATTACACCTGGGACTGTAAATAACATTTAGCATGGTTTTAGATACATTTTGTACCCAGCGAAAAATAACATCGAACAATAGAAGTCAAGTGTTTTAATGTTAGGTGTAAATATAGTCTCGCGGGAGCATCTGTTATTAGTCTTCTTTATCAGTCTTTTTTTTTTTTAAACTTGCTGGTCACGGCTACCGCGTGACTCTAATTATAAATTGTCACAAATTAAAATCACAAACCGCGAAAGATCGCCAACAACTGCCGCTAAAATATTGATATCCAACTAGATTTCCCCGCAGGGCTATAAAGAACCACAAACCGCGACATTTGGATATCCAACTAGATAGCCCAGCAGGGCTACAAAGAATCACACACCACGAAATATGGATATCCAACAGGCTTAAACTATAAATTAGCTCCCGATAGAGGGCAGGGCCTGATAAGGGAAATTAAAATCACAAACCGCGAAAGATCGCTGACAACCGCCGCTTAATAGGGATATCCAACTAGATTGCCCCGCAGGGCTACAAAGAACCACAAACCGCGAAATTTGGATATCGAACAAGGTTGCCCGCAGGCTTATCGATTATAAAGAACCACAAACCGCGAAATATGGATATCCAACAAATTAAGACCACAAACCGCGAAAGATCGCCAACAACTGCCGCTCAATATTGATATCCAACTAGATTGCCCTGCAGGGCTATAAAGAACCACAAACCGCGAAATTTGGATATTCAACTAGATTGCCCGCAGGCCTATAGATTATAAAGAACCACAAACCGCGAAATATGGATATCCAACAAATTAAGATCACAAACCGCGATAAAATGAAATAAAATGAAATGAAGAGCCACAAACCGCGAAATTTGGATATGCAACTAGATTACCCCACAGGGCTACAAAGAACTACAAACCACGAAATATGGATATCCAACAAGCTTAAACTATAAATTAGCTCCCGATAGAGGGCAGGGCTTGATAAGGGAAATTGAAACCACGAAAGATCGCAGATAACCGCCGCTTAATAGGCATATCCAACTAGGTTGGTCCGCAGGGCTACAAAGAACCACAAACCGCGAAATTTGGATATCCAACTAGATTGCCCGCAGGCTTATAGATTATAAAGAACCACAAACCGCGAAATATGGATATCCAACAAATTAAGACCACAAACCGCGAAAGATCGTCAACAACTGCCGCTCAATATTGATATCCAACTATATTGCCCCACAGGGCTATAAAGAGCCACAAACCGCAAAATTTGGATATGCAACTAGATTGACCCACAGGGCTACAAAGAACCACAAACCCCGCAATATGGATATCCAACAAGCTTAAACTATAAACTAGCTCCCGATAGAGTGCAGGGCTTGATGAAAACCACAAACCACGAAAGATCGCCGACAACCGCCGCTTAATAGGAATATTCAACTAGGTTGCGCCGAAGGGCTACAAAGAACCACAAACCGCGAAATTTGGATAGCCAAGTAGATTGCCCGCAGGGCTATAAAGAACCACAAACATTCAAACACGATTATCTTGCCCAGTCGGGGCATTTAGACGCTTCCGTAGTATAGGCTTAAATATATGCGCATTTACCAGTTCCACCATTGGGTGTGTGTTGTTCATATTTACATTTTCTTTACATATTTACGTTGCCTTGAATAATTAAAGTCATATATTAAAATATATATTGATCATTGTGTACGCCTTAGTCACGCGTGACGAGCAAGTTTTAAAAATAAACGACTGATAAAGTTTTGTTTAATTATTTATTGTCATAAATCAAGAACAGCAACTTCAAACATCTATTATTCGTTTTATGGAGCACTTTGTAACCTGATGACTTTCCAAGCTTGGGGCTGCTTGGCTACATTCATAAAAAAAAGAATCTACCAAAAAACGTTGACAACGTAAAGAAATCAGCAAGTTTAAAAAAACCCACCTCGGCTCACTTTTTTTTAACTTGGTCCCATTTTGAATACCAAATCAGTGTTTTTATTTTATTTCAACAGAATACATCGTTTCCAACAAGATTACAAGCCTACTACACTTCTGGAAATGTTTTAAATTTATATAAATATGATAAAGTTTAAATCAATACCTTTTACAAATGGGACCAAGTTTCAAAAAGTGAGCCGAGGTGGGTTTTTTAAACTTGCTGATTTCTTTACGTTGTCAACGTTTTTGGTAGATAGTTATTTGCACAACCTAAAGAATTAAAGCATACTGCAGTTACTGTCCGTTATCCTATACACAATACACAGTGCTCTCACCATTGACGCGTGACCTCTAAAAATGATGTACGTTGGAAGAATGGGCACTTGCCTAGTTAACATCACTGTGTGAAAAATAACCAGCCAATATCTTAGCTATTCTCCAAACTTCTAGCAAATATATTTCTCTAACATGACTTAAAATTACAGCTAGGTTAGATGTTCAGAAATAGTCGCACTTTTGTAAAATATGAGTGAGGGCAAGGCATAGCTAGCCAACTCCCCGTGTTAATTGAATGGAGATTTGACCGAAAATATTGGTATCGGACCGCTCACTTCTGAAGGATGCCACAAAAAACGGTACAAGCTACATTTTAACTATTCTAAATATGTTCTAGAAAATATAGTTTTGTAACATGTCCTAAATTTTTAGCTAATTTAGATGTTTGGAGAGGGTCGTACTTTTGTGTTTTAGGAAGGATATGTAAACGACAGATAACACCAAAAATATGAAGAAATTATTTCAAAACCGTGTTAAGTCAACAATCATTATGTTGCTCATTTTCAAGAATGCTGGTTTACATTTCGTGAACAAAAGTACACATACCATTGTTTCCTTTCGTTTCCTTTATAATCGGTTACCCAACTGAAGCTATGAATACCAGCTTTATTGCGATATCGCACATGAAAACAGACACTTGTGCACAACCAGAGAAAATCCGATTTAATCAGTTGAGCTGTTTCAATGATTGTTATCTTGGTTTAATAGCTTTTAATGGGGTTAAGTCCTGCAAAGGTCGAGATGAATTCTACTGTAGACATGACTGCATCATGGTTGGAAAGTTTCCAATTGCAGAAATCAAAGTTTTTCTTGGACAAACTGATATTCATCTTCAGTGAAAGCATGAATATCATAAACCGTCGGTTTGTGATAAAATAGATAATGTGGACTAAATTTAATGAGATACTCGAACTTTAGGAAGCGGTGATCGAGTATGAAAAAAGGAAAAGGGTATAATCCTTCTTGTCTTCCATGAGAGCAACCGCGTCACATCGGGTATAATCTTCCTTCCAGGAGCAACCACTGTGCATGATTGACGGGCTATTCCATTGCTCGTAATAGGGTAGTGTATTTTAGCGGGACAATGCTGGATGGTGCACGCACGCGTGCACGATGTGCAAGGTAGACTTTCGCCAAGCCTCGGCATGTGGTTGTTGGTGTAGGGGTGTGGGGTGTGGGGGTGTGTGTATGGGGGGGGGGGCGTGTTGTCCGAGATGTTAGGAATTATTTAATAATAGTTATTAATATTGGAAGAACGTTTTAAACTTTAATTTAAGGCATCATATACGATTTTACATGAAAAACAGCGGACATGTTATGTCCCTCTACAGTGAGGACGGCATTATTTACGCTTGTCAAAGCCCGAGCCACATCGGGATGACTTGCACGGAGGAAGTAGGGCTAAGTGACCGCTTATAGGTTGAATTCCCAGTCTGCCTAATCATGAAGCTCCCGTGGCCAAGTGGTTAAGGCGCTGGTCTCGTAAACCAGAGGTCCTGGGTTCAATTCCCGGGCGGGATCACTTTTCCTCTTTCCTCCTTTAATCATTGCTCGACGGCGAAACTGATAAAATTGCATCATAATATACGATTTTATACTATTTTAGATTTTCAATTAATAACAAAATATTAAATAGCATTTAAAAATTATATTAATAGGCCGATTTATTATCGCACGCCATGGTAACAATAAAAAAATGGCACACTTTCCGATATAAAATTTGGGAAACAAATTAATTTTTAAAAAAAATAAATAAAAACAATCTTTCTTAAACCAAATTTTCATGAAATTGAGGGCCATCAATAAACCAAAATGCACCCCGAATCTGTCGCACATCCCCGTAGTAGGCCTACCCTCCTTTCCACCCCGTTGCCCTAAACTAGACGTGTAATATAACCGCCACGAGTATTTTTTTTACCTGTAGGCAAGCTCACCCCTACAGTCGCAATAGTTCTAGCCCAGATAGCTTTTAACTCACGCCTACTAATAACGTACTTTCATCAAGTGATGGCGCTATAAGGTTTACCACGGAAGCTGTTTGGTTTACCGTGGAAGAAGATTAGGGAGCGATCGTTATTTATGGCAGGGGGGAATGGGTAAATTTAGGGGGAACACGAAATTTTTGTGTGGTCTTGAGGGGGAACCTGAAATTTTAGTTGAACCAGGAGGGGGATTGTTAAATTTTAAATGGAGAAAATTGGGAGAACAAGGGGGAACGCGAAAATTTTGAGCGGACGCGAGGGGGGGAACACGAAATTGTTTGTCGATATTTTTGCCAAAACACCCATTCCCCCTGCCGTAAATAACGATCGGTCCCTTATACCCTATGAAAAAAGTGTCTGTTGATAAAACTTGGAATGAACTGCATTGATGCGCACAGTGTGTAATCGTTAATTTCTTCGCAACCAGTCGACCGAATCAAATAAAATTTTAATATATGATGCACAATAAAATAGGCTATGTGGTACATTTTAAATCTTTTAATTTTGATGTCTATTTCTCGACTTTATTTTTTTTTTATTCAATTTTATTTACTCGGTATTTTTTTCTGGGACACCCTGTATGTGCTGATTTAGATTTAAAATAAAAATACTCCTTGTTTTTCAAGGTTAGCATCTATTCGGTATTCGTGGGTATCAAAAGTTTAAACCGTCGTATATTTTTTTTAAGCGGTGAACGTATTTATACGATTTACAATTTTAAGCGCTTGTCAAACTAAATTCAGCATCCAGTAATTTAAGTTATGTCAATTATATTTGCTGGACTCGTGGATACCATTTGATACGTGGGTAACGTCAAATTTGATTTTGTGTAATTTTATGGGTAAAATGTATTTGTAAAAAATAATCACTTGAACCTCAGAATTATAGTACGAAACTTCGTTTCATGATATAGTCATTTATGGCATATTCACTTAACGTTTTTCAGAACGACCATTTTATCCGGGTAACAAAATTATTATCCAAATTGACTTGTGTCCACAAACTTTGGTGGAATTCAATCGTTTTACATATGATGGGAGATCATGGAAACTTCTTTCTAACGGTAATAATTTCATTTTGATTGAAGGACATTCAATGACATATATGGTGCTTTATCTTTGAATTCGTGGGTAACGCCAATTCATTTAAGCCATCATAACTTGTCTCCTGGTATGACTTGCTAGTAAAGGCCTATATGCTCAAAGAAAGCACATTGAACGTGACATGATATGGTCCATCCATCAATAACGTGATTTCCGTTATTAAGGACATTTTAAAGTGGAAAGTTAACACACAGATAATTTTGTCCCGCTTTCGCTGGAATTGACCATATATATTTTATAAACATTTAATGTACATATCGAAGAAGAAAAAAAAACATTTAGAAAAAATAAAGGCCCAGGCCTATACATCGAGGAAAAAAAATCGCCGAGAATCGGATGATCCGAAAAATTAAACAAACTCGTCGATATTAAAAAGAAACCTCATCGAAAATTTTATTTTTTTAATGAAATTCATGTAGCTAAAGGCCTATTGATGATTTGCTCATCCGGACGATCGTATAAAAATCATAAAAATTCCTATTTTGGTACATTTGCCATTGTCATAGATGTGACAATGACAATACTGAATATAGTAAAGATAGCATTCCCAGTTGATTAAATGATATCTACTGAAGATAGCATTCCCTGATTAACATAGTGGTGCAGCCGCAAGCCCGTGTTAAAGACAAAATAAGGCATTTAATAAATACATAGGCCTAAATCTGTAATTTATACTGACAGTATAGCCTTGTAAATTAGCTCTCTATGTATTTGAATAGGGCTTCAACTTCGTCAATACAGGAGCACTGCAATCTCAATTTTTATACACTTGCGCTGGAAATTTATTTCGAACGAAATGTCACAGAAATTTTACGAAATTTGATATATATATATAGACCTATATATAACTGATCCCTGGTTGAATAGAAACGCCATTTTCTTTTTCAATATTGCAAATGAAGCAATCAAGTTCAAGGTCGTGATACAATTCATGAAACCATACAATTTTCTTCTGTGCAGTGTATTTATTTAATGGTACTAACTAACGGCAACGCACCTGATACAGCAAGAGTAACCAATCCCACGTAGCTAAAAACAGACCAAAACTGTGCCTCCAATGTGGTCATCTTGAATATCTTAAATTTAAGTTTTTGATAGGATACTCGGGCTGAAAACACGAGCCGATTCGATTTGCTGTACACAGTACACTGCCTTGAAAAATAAATAGCTTTATGTTAATAGCGAGCCTGTTCATCCACTGGAAAGTCATTGATAGCTATTGATACACGGGCAGCGATTTTTTTTCCGTGTCAGCAATAAAAGTCAGCAACCCGTGTTTACAATATACATTATAAATTATAATATACTCTCTCATTAGTATTATTTCGATTCAGAAAATGAATTACAATTCAATTCAGATTCAATTCTTACGGAAATTACGGTATTTCATAATATTATTTTGATGCAATTTCAATTCAATTTTTCTCTGGTTTAAATCATTTTCATTCGATTCCAATTCAATGCATTGAAATTAACTCAATTTCAATTCCACTGATTCATATTCAAAATCAAATTCTATTTATACCAACTCTGCTATATTTTACCGGGCATTTGGTTATTAAAAGCAGTTCAGGGAGAAAAACTGAGAAAGTTTGTTACTTTGTTGTATATAACTGATAAAGCTGACAATAGACAACAAGTTCCACTCGTATTTATTTATTTATTTATTTATTTATTTATTTATTTATTTATTTATTTATTTATTTATTTATTTATTTATTTATTTATTTATTTATTTATTTATTTATTTATTTATTTATTTATTTATTTATTTATTTATTTATTTAGGCCGTATAAAATTAATGTTTTGGTTCTCGTCCAGAGGATTTTCATGAATTGATGAGGAAGGAGGTTTTTTTTTTTTTTTTTTTTTTTTCATTTTAATATTAGCATTTTCAGTAGTTTTCGGTTTTTTCTATCAGTGCTCGAGGAAACGATGAGGCCCCTTTTTTTTTCAAATGTGAGATTCTGATGGATTAACTCTCTAGAGTAGGCCTACCACAAAAAGACTTGGAAGTTGATGCTTGTTCTCTAATAAACTTATTTATATGTATGAAGATTTCATAAATCATTCCAAAGTCTAAAAAAATTGAAAAATCTAAAAAAATCAAAAAAATCTGACAAATCCCAGAAATTGAGGAGGAGGGACGAGAACCAAAATATTAATTTTACACGGCCTTATTTATTTATTTATTTATTTATTTATTTATTTATTTATTTATTTATTTATTTATTTATTTATTTATTTATTTATTTATTTATTTATTTATTTATTTATTTATTTATTTATTTATTTATTTATTTATTTATTTATTTATAATATTATTTATTTATGTATTTATTCTATTTTATCCCGTCTGGACATACAAATATCGTTCACTTTTTAAAAGTCATTGCTTGTCCGACATAAGTGACACACGAGCTGTTTATAGGCAAGCGAAACCGCAGCAGCGCATCCGGATTAACGATTTTGCTGTAATTTTCGCAGGTAATGGGTGTGTAATTGTAAGAAATTGAACAAAATGTCGATAAAATCGTCTTTTCTTCAAATATACTGTAAAGAGCGATAACAACGGAATATCACTGTCTTAACTAATGAGTCATAAAATACTTATACTTCGGAAATGATCGTGTTCATTAAAGTCAAAAATCCAATTCAGTTTGTCATGCATGCATGACATTAGCCATTACTTTAGTTACATGTAGGTATCCAAGGCAAACCTTAGTTTTAACACATAATTTGCTAGTCAGCGAAATTCGCCTAAACCGGACCGGGGCCCAAACACAATGCATATTTACATAGAAATTTGATTTTTTTTTTCGAGAACAGGTCGGTGAAGGAAACCTACAAATATGTTTTCTATACTTCACTTTGTTCGAAATGTTCTAACTTTCGTATGAACAACCGATAGCTTGTGATCTGAAGTTAGAACTTGCAAGGATGTTATCGTATGTATGTAACTTGTTTACATGTACAAAATGTGATACATGTATGCAGTTGCCATACAGAGTACAGTGTCATGCATACATGTATGAATAAAAACTTCTTCAAGTTAGTTATTGTCTCTAAAATATCATGAAATAGTTCTTGACATATTACCGACACACATACTATAATATAGGTATCCCAGGCAAACCTTAGTTAACACATTTGCTAGTCGGCCAAATTCGCCAACAATGTCAATGCATATTTACATAGAAATTTAAAACAACTGGCCGAAGAAGGAAACCTACATAAATATGCTTTCTATACTTCACTTGACCCAAATATATGATTTTTATGGTGATAAGACAATCGACATGGAATTTTAGAGGATTTTGATAGCAGTTCCATTAAAAAAAGCTGCTATCATAATGAGAGTAAGATCTAGAAACACCCCCGAAATGCCGGTGTGGGGAGTTTTGCTAGCTGAATTTTTTTGATGAAAGTCAATCTTTGACAAGATGTAACTTTGCTCACGGAAAGTGCTATGACAAAAGATTTTCAGTTTTGGCTTTGTTTACTCAAGAGCTTTAATTTGATATATAAAATGATGCAGTTTGATGGCAAATTTGAATTCACCTAGCATACCTACATTAGTCTGTAGTACAGGCATTTAGTTGACTAGTAACTACAAATTTCGAACGTTTCTCAAGTTGTATGTAGATACTCCCGTAGGGTGCCTCCAGGGTTTTATTTTGGCAAGTTTGCATTAGTATTTCTAGTATTTAAAATACTCGCTTTAGAAACCTAGAAGTCACTGATGCATGTCATCTGTGATTGCTCAACCTATTCTATACGCATCAGCTTTTGTCCAAAGAAATATTTAAGAAGATGATTTTTGAGTGATTTTATGAGCAACAAAAAGTCTACTCCATGATATACATGTGAATATGGTGATGAATGCACGCTAAATCGCGGCGACACATACACATAGCTCCTCGGAACTCACGGTCGGAGCCGTGAGTTCCAATTATTGGAACTAGTACAGGTAGACGAATATGACCTGTTTTTTTCTCAGTTACCAACTATCACTGCTCAGGCTCTGATTGCTCAAGAAAGATTGACCGCGAAAGTCCACTAACCGCCCCACCCGAAGAAAAAAATTTACGGGCGGCGCGGTCACTGGACTTTCGCGATTCGTCTTTCTTGTGCCATAGATATGAGATAGTGGTCATAGTCTGAGCTGAACATTGTCTGGTAAATGGCCGTGTGTCCTGAACTCGCCACCCTTAGCGTTACATGACATTATGAATTTTACACCGACCGGGTTTCTAATTAGATTATCTCGACAATTATCAACCCTAAACTAGCAAAAGTATACATTTTTGGAAAGCTGAAGGCATAAGCAATTCAAATATATACATTTCAACTCATTGTACAGGGTGACCAGCAAGTTATACAGGGTGGAATAAAAAGGATTTTGATAAAAAAATGGGTCACTCAATGCATTGCTTATTACCAACTTACAGTTAACAAACTGGAAGTAAACAACATTCATTTGGTTAGAGGATATGGAGTGCCAACTGACTTTGGAAGAAACCAAAATCACAGCTGTTTGGTAATCTCGGAATATAGGGTGTCCCAAAGTATGATTTTTTTACAATTCAACATATTTTGAACCTAAACATTTTCCCCCTAACTCATACAGAAAAAATATGTCCATATTTAGATTCCTCGTCACATTTCCCTTCAGAAAATCTATACTTTGACTATGATAGGATAAGTAATTAAAATTTTACAGTAACTTTTAGATTTTGAAGACATCTGCATTACTTACTACAGTGTTTAATATAACAACGGGTAGTTTTGTATGGAAAAGTTTGTATTTTCTAGACTAAACCAACCATAAATGATTAAATACAATTAGTAAAATTGTTTAGCTGTAAGGCCATGAGTCTTTTAGATGCTAAATAGAGTCCAAATCCAATTTACAGCCTTTACAGAAGCAGATTACGCACTAAAAATAGCAATCCCATAGAGTTTGTGTGTACCAGGAATCCAATTACTACACTGGAATTTCAGTGACAAAGACAAGCGGTTTGTTATTTATGATCAGAAATAAGGCACCGCTAGAATTTACCTCATTTCCTATCATATAACTGAAGCGCTTGTCTTGAGTCACTGAAATTTCAGTTTGGTAATTGGATTCCTTGCCCCAATAATATACATTACAACTTTTGTTGCCAGTGTATAATTATTTTTTGAGGAAAATGCAAAA
Organism: Amphiura filiformis; assembly: GCF_039555335.1. Taxonomy (NCBI): domain Eukaryota; kingdom Metazoa; phylum Echinodermata; class Ophiuroidea; order Amphilepidida; family Amphiuridae; genus Amphiura; species Amphiura filiformis. Next base: position 50,689,907 of record NC_092641.1, on the reverse strand, counting down.
ATAGTCACAAATTTACCACATGGGTGTAGTACCCCCTTAAAGGCAGCCTTTGAATGAAAAGCAGAAGACCATCTTATAAATTGGCAACTACTAACAATGTATGCTCTCCATTCTATATTTCAGATCGGTGGAACATGTCTGTTAACCATTGAAGGTTTTGGAAGCAGAAGAATATTTTAGTGAGCAAATAACTATCTTAGATTGGCAACTACTAACATTGAATCTGTGCTTCCCTTATATACTTTCAGATCGGTGAGACACATCTGCTAAACCATGGAAGGTGTCCTAGAAGCGGATGAATCTTTCAGTGAGCAAAAGACCATCTTAGATTGGCCACATATCCAATTCTCATTGAATCTGTGCTCCCCATATACTTTCAGATCGGTGAGACACATCTGCTAAACCATGGAAGGTGTCCTAGAAGCGGATGAATCTTTCAGTGAGCAGAAGACCATCTTAGATTGGCCACATATCCAATTCTCATTGAATCTGTGCTTCGCCTTATATACTTTCAGATCGGTGAGACACATCTGCTAACCATGGAAGGTGTCCTAGAAGCGGATGAATCTTTCAGTGAGCAGAAAACCATCTTAGATTGGCCACATATCCAATTCTCATTGAATCTGTGCCTCCCCTTATATACTTTCAGATCGGTGAGACACATCTGCTAACCATGGAAGGTGTCCTAGAAGCGAATGAGTCTTTCAGTGAGCAGAAGACCATCTTAGATTGGCCAAATATCCAATTCTCATTGAATCTGTGCTTCCCCTTATATACTTTCAGATCGGTGAGACACATCTGCTAACCATGGAAGGTGTCCTAGAAGCGGATGAGTCTTTCAGTGAGCAGAAGACCATCTTAGATTGGCCACATATCCAATTCTCATTGAATCTGTGCTTCCCCTTATATACTTTCAGATCGGTGAGACACATCTGCTAACCATGGAAGGTGTCCTAGAAGCGGATGAATCTTTCAGTGAGCAGAAGACCATCTTAGATTGGCCACATATACAACTAACAATGTATGCTCTCCATTCTATATTTCAGATCGGTGGAACATGTCTGTTAACCATTGAAGGTTTTGGAAGCAGAAGAATATTTTAGTGAGCAAATAACTATCTTAGATTGGCAACTACTAACATTGAATCTGTGCTTCCCCTTATATACTTTCAGATCGGTGAGACACATCTGCTAAACCATGGAAGGTGTCCTAGAAGCGGATGAATCGTTCAGTGAGCAAAAGACCATCTTAGATTGGCCACATATCCAATTCTCATTGAATCTGTGCTCCCCTTATATACTTTCAGATCGGTGAGACACATCTGCTAAACCATGGAAGGTGTCCTAGAAGCGGATGAATCTTTCAGTGAGCAGAAGACCATCTTAGATTGGCCACATATCCAATTCTCATTGAATCTGTGCTTCGCCTTATATACTTTCAGATCGGTGAGACACATCTGCTAACCATGGAAGGTGTCCTAGAAGCGGATGAATCTTTCAGTGAGCAGAAGACCATCTTAGATTGGCCACATATCCAATTCTCATTGAATCTGTGCTTCGCCTTATATACTTTCAGATCGGTGAGACACATCTGCTAACCATGGAAGGTGTCCTAGAAGCGAATGAGTCTTTCAGTGAGCAGAAGACCATCTTAGATTGGCCAAATATCCAATTCTCATTGAATCTGTGCTTCCCCTTATATACTTTCAGATCGGTGAGACACATCTGCTAACCATGGAAGGTGTCCTAGAAGCGGATGAGTCTTTCAGTGAGCAGAAGACCATCTTAGATTGGCCACATATCCAATTCTCATTGAATCTGTGCTTCCCCTTATATACTTTCAGATCGGTGAGACACATCTGCTAACCATGGAAGGTGTCCTAGAAGCGGATGAATCTTTCAGTGAGCAGAAGACCATCTTAGATTGGCCACATATCCAATTCTTATTCCTCCAAGAGTTATCCAAAGGTCTGCAGTCATTGAGAGAGCATGATGTCTTTTCTTGACGTGACAGTCATAGTTGATGAGGAATCATTTAGGCGCATAAGGCAATTCTTGTTGCTATTAGTGATGTGTTTGGCAATGTTCACCTCCGGATTGAGAGAGTCGTCTTTGGATCAGATCACGTTACAGGATGACGTGGATCTTTCTGCTGAAGGTTTGTTTAATATGTGTTGTTTCCCCTTGTATACTTTCAGATCGGTGAGACACATCTGCTAACCATGGAAGGTGTCCTAGAAGCGGATGAATCCTTCAGTGAGCAGAAGACCATCTTAGATTGGCCACATATCCAATTCTCATTCAATCTGTGCTTCCCCTTATATACTTTCAGATCGGTGAGACACATCTGCTAACCATGGAAGGGGTCCTAGAAGCGGATGAATCTTTCAGTGAGCAGAAGACCATCTTAGATTGGCCACATATCCAATTCTCATTGAATCTGTGTCTCCCCTTATATACTTTCAGATCGGTGAGACACATCTGCTAACCATGGAAGGTGTCTTAGAAGCGGATGAATCTTTCAGTGAACAGAGGACCATCTTAGATTGGCCACATATCCAATTCTCATTGAATCTGTGCTTCCTCTTATATACTTTCAGATCGGTGAGACACATCTGCTAACCATGGAAGGTGTCTTAGAAGCGGATGAATCCTTCAGTGAGCAGAAGACCATCTTAGATTGGCCACATATCCAATTCTCATTGAATCTGTGCTTCCCCTTATATACTTTCAGATCAGTGAGAAACATCTGCTAACCATGGAAGGTGTCCTAGAAGCAGATGAATCTTTCAGTGAACAGAAGACCATCTTAGATTGGCCACATATCCAATTCTCATTGAATCTGTGCTTCCCCTTATATACTTTCAGATCGGTGAGACACATATGCTAACCATGGAAGGTGTCCTAGAAGCGGAGATGAATCCTTCAGTGAGCAGAAGACCATCTTAGATTGGCCACATATCCAATTCTCATTGAATCTGTGCTTCCCCTTATATACTTCAGATCGGTGAGACACATCTGCTAACCATGGAATGTGTCCTAGAAGCGGATGAATCTTTCAGTGAGCAGAAGACCATCTTAGATTGGCAACTACTAACATTGAATCTGTGCTTCCCCTTATATACTTTCAGATCGGTGAGACACATCTGCTAACCATGGAAGGTGTCCTAGAAGCGAATGAGTCTTTCAGTGAGCAGAAGACCATCTTAGATTGGCCAAATATCCAATTCTCATTGAATCTGTGCTTCCCCTTATATACTTTCAGATCGGTGAGACACATCTGCTAACCATGGAAGGTGTCCTAGAAGCGGATGAGTCTTTCAGTGAGCAGAAGACCATCTTAGATTGGCCACATATCCAATTCTTATTGAATCTGTGAGCCCCAGTATATACTTTCAGATCGGTGAGACACATCTGCTAACCATGGAAGGTGTCCTAGAAGCGGATGAATCTTTCAGTGAGCAGAAGACCATCTTAGATTGGCCACATATCCAATTCTTATTCCTCCAAGAGTTATCCAAAGGTCTGCAGTCATTGAGAGAGCATGATGTCTTTTCTTGACGTGACAGTCATAGTTGATGAGGAATCATTTAGAGGCGCATAAGGCAATTCTTGTTGCTATTAGTGATGTGTTTGGGCAATGTTCACCTCCGGATTGAGAGAGTCGTCTTTGGATCAGATCACGTTACAGGATGCGTGGATCTTTCTGCTGAAGGTTTGTTTAATATGTGTTGTTTCTGCATCATACACTGTAGGTGATCATCCAACAAATTTGATCATTTGAGCACATTAATAAATAATAATAGAAACGAAAGGATTTTGACCCATTTATTGATTTTGTTAAAAATTGCTACAATCAGTGAAGAGCATCTCCTCTGCTACATAAAAGGAAGTCTCCGGCAATCACAACATTATGCCTTAAACGAACAAAAAATAATTACCAAGCACCAATCACATGGTTTTTTTAAAGGTTTCATTGTTGGCCTGGTCAACTGGAGTGGGTTTATGCAGGAACTAAATACCAGTTATTACTGATATGTTTATACTAAGACTTGCACAGGTAACCTTGTCCGTACATTTCACAATGTAGATGGTCAAGACCTTGGCAAGTTGGACACTTATTATCATGGATTATGTTATGCCATAAAATGCTGAGCTTGTAAAAAAATAACACTTTATGAAGAAATCCAGATGTGCTGTTAACTCTAAAAAACAAACTCATATTGACCTTAAAAACAAATAAAAACAGCCACCTCTCACCACACGATAATTATACCCGCATGCGAAGCATGGACGGGTATATTCTTATTCTGTGGTTTCTTCTCCTCCTTCTCCTCCTCCTTCTCCTCCTCCTTCTCCATCAAACACATCATTCTGTCAAGGCTAGCGCTACAACTACAAAGGCCCTGGAGCCCATATGTGGCACACTTATGGGCCCTACCCCGTAGAAGTGCCTTTTGCCCATCTTGGCCCCAGAGGTCAAAGGTCACGGGCCCCAGGGGCCCAAATGTGAAAATACAAAGCACGCCGTTTCTCATCAAATGAAGCAGCCTCAGGGCCCTGAGTTGGTACACTGATAGACCTAGGGGTACTCTATATTTCCAAATTTACAAGAGCCCCATATGTTATATATTGTGGGCCCCAAGGGCCCAAATGTTAAAATATGATGCAACAGATTGACAAGCCTAGCTCTAAAAGTACAAGATTACTAGGGCTCATAACCTGCATATATATGGGTCCTAAGTTGTAGATGTGCCTTTTGCCCATTTTGGCCCCAGATGTACAAGGCTAGGGGCCCCAGGGGCCCAAATGTTAAAACAAAGGGCCGGCCGTTTCTCAGCAAATAAAGTAGCTACAGGGTTCAGATTTGGTGCACAGATAGGTCTTTAGTATTATATTGTCATATGTATATACAACTCCCATATGTCACATAATATGGGCCCCATGGCCCCAAACGCTAAAACATAGGGCCGGCCGTTACTCAGTAAATGAAGCAGCTACAATGCCCAGCTTGAGTCTACTGATAGCACTTGAGAATCATACTTTAACATATGTACATGAGCCCCATAAGTCATATATATTGGGCCCCAGGGGCCAAAATGTTAAAACAAAGGGCCGGCCGTTTCTCATCATATAAAGCTGCTTTATGGCTCAGAGTTTGTACACAGATTGCACCTGATATTTACATTGTATTATGTACATATGAGCCCCATATATCACATAATATTGGCCCCAGGGCCCCAAACAGCTAAAACATAGGGCCGGCCGTTACTCAATAATAAAGTAGCTACAGTGGCCAGCTTGAGTCTACTGATAGCACTAGAGAATTATACTTCAACATAATTATGTACATGGGCCTCATAAGTCAAATATTATGGGCCCCAGATGTTAAAACAAAGGGCGGGCCGTTTGTCATCAAAGAAAGCAGCTTCCGGGCTCAGAATTTGTACACAGATATCACCTGAGAATTATATTGTTACTAACACCCACACACCCAGACTAAACAGACAGATCGTATTATATCATAATTGGAAATACCAGCGTAAAGCGTTAAGGCTGTTCCAGTTAAATTACATACCCATTGGCTGTTCCATTTAATTTACATACTCCCTCTGAAATGGCCCCCAAAAAGGCTGTTCCATTTAATTTACATACTCCCTCTGAAATGGCTGTTCCATTTAATTTACATGCTCCCTCTGGAATAGTTTCCCCTAATCATATTGCATAGCCTCACTGTGAGTAAGAGAGACTGACAACAGCAACCTATGGAGAGTAAGAGAGCGGTTCCCCTGGGAGGGACTTTTTACAATTTATTTTAAGTCCTCAGCAAATAAGGACTGTAAGTTTGGGTACACCGATAACATGCGGGTATAGCCGTATTTGTGTACAAATATATAGCCTTCTAGTTATACCCGCATGCAATAGCATGCAGGGTATCTTCCCATCCTGTGGTTTCTTCTCCTCCTCCATCTTCTTCTATCAAACACATCCGTTGGTCAAGGCTAGCGCTAAAACTACGAGGGCCACAGGGCTCATATGTGGTACACTTATGGACCCTACCCCGTAGATGTGCCTTTTGCCCATCTTGGCCCCAGTGGTCAAAGGTCACGGGCCCCAGGGGCCCAAATGTGAAAATACAAAGCACGCCGTTTCTCATCAAATGAAGCAGCCTTAGGCTCCTGAGTTGGTACACTGATAGCCCTAGGGGTACTCTATATTTACAAATATACAAGAGCCCCATATGTTATTTATTATGGGCCCCAGGGGCCCAAATGTTAAAATATGATGCAACAGATTGACAAGCCTAGCTCTAAAAGTACAAGATCACTAGGGCTCATATGTGGCATATGTATGGGTCCTAAGTTGTAGATGTGCCTTTTGCTCATTTTGGCCCCAGATGTACAAGGCTAGGGGCCCAAATGTTAAAACAAAGGGCCGGCCGTTTCTCAGCAAATAAAGTAGCTACAGGGTTCAGATTTGGTACACTGATAGGTCTTTTTACTCAGTAAATAAAGCAGCTACAATGCCCAGCTTTAGTTTACTGATAGCACTTGAGAATTATACTTCAACATATGAACATGAGCCCCATCAGTCAAATATTATGGGCCCCAGGGCCCCAAATGTTAAAACAAAGGGCCGGCCGTTTCTCATCAAATAAAACAGCTTCAGGGCTCAGAGTTTGTACACAGATTGCATCTGAGAATTATATTGTTATATGTACATGTACATATGAGCCCCATATGTCACATAATATGGGCCCCAGGACCCCAAGCGCTAAAACATAGGGCCGGCCGTTACTCAGTAAATAAAGCAGCTACAGAGCCCAGCTTGGATAGCCTGATAGCTCTAGATAATTATACTTCAACATATGTACATGGACCTCATAAGTAAAATATAATGGGCCCCAGGGCACCAAATGTTAAAACAAAGGGCCGGCCGTTTCTCATCAAATAAAGCAGCTTCCGGGCTCAGAATTTGTACACTGATAGCGCCTGAGAATTATATTGTTACTAACACCCCCCACACATAGGACTAAACAGGCAGATCCGTATCATAATATAATAATTGAAAATACCAGCGTGAAGCGTTAAGGGGGTACTACGCCCCTGTGGTAGATTTGTGACTATTTTTGCATTTTTCTCAAAAACTAATAACACACTGGTAACAAAAGTTATTTATATTATTGGGGCAAGAAATCCAATTACTACACTGAAATTTCAGTAACTCAAGACAAGCGGTTCAGTATATGACAGGAAATGAGGTACATCCTAGCGGTACCTTATTTCTTATCATAAATAACGAACCGCTTGTCTTGGGTCACTGAAATTCCAGTGTAGTAATTGGATTCCTTGCCCCTATAATATACATAATTTTGTTACCAGTGTGTTATTAGTTTTTGAGAAAAATGCAAAAATAGACATAAATTTATCTAGGGGTGTAGTACCCCCTTAAGGCTGTTCCAGTTAAATTACATATCCATTGGCTGTTCCATTTAATTTACATACTCCCTCTGAAATAGCGCCAAAATAGGCTGTTCCGTTTAATATACATACTCCCTCTGAAATGGCTGTTCCATTTAATTTACATACTCCCTCTGGAATAGTTTCCCTAATCATATTGCATAGCCTCACTGTGAATAAGAGAGACTGACAACACAACCTATGGAGAGTAAGAGAGATGCGCCCCCTGGGAGGGGACTTTTTACAGTTTCTCTATTTTAAGTGCTACGAGAGTGCAACCTACATTAAATTAAAGCTTGTGACTTGGACTTTCACTTTTTACACATTTTCTGCCCAATTGGGCGACTTTTTACAATTTCTTTATTTTAAGTCCTCAGCAAATAAGGACTGTAAGTTTGGGTACACCGATAACATGCGGGTATAGCCGTATTTGTGTACAAATATATAGCCTTCTAGTCAAATTTCCCGGGCACCGAAATTGCCTGTGGCAATGGCGTCCCAGTAACACAATAAATGCTGGCGACATTTGAGCACAAATAACCATGACATCATTGCCCTAGAGTCAATTTTTGTGGGAATTTTGAATATCGCATGTTGACAGCCGGCAGTTTTTATGATCAATATGAGTTTGTTTTAAATAAAACCATGTGATTCGTGCTTGATAATTGTTATTCTAACACACATCGTATAAGGCATAATGTTGTGATTGCCGGAGTGTTCTTTTAAGAAATATTGGGACAATGTATCATTGTAATATATCAAATTATTCCTAATTAATTCCACTAAATACAGGTTTCGGTCTGTTGCTTGATTTTGCATACACTGGAAAAATGGAGCTGAATGCAGAGAGCGTTTTTGAAGTATTAGCCACAGCCTGTCACCTTCATGTACAACCAGCCATTGAAACCTGTATCTCATACATTGATCACTGTTTTTATAATGAGTTGCTGGACTTTGATGACTTCTTAAAGATATCATCTATGGCTGGCAATTATGGATTGCAAAGGTATGGGAGTACCGAGGGTATAGAATTTATCTGATGAGAAGGTGATAGTTTATTTGCAAAGATTTATTTGATAGTACCTGATCCAACCAGGCCAATTCGTCATCAGTATTCCATAGTGGCGTATAGTCAGGGCGCCGCGAATAAACAACTTTTCGAGAAAATCAGGTTTGAAGAAATGCCAATTTAAAATCGAGTTGTGTAAATCAGTCATTCATTATATTTTGTAAATGATGTGAAATTTCTTAAATTAACTAAATAGATTTTATTGTTATATATTTTTCAAAAGAAATAAATACAAACTGTTGCTGGCAAACTGAAAACAAAAAGCACAAAACTATACGTCACTATGGAAAACAAGCTAAACGCACTACCCTAACCTAACGGCTAACGTTAACCTTACCCCACCTCGGTCGCCGTGTAATCCTATGGCGTAACTTTTGGTCGTTTGTATTCCACAGTGGCGTATAGGTCATGATACGTCACTATGACATGCATTGAGGTGTACGCCACTATGACATACAAAGTTTTTCATTTTTGCCGATATTTCTTAATTATAAAATGTGTATACAAAGTGGCGTATGGTCGATACGCCACTATGGAATACAAAAATTGTCACTTTGTAACTATACGTCACATTTAATTAATTAATTACTAATTAATTAGCTAGTTTTGACTGATGAGACTTAAAAAATGAAAGAGAACATCATTAAAAACATATGTGCCAATTTTCAAAAAATGACCAAAAATCACTATCACGCCACTATAGAATACAACCCGATTTAATTGAGGCAATTATCGAAGTTAAGAAAGGCACAAATAGGAAATAATAAAATACAGTGACATCAGTGTGTATATCATTGGGTACAACTTCAAATCCCAAGCATTCTGGTGGTGTATATATATATGAACATGTATAAGGCCCTTCACAATTAATTCTTAGTTTCCTGTTTCAAGTTTGAAAATGAAGGACGAGGTGACTTTTAATTATTAATTATCTATTAATTATTAATTATCTATTACTTTCTTTATTTTGAAAATGTGATCGTGACTATTATCAACAGTCCATTTGGTTATTTTGACTAAGACTACGGATTTAATTATTTTACCTTTATAATTGATTTTTTACATTAATATTAGTAGGGGACCCTACAATGTTCTTGTTTTATATTCATAATCAAAGTTGAGATGATCAAAAACAGATATTAGCAAATAAAAGTAATTAAAAGTCAATTAAAAGATGAAAATACCTAAATAAAAATAAAATAATTAAATATTTTTCCATTCTTGATTTTGGACGCGCGAGGGAAACAGGAAACTAAGGATCAATTGTAATTGGCCTAAAGACACCACATATATGCTCGCATGAAACAGCTGCCTCATCACATTAATGTCACTGCCTCGCCAAGACAAGTATAGTTCTCTTAATTACCATCTGCGGATGACCAAAGTTGTTCTCCCACATTTCAGTTATCTCAGTTGAAATTCATATGCCCCTATGGAAGACATGACATTAATCTTCTACACAGGGAGTGTGAATTTCAATTGGGGTTCCTGGCCCTGGGGGTACATACGTATGTCAGGTATACTGAGACATGCCGGTCCAATGGTTCAATTTTTCATGAGAAATCCTTAGCCATGGGTAGGCTTTTCAATTGAAAAATCCTTACACATGGGTCCTGTTTTGAGTCAGATTTGAGCACATCTTTCTGACGGCGTTTTTCAAAATCAACCTAAATTCAATTCCCGGGGTTCAATTCAATTGAATATGAATACAAAAGCCACCCAAGTCCATACTTTGACCAAATTGAGTTAAGCATGGGAAAGTGTTGCTATACATAGGCCTGTCATATGTATGAAAGAACACCTCAAATTCATCCTCTGTGTCTATTGAGCATGTGAAAAATAGCATGTATGAAAGAATCAACCCAAGTCCATGATTTGAGTCTTGTAACACATTGATTGAAATCCAGTATGTATAAAAGTCCACTTGTCACACATTCATTGCTGGAGAGTGACTTTTGAAAAAATGGGTTTAATCAAGGAAAGTGTGTGGTTTATATTACATGGCAGAATGCTTATCAACATTATACATAACTGTGTGCTTTATTTTGTATTATCTTACTAGTGGTAATCTCATTCCAACATTATTGTCTTAGTATATGATTCAAAAACCACCCAAGTCCAGAATTTAAAATGAACCCCACGAAGTCCCTGAAATGCTAATCGTCATACCTAATACAGATTAACCCACCCATTTTCACGTACAACTTACCATATTGACCTGGTAAATCTAACTGAAGGAATTAAAATGAAACATAAGTTTTTTGCTCAAAATCACTCCCCATGGACTTGGGTGGGTTTTGGATTCATGTATTCAATTAATTCAACCCGAATCATGATTACGACAATAAATAATCAAACATTTTTTGTTATTTTTCCAAAATGTAATGCCTTAACAGATTAAAAGACATAGCAGATGATCACATTGCAAAGAATTTTGCGGAGGTCTCCCAGACAGAAGATTTTATTGAACAGATAACAGCTAGAAGTCTGCTGGAATTCTTGGACAGAAATGACTTAGCTGTCAGCACTGAAGAGCAGGTGAGACACTGAGACACACACAAAAATAAATTACGAAGTCGGGTAGGATTTACATGTTTACATGTAAATCCTACCCGACTTTGTAAATTATTTTTGTTTTTTTAAGGCAGGGACTGTCTTGTAATTTGCAGGAGAGCATTAAATGGCTTATCTGGAGCCTCCCAAGGAGAGCTGTTTATAGAGCATTTACAATAGAATATTTAAGGAAAGAATTGTCAATTAAGGAGAGCTAAAAATCACTCTCCTATATTAGATGTAAGGAGAGCAATAGAGAGCGACTGCTCTCGCTCTCCTCAAAAGGCAGTCCCAGTTAAGGTACGCCAGGCACCCACAAGATGCACTTAATTCTGTGAGTATGCATCATTTTCAAAATAATCAGAGAGTGTATTACTATTAGTAAGCACCGGGAGAATTTGTGATTTCTGAAAATGTATTCTTTTATACTATCCTTGAGTCAGTAAAGTGAAATCAAATTGTGAGATTTTCTTAAAAACTTATTTTTTTCAGGAATCTGTTATGCTAGTTGAATTCCTTGCATCATTTCCTTTCTGAAAGTATATACTCTAATACTTCTCCCTTCTTGGGAGAATTTGTGATGCTCAAAAAATGCCAAAATTCAAGAAATTTGGGCATAATTGCAAATTTTAAGTTCGGCTACAAATCTTAAGATTTTTCCAAGATATCCATTTTTTTAAAGTATTCTTTATCCAAAAAAAGTTTTTACTAAAATTGAAAGAATCAATGGCGATCTGCAATACAATATTGCAAGCCTTGAAATAAGCGGGCGCGGGGAGCAAATTTGCTCTTGTAAAGCCACCAATTACTCCTGGTCCTTGTAAAATTCACATGAACCAGGAGCAATTTTAAAAACAAATTGCTCCTGGTTCCAGTTTTGCACTTACGCAGTAGGCCTAGTGCTGGTATTGTATGCAGAAAAGGATTACTATTTGAAAATTGCTCCTATTTCTTCAGAAATTGCTCCTGGTTCTTGTAAAATCACAGTGAACCAGGAGCAATGTTTAAAAACAAATTGCTCCTGGTTCCAGTCTGCTTATTTCAAGGCTTGCAATATTGCAGAAAAGGTATAGAAAATAAACTGTAGGACTTGAAATTATTAATGATTCCAAGAAAAGAAAGAAGGAAAAATATACAAATTTTTTTAAAAGTTTGAACTTTTTGGGAAAAATGCACACATTTTGGGAATATTATGGACAAATCACGCAAAACTGATGCACAAAATTTGGTCTCAAAAATTACGCTTTTTCCCGGTGCTTAGTGAATTTAGTCTAAATAAGTAACACAACATGGGTTTTGCTATGAGATGCATCTTGGACATTTTATGCATGAAATGCATTCCAGGCTTTTTCAAATAAAATAACAAAAATGCAGGAAACTCTCTGACAAATGAAATGTGTGTGGCGTACCATATACAAACTAATAATTTTTTTACTTATTTGTGGTTCAATAAATTAGACAATACCTTGCTCTTCTGCCCATAGACCCTATAAAGAAGGGTCTTTGTTCTGCCTAAGCTGCTGAATGTTGATACTAAACCCATGCGCACACTCTATGGGGCTGATACACACATGTTAACCACATAAAGTTGTTGTTTTAAAACTTCCGTGGTCGGGGTACGCGCTGGTGAATTGCGATCGCGTAAAAGTGACAAGGTAAGCCTACTACTACCGAACAGACAACCAATGGGTCAACCGACTTGTTGTCAAGTGCGTTGATCAGCCAATCAGCGTGATTGCTTATTTTTTTCTGGGTGTACGCTCGAGGCGCTTGGCGCTAGCTCGGACCACGGAAGTTTTAAGAAATTAACTTTAGTGTCAACATCTTGGGTGTTTGTGGATTGATATGATTTCTCTACCAAGTAACAATATACAGTTTTATGCTGTATATATCGTTAAATGCCACTACTTTCACCCCCTGAGCACTATCTGGCGATCTAACCTTGCCTCTTATTGGGCAATTACATTATATCTTCACTTTAATCACCAATCAGAATGAAGCTTTGCAAATAATTCACCCCAATTTTTTTGTGTGGTGAAATTATTCTAACAATGTTGCTGATTGGTCCAATTGATAATGAAAACTTCTTTTTGGCCAATCGGCAGGTAGTTCTGATGGGGTTAACAGATTTGTTCACAACTTGAATTGCATTAATTGGAGATTTGCTGGGATATTGGCTTGGGGGGAAAATGTCTGAAATTAATTGGCAACCACTGTAGGTTAAATTCAGACTTCTGCTCTCCCCATAGTTCATTATTTAAGAATTTGGTAAATGAATCATAAAAGTACTCCATCCTTTGGAGGGGATGTACAGAGACCCATACCTCACATGTATCTCGCAGCCAGTTTTAAAAAAAGTAGGGTACTATAACCCTTGACTGTTCCCAACCCGTCCTAATATTCAAATGGACCCCAATGGAAATGAGCTTCAATAGAGGTTTTAAGGGTTATCCAGAGTTGTAAAAACCCAAAACAAATCAAATCAAATCCTCTGAATAAATTCATTGTACTTGCACAGGTTTTACGAGGCATCAGTACGTGGTTGAAACAGGACAAGGCAAACCGCATCCACCACACCATGCCGCTGTTACGCAAGGTCCGTCTAGGACTAGTCTCGGCGCAATCTCTCGTCAGTTACATAGATAGCAACCTGCTAGGCATACCACAATGCAAAGCGTTATTTGATCAGTTTATGCAACATCATGCTGTTCGTAGCGGTACTGCTGGCGGACCTGGTCCATTGATGACAGCGCATCCAGAAATGTTTACTCCGAGAGTAAGCACAAGGGTAGGTATTCAAGCTTTGCTGTATTATGCGATTAGGTAAAATCAAAGAGTCCCAAATCAGCAAACATAAAAATGTTTTTAAAACATTATAAACATGTTATAAACGTGTTTAGGTTTTGGTCAAAACATTTTAATAACATTTAATTGTCAGGTTATAAAGGTCATGAAAACATTTTTGAAAACACTACACAACATATTAAAAATGTTGTGAAAATGTATTGCAAAATATTATTAGCAATATATTTTTGCAAAATATTTTGTCAACACTTTTTTTACATTATGTTAGAATGTTTTGCATTAAGTTTTCCAAATAGTTTTGTAAATAACCTCACATTTAAATGTTTTCTTTGAAATATTTTTATGTTTGAAGGGAACTCTGATATAAATGTATTATGTTAAGCTTAGGAGGGCAAAATAATATACATCCTGATATTTTTGATTCATATTATGTGATTCTTTAGATTCTACGTCCAACGTGTTGGGATAAAAATGTGTGCTAAATATGCACCGCATGTGCAAAACCTTAAAACGCAAAAAGTTCAAGGAAGTAAATTATCATAGGCATAGATCCCGGGGATGGGGGGGGGTAACCCCCCCCCCCCAATATTTTTGTCCCAATCATCCCCCCCAATGTTGACTCCTGTATGTGAGTTTCTGACCAAAATAACCTCATATTTGGTTATTTTAGCTTCAAAAATTCCAAATTTTTGTGTGCTTTACACGAATTTATCACACTTTTGCACCATATTTAATCAGTTTAGTTTCAATATGGCAAAATCTTTCGTATGCTATTCTGTCGTCAAAAGGTGCTGTATTCACTATACTTCAAGAATTTTTTTCCAACCCCATTCCCCCCAATGTCAAAAAGAAATCTATGCCACTGCAAATTATTGTTCAATTGTTGGTTCAAGTACAATGTTTATCATCCATAAGCAACAAACCAATATCTGACCTTGTAACAGTACAAGCTGGGTAAATTTGAGTTGGTACTCCTTGGGTGTAAGCTCATTTGTATTATATCAGGTCCAAACAAGGGAAAGGAGGCAATTTTGGAAATTGAATTTATTGGGGAACTCTATATGGGTGATACTATATCTCACACACCGACATCGCCTGGCTAATAATTACTTGGTACAGCAGAGATACTAAAATAAATACCCGGGATCGATACACATGAATGTGCTATGCACGATTTGATATTCACACGATAAATCTTTGGATACCGGGTAGAAAATGGTGAATATCTCCCATAATTTTTTTGTTCTAAAGAAGCCATATTTAGATCCTTGCACTTGAACATATGTGTTGAAAGGATGATAGTCATTAGCTTGAGTTTTGAGAAAGAAGCGTGCGTCTTGAACTCAAAAACTGACCAAAATACAGATTTTATATTGCGTTGGTCCTGTATGGACTACAGCGCGTAGGCTATAGCTGCACTCACTCCCGTGGAGGCAGTATAAAAGTCGATGACCATTGACCTTAATGGTGTATACAAGCTTACTCACACACAGAGAGGTCAATTACCAGGCTATTGTCAGGTCTGAACAAAATGGCCATGCGTGGCTGTGGATCAACCTACCATGGCTATTTCTGCCATGAAGATATCGGGGCGATGACACTGTGTCTCAATATGAATAGCAGTTCAAATGAGCTATTCCAGTTGAAATCCATACACCCTCTATTGAAGACATGACATTAATCTCCAACACAGTAGGTGTAGATTTCAAATGGAGTCACCCATTCAGGTAACCCCATTTGATATAACACTTAATGTGTGGAAGATTAAGGTCATGTCTTCCATAAGGGGGTGTATGGATTTCAACTGGATTGGCCCAAAGCACGGTGAACCAATATGGAGGCATGCTACGTTATGTTCATGTGTGACAGTCATGGCAGTCTCTGTCTCTGTCTGTCTCAGTCTAATACAATGATGTGGGCTCATGTAGGATGTTAAAATAAAATATGAATTGATTTCTTCAAGTACATGTGTGCAATAATTATGGGGCAATTTATGGGCAATTCCAAGCGCATCATTCCACAACGCAAAGTTTGCATATGAATTTCTTTTTAATGCAGCAGCCAAACATGTAGGTGAATAACATGATGGAAGCTATATTTGGTAAGTGAATGATAAAGGTAGAAACTTTACCAAACCACCCTAATTTCATAATTTGCATGTTGCAAAATTTGCAGTGCTGAATGATGTGCTTGGAATTGCCCATATAATGGAACCAGTGATGTGATGAGGAGAAAATATACTGTAATATATCTAAAATAGTCCCTGTTTTCCTTAGAATCATATGTAAACATGTCAGCAAACACAAAATGTTTTAGAGCAAAATGATGTGATAACATTTGAAATGATCAAGAGAAAACACTCCAATAAAATAGACAATGTGTACCTTCAAATTGTACATGAAGAAGCCAGAAAACACTAAACACAAACGTCTTAAAGCAAAACATTTAATTACTGGGTATAAAACACTTTTACATTCAAAAAACATTCTAACATAATGTTGTTGTGGTGGTGGTGTTTTTTTAAACATTTTCGTTAATTTTTATATTAGAACTTTAGTGTATTTGCTGGGATGTGCTTGATGAATTAGATAATTAGAGAATAAAGGTATTGTTTTTAGCCGCTGTTGTGCATCTATTGTCTCATACAACACGGACGACATCATTGTTTTATGCCAAAAATAATGATGTTGCGTGTTATATGAGACGATAGATGCACAACAATGGTTAACAACCAATGTATTTATTCTCATTTTTAAACACTTCAATTCAATTATGGAAGTATACTAAATTTTTATCAAATATAGTTTGCCCTATTGCCCCTCTAACCATGCATGTAGTACTGTATAATTGTATAATGCCAAATTAATCTTATCACTCCTCTAATTTCTATTTTCCAGGCAATAGTAGCTATTGGAGGACAGACCACATTTGAAAGCATCCGTTACTACAGTCAAGACAAGCAATGTTGGATACCGCTCAAAAAATTTGCTCAATTACCATTCAGTTGCGTGTCACACCACAGCGCCCTCACTGTCAGCGGACAATTATTCATCGCTGGTGGTGAGTACACACAAAACAACAAAGTTGTCACGCACAACTTTTTCTTCCAGTACGATGCATGTACCAATCGTTGGCTGCGGCTACCGACGATGAAAGTGGCGCGCAGCAAATTCGCAATGGTCTACGTGGACGGATTTATATACGCTGTTGGGGGGACAAAATCAGAATAAGAAGTGGATGTGTGCTGTGGAAAGGTTTGATATGAATCTTAACAAGTGGCAAATAGTGACCTCTATAGACACGGCACTTAAGCAGCCTACAGCGGCGCCGTATAATGGCAAGCTTATAGTCGTAGGCTTAGATTTCAATAATGCCTTACATGTCCTCCTATTCCATCCGAAACATAATAGCTGGACTAGGCATGCTAGTACTTATTACCCACAATGCAAAGCTGTATTACCAGTAGTCCACAGTGGTATTTGTTATCAAGTTGGTTTCAGAAGCACACAGAGTAAGCTAGATCCCACGCCGGAGTGGGCATATTCCCGGAAGTACTACCGACGCATGCAATTTTGACTCAAACACGTCACCGCAAGATGCCAGCTTAGCTATGTCCGATGCAGGTGGAGATGAAGCCGCGCAGGATCAGAAGTTCATCTCGGAAAGCAACCTGCCGACTTTTCGTATAGAGGATAAGGTGTTCGTAGCTGTGAATGGGCATGTGGAAAGTACAGGGATAACTGTGGATGAGAATCAAGTGTACGATGTGGATATGGACTTGTGGAATAGGTTAGGGCATATCATAGAAGGAGCTGCAATTACCTGCTTTACGTTTGACAGGTATAGCTTGGAGTAGACCTGGGCATATGCACAGTGGCATAACCAGGATTTTGAAAGGGGGCGCAAACTTGTGAATGTACTGATGAAAATATTTTTTGCCAACTGAAAGTTTTTACCTGTATAACTTGTGTTTTGGGCTAAGCACCTACAGGGTATTTTATTGCACATACTACGTGTATACTCTTTACAAAACAAATGCAAATCTCTGTATTGATTTTAGATTTTTTGATTTATCAAATCACATACAGTGCCTTTAAAAGAACATTCAGGAAATTCTAGACCAACTTACTCAATGAAATACAAAATGAAGATCCACATAAATGTAATTTAGTAACAACGTTGGATGGATATACTGGGCACATGAATGCATGCATTAAACCAACCGGTACGATATAAGAATTGAAATGGTATGTTGGAGGACGGTTCTAATCTTAAAAGATGACAGAGGGACAGGCATCTAGATCGATTCCACAACCATTCATACCTAGTATCATATGTTAAATTGTATTATCATGCGAATTGGCCCATGGTACCTTATGGAAGACATAATTTTATATACGAGGGTCAGTCAGTATGTTTAAGAGTTGACTTGTGACGTCATATGTGGGCATTTCTCAATGATTACATAAACACTGCATGTACTTTGTCTTTCACACAACACATGTAAAAATTATATCACACATGTGATTACGTAACAGCATTAGCATAAAATCAATAGACTCTTGACACTGCCAAATCACACAAAAAGGCGGACCTTTTAAATTACAGCAAAGACACATGTTTAAAATGTCTGAGAACAGCAAAAGTACAAGGTGCATATGGCTAGTTTGGGGCAGGAATCACTAGGTCTTCAGTTTGCTTTTGGTAAAATATGAGACTTGCCATTAAACTTGGGTGGAAATGGGACGTTTGGAAACTTCAACAACTTTAGGGCTTGAATGGAAGCAAAATTATTCTGCAAAAATGGCGAAAATGAAAAAGCAGTTATTATTACAAATGACATTAATTATCTCCAAAATGAAACAGTTTAAACTAAAATGAGTGGTCACGTGTGAGAGCTGGTACTCAGTGCGATGATAACTGGTGCAAATCAAACAACAATCTGGGCATGCGTAGGATGACCGATACAACATGCTGGAAATGCACGAAAATTGCAAAATTCCATGTAAATAGGGCCTAAAATATTACAAAATGATATGAAAATTTTAATTTAAATATTCATATGAATTTTTATGGATGATCTCAACCTGAAATGAACAGAAAATTTTTTTAAATAAATTTCTCATTCAAACGATAGCCTCTCTCTCTCTCTGTTCCACTATACTTTTTGTATAAATGTAACAATAGTAGAATAATTAATCACGGATTCAAATATTTTCTAGAGAGACTCCCGTTTTAATGTTTGGAGATAAGTCAACAGAACTGGCAAAAAAACTTAAATTTCCATGTTTGCTATTTTTGGCAATATCAAGATTTTTATAGAAAGAAAAGCCTTGTTTTTGTCAAAAATAAGACAAATTTGACCACACATTTTAAGTAAACTAAAACATTTACAGCCCAACAAACAAGGTTTAATGAACTGGTAGTTTGTGTTCTATTACTGTTCCAAAAGACAGCATTTTCCATACTTTTAATTCCCGAGAAAATATAAAATACAACAATACCGCATTTCAGCCTTTTATTTCCCTTAGCAAAAACGACCCAATTTCAGTAGGTGACTCTAGACCATTGAATTTATGCTAATGCTGTTACGTAATCATGTGTGTGATTCTTACATGTGTTGTTTGAAAGACAAAGGTACAGTCACTACAGTGTTTATGTAATCATTGAGAAATGCCATGAAAACAATCCATATGACGTCACATGTCAACTCTTACAACATACTGACTGACCCTCGTAAATGAGGATTGCTCTGTCATGAGTGGTGTCGTATTGCATACCCCCTGAATCATACATGTGCAATGTCCTGCTTTTTCTGCAAAATGTGCAGAAATGAATTCCGCTTCCAACGCATTTTACAGATTTGTAATACAATCACCCGTTTTTTAAATAATGGTCATTATTTAAGGGTGGTTAGTTACTTTTTTGGAGATGTTGATATGTACCCAAGGGGATAGAAGGATATGCTTTAAGTTAATAACAATACCAATAATGATATAATATTGGATGGCTGAGCATGATACCCTAACATATCGGATGAGTCATAAAAAATTGTATGACGAATCCGATACGTTATGGTATCATGCGAAATAAGCCATCCAATATTATCATTATTAGGTTTTCTTAACTCCTAATAACCCTGAAAACATAATAATGTCAAACCCTGTCCCACCATTTCAAAAGTTTGGTTTTACTCAAAAATTGTCAAATTTTGCTCTTTTAGCATTAGATTTTTAGAAACATGGACCCATGCATGTCTTAATGATTTTCTGTCAAATTTACCCCAATTTTGCAGTTTTTGGTTGATTTTTAAAAACATGGTTCCATGTGTAAGGATTTCTGTGGAAACCAACCCCTGAATCTGGGTATTTGGTGTGAAAACAGAACCATTTGGGCAGCACATCCCACCATGTTCCTTTGTGTCCACATCTAACTTGTGCAATGATCCTGTCATGTGAAATTTGTCATCATGCCCAGGAAATAGGTGTGTCATCAGTGGTTGCACCAGGATTTTTTTTTTTTGGGGGGAGTTTAGAGAGGGTTAATGTCTCCTTGTTGCTGCCACTGGGTTTTGTGATATATATTCTTTGAAGTTCTTTTTGTGTTTTTACTTTAACTGCTTCTATTGTAGCATTAAAACCAATTTGACTTTGTTGTGAACTTTATATATAATGTTGAATATGGCAATATGTACAGACTTGACATTTAGTATGGAATATATTTTTCACATAATTCCAAGACTGGTCTGAAAGGTGTCGGCATAAACCGCACAGGCTAAATATTAATTGGGGTGTGTCGGGAGATGGTGTAAAATATTTTTTTGACAGAACAATTTACATTATGGTTAGAGACTGACCGATCAGGTCCTTATCTGAATCGGCCGATTGGCCGATCAATTATCTCTTTGATCTGCCGATTCGATCGCCGATCGCCGATTACCAGTTCCCCAATTGTAAACAATGGCTGCCATCACCGTGCGTAAATTTCACCCGTATGTTGAAAGGGTACTCGTACGCAAAGTATTACCATAATTATGTATGCTATAAAAAGCAAAAAAAAACACACTCCCATATGCATTTAAAATACTGAATTTGACCATGATTATTATAAGCTCAATTTACCTTTTCCCCCTGATGTCCCAGTCCAACTACTACTGTGTAACCCGGAAGTAAGAACTACAATTGTAATGTGCATGCGGGGAATTACCTGATTATCTCAGCTGCGTGCCTGAATCACGGTATGATTTTATATATGTTTATCGCCTACAAAGCTTGTTCTTTTGCTAAATTTCGCTTGATTTAACTAGTCTAATTCAAAGAAATATACCAATAAATGAATACTTGTTAAGCTTCAACAATTACTTTCATGATATTGGGTGATCGGTGCATTACATCGGCGGATGAATGAAAAATCGGCCGATGCAGATCACTACCGATAAGCTAATAATCGGCCCGATACGGAAGCTACCGATCTGATCGGTCAGTCTCTAATTATGGTGCTCATATTAAGTGAATTAGCCTAAATGGGGGCGTAAAATGTCTGAATTTGAGCACATCATTCTGATATTACCAAATTTATTGGGGTCTAACCCCAACCCTACCTGTGTTTTTTTGCTATCGGAAGGGAAAGAAGAAACAAAAAAGGAGAGAAGGTAAAGAAAGAAGTCACTTGGTACCCTGGGATTCACCCGGGTCCCCTTGCATGCCACGCACATGATCACCGACCTGTAGCTACCGAGGTTAGGCTGCCCCGGGCAGCAATTCCCTGGGTATATATGACTTAGGCTGATTGCATCATCAAGTCACATAGAATACATGCACGCAGAGTGGTTTTAATAGTGAGCTTTTTAGACTTGATTGGGTTAGGGTTAAGGTGATATTTACTGAACGGTCATTTTCACAGTAAAGGGTGTAACTTTTGATTTTTAGGGTCAAAATTTCAAACCGGTTAAATATGTTTCTGTTTACTGCATGCATAGAAGCAACTTAAATTCCAGTAAAATAGTGTTTCAAGGCTTAAAAAGATTTATAATAAAAACTTTGACATTTCCATAACATTTTGGTTAAAATCTAAGAAAAAATGCATTTTACATAAGCTCAGAAAATTATGACATGAAAGCTGGAATACATGTGAAATTCCATTCCAAAGTAAGTCAACAGATATAAGTTAAATTTTATACCATGTTTTGCTTTGTTTGTAATTGCAGTTTTGAAAATTTTCAACATCAAGTGTAACTCCCAAAGATGATTATGCTACTCAAGGTAGCTGTTAACGAGATGACTTATGTGGCAAAAAATCATGGAATTCTGTAGCTTTATTAGACCGCTACGGATCAAAATGTTAAAAATCCAAAGTTACACCCTTTACTGTGAAAATGAATACTAATAAATGTTCATCAGAGCTGAAATGCACTTGGCTGAAATTCAAGTGGGAGGAGCTTTAAAAATTACTCTTAAAAGTGGTAAGCACTCAGAAAGTTTGAATGGCCCCCCCTGGGCCAAGTGTTATAAACGTACTGTACACAAAGAAGCAGTGTGAGTTCATTGGACAACCAGGAATCTGTGCAGTTGTTTTTGTACCATAAGTTTATAGCATTTGACCCGGGGGGGGGGGACATTCAAACTTTATGAGTACTTAAGAGCCATATTTTAAGCTCCTCCCATGTTCTAAATATTGGTACATTGCAAGTGTATAATAAATGCGAATTACTGACAAAGTTTAGGAAATATCACAAACCCCTTTAAATTTGATAATAACAGAACAATTATTACATAAAGTCTGAAATTATGTCCCCAACAACGCTCAAATTCAGCCTCTCTAAATCCGCCATTTTAGGCAAATTCGCTACATTATGAGCATCATAATGTAAACTTATGGAAAGCACATTTTCTATCCAACAATTATTTGCCACCATCTCCCGAAAAAAAAGGAAAAAAATAACAAATAACTTTTTTTTTTAAATTTTAGATGAAGAGCTAACACTTCTGAATTGAACTATAGTCTGTATACCTTCCTCGAGTCAGTAAAGTAAAATCAAATTTTGAAATTTTCTCAAAAACTGTAATTTTTTTGCAGGAATCTGTTATGCTAGTTGGATTCCTTGCATCATTTCCTTTCAGAAAATGTATACTTTTATATACTTCTCATCATTACATTTCGAGATACAATGAAAAACAATATCTAAATTACTGACTCCAGGAAGGTATCTAGACTATTATAGTCTACTTAGTCCCCCCCATTTATGCACACTTAATCTTTATCTTTTTTTTAGGTACCCCTGGTGTTAGTACCTCTTTTATTTTATCATATTCTGCAATTTTATAGACTTAGGTATGTCTTTTTATTTCCTTATTTGCCATTACTTTTTAGCCTATGGCTTTTACAATGCAATGTTCTTTAGTGATGTTTTGTAACTTCATGTCCATACTGAGTAGTACCCATCTGTCTTGATGATTGTTTGTGTACATTAGATCTAAAAAAATGGTTTGATTGGCGTAACATAAAAAAAAATTAGGGTAGGTTGGTCGGGATTGTTTTTGTTTTACTTTTAAAGCTATAAATTGCGTTTGATAAAGGCCTTGGACCCTTTTTCCTTCTTTTTTTTTTTAATTAGTTAATTAATTTATTTATTTTTGCAAAGAAACAAAAAAAAAGCTAGGGTCAGGCCTAATTTTAGGGTCGGTCGGGTTACGCCAATCAAACATTTTTTTTAGGCCTGATCACGTGAGGTGGTCCCATATTACATGCCCAGCCCGGCTGCTAGTCTGCTATAATATATCAACTGGTAGGCCTATGTTACTGTTTTCTTCAAATTTTGCAGTCTATATTAGTATTTATTATACAAATTTAAATTCCAATAAACATGATAAAATGTGAACATTTTCATAAATGCCGCAGGATAAAGTAATGCAAATTCCATTCATGAACATAGAGAAATGTTCAAGGGTTCAGCCCTAACGGCCTTGTTGCCCAGGAATGGCGCACTTCGGTCGTCGGCATCTCGCATGTATAAGGAAGGTCAACACCGTTACAATCATAGTCATTCCAGTCTCCTGGTTGCTGAACTTGCTGCACATTTGCCCACATGTGTCCGCAGAGATCGCTGCCTGATGGTTGGTTAGCCCATGCGGTGTACGGCCCCCAGGCACTCCCGTCGCTCCAACTCCATGTAGAGCCTGTTTGACTGGCACCAATCCATTGTGCGTTAGCTGTGTTTATGCTACCTGTACAAATTGTAATGCGTAATAACATCACTATACGAAAAGGGGGGGCGAAAAGAAGAACTACTAAGGGGATTTCATTTTCATCGAAAGGTGGATAATAATATTAATAATGTCAATGACCTGCGTTAATTTTGTTATAATATGACCTCCTATATTTATCTTTTAAAGCCTGAAAGTCTTCTGTGGTTCAACTGTTTCAATAACTTTCCGAATAACTCAATAACTTTGCTGTTGATTTTCAAATTCAAAATCTACTTGTAGCACCGGCTCAGCGTCATCATCCCTATATCTTTGTGTCAAAAATTGCCGTGATAGTACGGCGAATCCTCTCGATTTTCAAAAGCTACGCATGGCGATTTTGTTCGAGATAAGCTGAGCGACTCAGGCTAAGCATACCATTTACATGATATGAGATACCACAGAGCCTGCCGCATAGTTTCTATTCTACTGATTTAAGAAATGATCAGTACCACATATGGTGTTGCCATTATAGAAAATTCAATTTGTTGTCAGGTAAAACGAGGTTTTGTTTCCAGTACACTAACTCGAAAAGCAATACACTAATTAGCGGGCCTTGCTGTTTGCTGTGGATATAGTTTACTGCATTTTATAAGTAAAGATTTTGAAATCAAAAGTAAAAATTGTGATATATTCAACTGTTTGAGAAATGAATTATACAAAGGAACCTGTGTAAGATCCAGGTGCTGTATCTATAATACAATGTACATTATCGACTTTCTTTATATGCGTCAATAATAGAATATCGATTTCAATCGAATTGAATACATGTCTCCACTTTGAGTTTGTACTACATCACTTCAGCGATCAAGCGATCAATTTCTAGCCAATCCGCTCACCAATGGAGTATAACACTAGGTGTCGACATTGTGACCGGGTTGAACCATGACCCAATGTGCATATTCAGCGTTAAAATCATGCAGATCTATTGATGCTGCATGCTGTCAGTTGAATGCCAAAGTTGTAATGTTAAGGGCCATTTTCAGTTAAAATATTGATCTGAAAAGAAATCCAAAATTATGTTCAAACAAACAATAACAATTTGTCACACGCTTAGAACAATGATAAAATATTGTTTGTGTCACATCTTTCATATCCATCAAAAGTAGATAAGACAACCAGCATGACCAGTTGGGCTGATAACTCCATTTCTCTCTGATTTTCAAGTCGAATTAGACCTTTTTTTGACTAACTTAAGTTTAACACTAACAGTGCACCACTGGGGGCATTACTTTTAAAAAAATGGGGCCTTTTATAGCTGAGATCAAAACATTCCCACAGACATGACAGAGGCCTAAAACGTTTAATTTGCAGTTCTAAATGGCTTAAATAATATATACTGTTATATCCACGCCACACCAGAACGAAACGTCCAATGACGTCATTCGATGATTCCACCATCTCGGAGAGGGTTTACTGTAAAACTGCTTCATAATCAAGTCGCTAGCGATGACCACTTTCAATTTGACAATAAAAGAATCGGTTTTTATTGTAAACATCTCAATCAAAAAAGTCACTAAACCCCTTAAATAATGGCCATTATTCAAAAGGGCAATTGTATTGCAAATCTGCGTTGGAAGCAGAATTTTTGTCTGCGCATTTTGACACCTCATTTGATACGATAGCCCAGAAAACAATAAAACACCGGTCAATTTAATGAAGTGAGGTCCAGATTTGAAAGTTGCACTTACATACAAATTTACAAAAACACTCAGATATCATTACACATATTTCTTTCCATTACACTGAATGCAAAATCAATAGAATTTACTGCAACTTTCAAATCTTGGGCTACATTGATTTAAATGTACGCTGTGACGTCAATATTTAGTCAATTGCTACAAATGAGGTGTCAAAATGTGCAGAAATAAACTCTGCTTCCAACGCATTTTACAAATTTGTAAAACCAACCCAGTGGTCCTAGTGCTCAACTATGGTCAACATGGCAAAAAGCATATGGCTACGATGGCCGATTTAAGGTATTTGGTTACATTGCGGAAATGACCTGTAAATGACCTTTGCCCCCAATTCTGTGTACAACTTTTAGACACTGGCTATAGACGATACCTGTGTGGAAGTGATGTCATGGTGCTATGTAATATGGGGAAGGAGTAGCATTTTAAGTGAAAAACACGTTGGCATATCTAGGCATTAACAGCTGAAATCTAGGAGATAACGCTGATGAAACATCGGCCAGGCACAAGTGACCTGGTGAACGAAGGGGTCGGCGAGATAGCTGGTCAGGGTATTTTTACAGGACAGTCAAGTGTAGCCGACAATCGGGCGTTACCCTGATCGGAACCGTCTGAAACGAGGTCTCTTAATCATGGATCATCTGCCCCGCCATTACCAGATGAACCACGGGGAGAGCGGGTATTTTTTTTTTTTTTTTTGGGAATTGAACCCAGGACCTCTCGCACCAAAGGCAAAGACCTTAACCAGTGTGCCACGCTGCTCCCTGTTTTGGGCTATAATGACCTTGACATGACATTTGCGCCAGACACTTTCATGTGACATTTGGGGCACCCCCCCCCCCCATGGTCATAATAACCAAATTTCGTCAAAATTGACAAACACATATGGTTACGATGGCTCATTATACGATTGGTAGAAGAAAGAAAGAATCAGAACCTAAGAAAAGAGACGCTTAGCCAAATGCCATTTGGCTGAGGTAAAATTCAACTCACCATGCTCACGCAGTCCATATACTGCATTCCTCCAGAATCCTCCGCATTCCTGCTGATTATTACCAGGACACAAGTAACTGCAGTCATTTTCACTAGCCTGGCCATAGCGCGCGTAGTCATCAGTAGTGTCACCACACCAGCATTCTCTGCCGAATTGAAGTCCTGCGTATGCATGTCCCAACGATCCACAGTGTTCAAAACACAATTCATGTGTCATCGCGTTGTCATCCCAAAGTGTATCCCGTGGTAGTGCTCGGTTCCCCGTATCAACGAAGCAACCGAGGTAACCAATTGTGTCTGTGTGGAAAATATTGAAAGTTAATGATCATACGCAACATTAGACCAAAGGGGCTGGGGCCAGTGAGGGAGGCTGGAAGATTTTTGAGAAAAAAAAATCCACTGAATGGGTAACTAAACCCCATATTTTTAAAACTTGTAAAAACAGGTCCCAGACTGTCTTTTCAAATTTTTTCAAAGGTTGCAGTCATCAAATATGTGTCTACATGCTTAATTTCTAATAAAATATTGAAATTGTGAAAAATATAGGTATTTATTGATTTTCATGTTTTTTCATGCAAATATGCTAATAATATGCAAATTATGAAATTGCAAAATAAAGTTTCTACATAGTATACATCTTTCAAGTGTGATGTTCAAAATGACAGACATCAAAAAGAGATTCGATGAAATGTAAAGGTGTAGTAACAATTTTGGCATGGACTGTCTGGTTAGGAAAAGTACGGTAAGTTGAGCTGTACTGTGATTGAGTCTTAATTTATTCACAGTCATCCAATTGCTGAGTTCAGTGATACACCGTGAGTTGAAAGAGCAGTATGACATGCTTCTGGTATTCTAGGGTCGAAAGAAATATATAATTGAGTGTCATCAGCATAAACATGGAAACTAAGTCCATGCTTACGTATGATATTACCAACAGGAGATATGTATAAAATAAAACCCAACGGGCCCAGTACAGAGCCATGAGGGACTTAGTCATGCCAGTGTCCAGTTTATGCATAATGAAACTAAACACCGTCTATCTAAACTTGGTACACTCGGTACACACTTGGTGAAACTTTGACCGGCAGTAAAAATGTGCGCCAACAAGATCCCATCTTACATTTTGGATGATTGGATAAAAGGGCTTATGTATATAACTGATAACAAGTAAAAAAAGTGGGATCATGTGGGCGCACTAATTCAATAGAGGTCAAAGTTCATACTTTCTGCTGAATTTGAATTTTGCCTACGTGCAGCACAAAAGCGGCACTTTGACCGGCAATAAAAATGTGCACCAACAAGATCCCATCTTACATTTTGGATAAAGGGGCTTATGTATAACTGATAACAAGTAAAAAAAGTGGGATCATGTGGGCGCACTAGTTCAATAGAGGTCAAAGTTCATACTTTCTGCTGAATTTTAATTTTGCCTACGTTGCAGCACAAAAGTGGCACTTTGACCGGCAATAAAAATGTGCGCCAACAAGATCCCATCTGATTTTTTGGATGTGTAGCTAGAGGGGCTTATGTATAACTAAAAGCAAGTAAAAAAGTGGGATCATGTGGGCGCACTAATTCAATAGAGGTCAAAGTTCATACTGTGCTGAATTGACATATTTTGCCCATGTGCAGCACAAAAGTGGAAGTTTGACCAGCAATAAAAATGTGCGCCAACAAGATCCCATCTTACTTTTTAGATGATTAGCTGGAGGGGCTTAAGTATAACTAATAGCAAGTAACAAAAAAGTGGGATCATGTGGGCGCACTAAATCAGTAGAGGTCAAAGTTCATACTTTGTACCGAATTCATATTTTGCCCATATGCAGCACAAAGTATGAACTTTGACCTCTATTGGATCAGTGCCCCCACGTGATCCCACTTTTATTTTACTTGTTATCAATTTTATATAAGCCCCTTAAATAGACAAATCAAAAAAAAAAAAAAAGATGGGGTCATACCCAAATGGAACCCACTACCATCTACCACCCAAACAGCTCCTGATGTGGACTCTTTCAAGAACTTATCCTCATGTGGACTCTTTCAAGAACTTATCGGCAGAAGGAAATTGAGAAGAAAATTTAAGTTACCAAGTGCGCTGATGCATGATATGTACGTTGATAGCCACACCAGGCGTTATTATGAGCAGTAGCAGACATGACAGGAAAGACAATGCAATGAAATAACGGACCCGGGTCATGTACAAATGTAGGCCTACTGTTTGTGCCCAGGGGTTTCATTTCAGAACATTTTAAACAAACACATGTACTATAAGGGTTTAGGTCGTATAAAATTGTTGTTTTGGTTCTCGTCCCCTCCTCAATTTCTGGGATTTGTCAGATTTTTTTTTTTTTTTTGGTTTTTTTTTATATTTTTTTTTTTAGATTTTTCAAATTTTTTAGACTTTGGAATACTTTAGGAAAACTTTATAAATAAGTATATTATAGAACATGGATCACTTCCAAGACTTCCAAGGTATAGGCCCTACTCAAGGGGTTTATCGCTCAGAATCTCAGATTTAAAAAAACTCCTTTCCTCGAGCACTGTTGGAAAAGACAGAAAACTACTAACAATGCTAATTTTACATTGGGGAAAAAACCTCCTTCCCTCATCAATTCATGAAAATCCTCTGGATGAGAATCAAAACATTCATTTTATACGGCCTTATTTTATCAAAAATCTTTAGGCCTAAGGGTGGTACCTTTCAGATAAAATCCTGCTTATGGGTATTTTTCAGGTGCAATCCTGTTTAGGAGTAAAATTTGTTCAACCGCGCTAAATTCCTGTTTAGGTGTGTTTTTGCTCGAAGGGCAAATCCTGTTTAGGGTATTGAAAATTTCTCAGTGGTCACGCATGTGTACACTGTGAAACTTGAGTGTGTCGGGGTCGGGCCCGTACGTAGAACAGGGTTTTTTTCGTCGCCTAAGGCCTCGTATCCATAGGCTGTTCCCTTGTGGCGTGTGCCCTTGTTCCGTGTTCACTTTTTCCTATGTGACCTGCCACACAGACAACGAACCTTTGTTTTGCTTAGTGCCTGTCAGGTTCGTTGTCTGTGTGGCAGGTCACATGGGAAAAAAGTAAACACGGAACAAGGCACACGCCACAAGGGAACAGCCTATGGATACGAGGCTCTTAATAGACAGTCTTAACAGTCTGCCGGTAGAGAAGGACATTTCCTATTGTGAAGGTCGTTTTTATTTTGAATGGCAAACACCAAGAATGACCGTTACGAGATGTAAACACCATCAAGATGGTGACCGAATTTGAAAGAAAATCAAGAAAATTAAAATTTGACAGGCTGGTTTAGGGGTGGTGCAATAATTATGTGTACCCCGGGGGTGAATTATAGGGGGGCAAAGATTTTTGGCAGGCCAAAAGGGGGGGGCAAGCATTTTTTGGCAGGTCGAAAGGGGGGGTCAAGCGATTTTTGGCAGGTCGAAAGGGGGGGGCAAGCAATTTTTGGCACAGATATTTTGGGCACCGTTTCTATATTACGCCCTAAAAAGGCGTAGGAAAGCGTTACGAACACGTTAAAATATGCAAAATTTCCTGCTCGCTGCGCTCGCATTATATGTTAAGACAATTTAAAATCTTGCATGTGTAAGGGGGGGCAAAGATTTTTGGCACGTCAAAAGGGGGGGCAAAGGTTTTCTGGCACGTCGAAAGGGGGGGGCAAAGGGTTTTTGGCACGGCCAAAGGGGGGCAAGCGATTTTGGCAGACCATTTTCAGAATTCACCCCCCCCCCCGGTACACATAATTATTGCACCACCCCTTAGAAACTTGCTTCGCTCGCTTGCACAAAGCTCCCGTCTATCAAAATCCTGTATAATTGTTAACTTGGGTTCAGACTATGGTATGCAGTAAATAAGGACACTATCACCAAATCGCCAAAAAACGGTTGATTTTACATGATTTTTCACAAAGTGCGGGGGGTTTCAGCACCCAAAGCAACCCCCCCCCCCCCCGACACGCAACTGCCAATTGACCTCAAAACCAGTGGACTTAAGTTGCGCTCAGGTCTTCATAATGGAAGAATGAAAACAGGACAGCAACACTTTCATCGCAATCGCGATATATTGTTGTGGTAGGCCCTACATTTAAATTTCATCGCGCGATGCTGCGGTGTAAAAAACATCACAGCATCGCGCGATGTTGCGATGTGGATTCTGAATCGAACTTTTAAAACATCCATGGTATTAGACCTATAGCTAAAGGTGGTACTACATCCCTTGATAAATTTGTGATTATGTTTGCATTTTTCTCAAAAAATAATAGCACACTGATAACAAAAGTTATGTATATTTTAGGGCAAGGAATCCAGTTACTACACTGGAATTTCAGTGACTCAAGACAAGCTGTACGTTATTTATGATAAGAAAAGAGGTACCACTAAGAATGTCCCTCATTCCTTAACATAATGAACCACTTGCCTTGAATCACTGAAATTCCAGTGTAGTAACTGGATTCCTTGCCCCTATAATATACCTAACTTTTGTTACCAGTGTGTTGTTATTTTTTGAGAAAAATGCAAACTTAGTCACAAAATTTATCAGGGGGTGTAGTACCACCTTAAGTCAAATGCAGAAAGTACATAGTACATGTAAGTTTCATGTTGTTAATCATGATTTGAACGAACAAAATAAATTGGCTAAGAAAATGGTATTTTGCCTACCTGCGGGAACATGAGGAATCGAAGAGTTACACCAGAAGTCATAGACAAACTGTTGCTCTTGAGCACTGTTTATGGATGCGAGACGAGGGGTTACCGTGGTATCAGAGAAATACCATGCCGTTGTACAAGCAGCTTCGGCTTCAGACCAGGTGCCAAGATGTTTACCGTAGAACTTGTAGCAGCTGTCTTGGAACCTTGTCCACCCAGAGGGACAGATATCGTTGCAGTGTGGATTGCCCTGGCGCGGTGGATTGTTTCCTTGACCTTGTTGCAGGCTTACTACGATCACTGTGGACAGCACCAACAGAACTGGAACAATTTGAGCCATTTTGATATTTGCGACAAATGAGCACAAATCGTAGAGTTAACTTGAACTTGAGTGATTATTGACGACGACGTCTTCGTAGCGAAGTGGAAAGTGCAGATTGCTGAAGTTGAGGCTTTTATATATTTTGTTATCCGGGATGATACGAATTGACACAACAGTTCGTATATCTGCCCTATTGTCATGATTGTTCTCTCAACAATGCATGGTAAATGTCAAGTTGTTTTGATCTTCTGCTCCTGAATGTCTTGCTTAACTGGCCGTGCGTCCCTGGAAGCTTCCTGGCGGAAAGATCTGGAAATTACAAAACGCCAACGTATAATAAAATAGATCTATTTTCGTTTCAAAACAAGTTTTCTTTAAGTTTACACAATTCACTTTAACTTTGCCATTTAGGTTTAGCTCCGCGTCTAGATCCGATCTTCCCACGATACAAATCTTGACAATAGTCCAATTTTCGTCGTTGTTAGCTTGTTTCGCGTAAATCGAACGTTCTGTACACTTTAACATTAAAAGGTCCGGGTTTACGATCAAAATTTATATCTGGATTTTATCTGGAATTTTGTCATTGATTCGGATGCAAAACAGTTTGATCGTGGCTTGGGCTCGGGGCCCATCATACAATTTTGGTGGGTATGCTCCCCGAATTTCGAGGTTGTTGGTCTGAGAGCTGACTGCGTGCCGGTAAAAGGGGGTCTTTTAGAGATGGGAACAATATGAGTCAGATTTTTACCTCTTAGGCTAATAGAATAATTTGCTATTCTTACAAGCAATGTTTCAATTCAAATGAATCACAGACGGATCCACATTTTTGATACCCATGATACCGGTACGTGGGCTTTATAGTGAACTTTTCGGTAAACTCCATAAGCGACGGGTAGACCTGAGATGGCGTCATTTGACGTCACGCCGCATCATTCGTTTTAAGTACTGCGTATTGCAAGTCGACGCGACGTGACATCAAAAGCTGTCAAATGACGACATCTCGGGTCTAACCGCAATGAATTATGGGATTGACCGAAAAGTCAATTGCGAGTTCTGAGCTACTTCACCAAATATTGGTACTGCTCACAGCAGCTAGAGGGAGTATCCCATCATGCATTGCAGTCTATCTGCTTGCTCCATAGCAAATACATACAAAATACAAGTATAGCCACTAAAAATATTGAGAGCTATGGGTAGTTTCACAATAGCCTACATTAGAGATATTTTTTTCAAACAAAAGTCTAAGCTCCCCTGATATAAGCGAGTAATTGAAAGTTGAAGTGAGGGATTTTGTGTACACTATCTATGGCATGTGCAGTTCTACTATGGTACCGCAGAACATGATGGGATACACCTATCAGCTGCTGTGGGTACTGATATCAACATGCAGAGGCGCATTTAAGGAAAAAGGCCCGGTCAGCAAAGTAGCCTGGGGCCTTCCAGCATGTCCAGAGAGGCAGGGTTTCAAACGGCGGTACTCCGAACTTTTCTAAACATGAAATCGATCTATATGATGTTAAAAGGGCATTTCGTGATCCACAGCCTCATCCCCAAAAAAAAAAAAAAAAACTTGAGATTTTTATATCACTGGAAACCTCTGGCTACATCATGTTTTTATGTACAAAATATTTCTTGCAGATTAATTCGTTTAGCAAAGATATCGTGAAATTTGAATTTCGTTCTGGTGCACCAGAACGAAATTACAACGCATTGTCTATGGAGCAGTGTAATACACAATCATGCATAACTCGCGAACGCAAAATCGGAATCAACTGAAATTTTGGGAATAGGTTTTTTTTCGTGGATATCTACTGAAAAATGTCATAAAAAGAGGATGCTAGAATCATGAAATACTCCTTCAAAAGATAAAATTTGATATTTTACGCGCAGGCTTCCATATTTTCGCCAGCCCATTCGGGGCTGGTACCTGTTTCAGGTTTGGGGTCAGTTTACTCAAGAGATTATATTTTAGTGGTATTGGAATGATTTTTTTTTTTACTTTTTGTGGTTAAATTTTTTTAAAATATTTTAATTCGATTTGTTAGGAAAAGTAAGTATGTTTTGCCGTTTCAACGAACGAAAACGAGTGAGTATTACCAAAGTTATGTTTGAACTAATTAATTATGACTTTAAAAGTTTAAAGGCCTAAATGTAACAATAATAGTTAATATATATAGCATCATATGGTCAGCAGAAGAAAATCTGACATCACCTATGATGTCATATCAGTGTCCTTGACCGGGGGTCCTTACTCCTTGACCACTGAACAGCGTGATATCATGTTGATAACAGATCTATAGAATCAAAATCTTCATCATATCCCCGGATCATATCACAGATTCTCAACAATCTGTGATCATATGGACCATATTGATGTGAAAGTAGTTATCTATCATATCCTGTGTCGTTTTATGGATAAAATGACTCAAAATGTTATTGATGAAATGGTTGCTATCATAAACATCAGTTTTGTCTTTTCAACGGGAAAAATCCGATGCAAAATAAAGTTTTAGGGCCTAGCTATAATATGGGCATAATTTATGCATATAGTATTGAACAATGTACCCCATTTGACATGCACTTATAGATAAATAAATTGTCTTACTTTATTAATTTAATAACTTCTTTATTATAAATAAAATGACACATAACTATTTGATTCATAAAATTACATTCAACAAAATGATTGAAGAGAAAACACACAAGGCACTAGGCAGACTGTTATAGAATGGAGTATGTAAGATGCCATGTCCATAGCTTCGCAGGAGTTTCCGACTAGCAATCAACATGATCAGCACATTCAGAAAAACACAGTTTAAGAGTGAAGATTGTAGTGAGTAACCAGTCCTTTATAAATGTGCTGGCCACTATCTATTATAATATAGTAGGCTTAAACTATACATTGCGAATTAATTAAGTTATTTTAAAATAAAATGTACATGTAAGTTAACTCAAACCGGCAGTGTATAGGGTAACTTGGGGCAAATTGGGACACAGGGTAATTTGGGACAGTGATTTCGGAAATACTTTTATACCTTAAAATAGTCACATTTTGCCCATTTTTGTAACAAAATAACTTTGATATAATGTCTATTTATATTTCAAACCGTTTAAAAGTACCATTCTTCATTAAACAGGAACTTCTGAGGGCCGTAAGCTTAACACATCAAAATAAGTATTCCATTTTTTTGTCATGTCTAAGCAGAGGTCACGACTTGTGACTCAATATCTGAATCAATGGTCCGGATTAGTGTTTCTCAAATTAAAAAATAACTTCTAAGCTACCCTTTCAATTAAATAAGACAAAAATTGTAACTTTTTTCTTCGAAAATTATAAGAAAAGCTTTCTTTTAGAAATATGCCAAATTGGGGTAAAATGGGACGCCATTGATTTACTGTGTGCTAACTCAAACTGTCCCATTTGCCCCAACAAAAAAAAAAGTCCCATAGTAAATCAATGGCGTCCCATTTTACCCCAGCTGTCCCATTTTACCCCAGCCTCTGTTACAGAAAAATCTTGCAGTGGGGTAAAATGGGACGCCTTAAAGACACCTTAATAAAATAATGAAGCCGGAAGCCGACCGGCACCAATTTTTGTGAAACGTAAGTCTACTAGACTCTTGGAGTCTTGGCGATGTACATTTTGTTTTGTAGTGGTCACTTGTCGCAAGTTGCCGGGTATTAGTATTATAGCCGAGTAAAATCTGGTGGGGCAAAATGGGACATTAGGTGGCCCAATTTGCCCCACTTCCCCCTATATCGAAAGCAGTGAAATCGG
Source organism: Amphiura filiformis (assembly GCF_039555335.1). Taxonomy (NCBI): domain Eukaryota; kingdom Metazoa; phylum Echinodermata; class Ophiuroidea; order Amphilepidida; family Amphiuridae; genus Amphiura; species Amphiura filiformis. The sequence continues at coordinate 50,654,335 of NC_092641.1, read as the reverse complement.
ACATTCCTAAGCGAAGATATTGAGTTCGTAAGTTCGGGGATTACAAAATTGGAAATTGAGATATCGTGGGTAAAAAGCTGAAAAGACAAAAAAAACCAACGACAACAACAACAACAACAACAACAAAACAAACAGACCAGAACAATTTGGAGTACATGTAATGAATTAAAAGAGTTGACATGAGATTAGGAATTAATGTTTTCTGCTGTTTCAGTGTGCATGTTCTCATCGTTGATGGTTTGGTGGACTGTCATGTAGATGTAAGCGTGATCCTAAAAATGCCTTTCACATTGACCAAAACTAATTACAAGACCTCTTCTACATTGAGGCTGGCTTTCCCTTTTAAAGGGAATTTTTATTATTACCAATCTAAATCTAATAAGGTCATATTGCGTTCAATGAAATCAAAATATCAAGATATCAAAATAATTCAAGACCTAACAATAAAAATCAATTTAGAATCAACTTTAGTATAACGATGATGGTAAGTAAAATGGATATTAAGCTTCCCGTCTCATGATCGTTGGTGTTAGAATCCTTCCGTATGCCTAGGCCTACTGTATGTCAATATTTTTATTCAATTTGCAGATACCTTTTCCGTTACGATATAAATATGATCTCACTTATTTAAAGGAGGAAATTGTGATCCTAGCATCGTCTATTTATGACATTTGTCAGTAGATATCCACGAAAAAGCTTATTCCCAAAATTTCAGTTGATTCCGATTTTGCGTTTGCAAGTTATGCATGGTTATGTGTAGGCCTATTACACTGCTCCATAGGCCACTGTTGTAATTTCGTTCTGGTGTACCAAAACGAAATTCAAATTTGGCGATATTTTTGCTAAACGAATTAATCTGCAAGAAACATTTGGTACATAAACATTATGTAGCCAGAGGTATCCAGTGGTGAAAAAATGGGGGATGAGGCTGTGGATCACGAAATGCCCTTTTAATTAACTTTCAAGTTTCATTTAACCTACAACTTGCATTTTGATCATAGTATGGTTTTTAATTGTTGCAAACGTTAAACTATTAAGTTCGTTGTTAAAGAATTATTGTGTATTATTCTATGTTAGCGTCATAATGTCGGAGGGAAAATGTCAAATAATAGTGAAGACAGAAGTTATTCATAGATTTTCAAAATAATGAATAATGTGCCAAGTAAAACGCTCGTCATATGAGATAGACCCTAGTACGATGACGTAATCAGCTATGTAGATATAAATGACCGGGCATGTTAAATAGACTTGAACTTGCGCGTGACACATAAGCAAATTCTAGAAAAAGTTGTGCAATGTATATGAGATATTGGCAAAGACAGTGTTAAAATTCTTTTGTTTTACATTGTTTTCAGCGATTGATAAATTGACGTAACTTCGCAACCTATGTAAAACTCATTTTAGACCAGGGTCGACATGTGACTCATTCCCCTTGATCATGTCACATATGACTGAAATAAATTTATGGCTTGCTTGCTTTTATTATAACACAAATCTTATTTACTTATGAAATTATATCCATATCAAAAGTAGATGTTATTGCCTTTTTTGCATATACATGTACATGCCAATAATCTGATGCACCGTGTGTGTGTTCCCAGCATGAAGAAAAAAACCGATATGAGGCCTACAACATAAAATTTTACTATTAAGGCATTGTATTACAGTTTGAAACACTATACATTCTTGTATGTGTTTAATTTAGAAAAAAATAAATAACATACGTATGTATGATTATAAGGCCAAGTAAAATAAAAAACATGTTTCATGTCCGGGTTTTAGAAATAAGGAGGAAGAGGAGGCTTTTGATTTTTTATCGCAAAATCGGTGTAAATACCCATAATTAGAGCTGTTTTAGCGTATACAATAATGCCAGGAAAAAGGAGGAGGCCTCTTTTTATTTCTTGTTCTGAGATATAGGCCCCCTCTAACTATCAAAAAATCTTAGAAAAGTGTTTCTTGTATATTAGCAAGGCTATAGAAAGCATCTCTACTTCCCAGACATATTTTTTGTATATAACTGAATTTCAAAAAATAAAAATAATATTGAAGAAACTTCAAAAAAGGAAGCGGGAGGGACGTGAAACATGTTTATTTTTTTTATTTGGCCTAATCTAGATCGCTATGATTTTGTACAATATTATTACCCATATACGGATTCATTCAACCATTATTTATTATGTAAATTTCCTGTTTAACTACTTTTATATCAAAATGAAGTGTTCAAAATCTTGCTAAAAGCATCAAAATATTTTTGATCTAAGGTAATACCATTTATTCATTTGGACGTACCATCTGAAACAGATCTAAAAACTACCATTTTATTCAATCATTAACATATAGGCCTAATAGCAAAATTTGAAACTGTGCACTCAATATAGATATTGTTAAATCGATCATGTTACCTACGAATACCCGGGTTTCTTCACCTATCATTTTATAAAGCATTATAGGTGTATGCTTATTATAAGCATACACCTATATCCCACTCTTTCTGATAGAATATGTAAATTGATTCATACTCATTTGACGAAAAAAATACAAAAACTGACCTGAAGTTCATTTTCAAAAATAAACTATAGCATAAATTGAATAAGATCATATTGATCGAGTTATAAATATTTTCCTGTACCCTGTCACTGCCTGTGGTCTACATTACACGAAAAAAGCATTAATGGGAATATTCCATTTGTTTTAGGTTGATTAGTATTGCGATAGTGAAAGCATCCTAGTGGTATTCGTAGGTGCCATTGGGTTGTTTATGATTGGGTTGTTTATGATTGTTTTTGGTTAAACTTATAGTCCGATTTAGGAAAGTCGCACCAACAGAAAGGGATTGATTAATGTATATATTATTGAAAACATCTGAAGGTTTATGTTAACTATACTTTCGACGGTCCGTCTACTTACTCCATAGGCCCTACATGATGCGGAAAAACGTCAATCACACACGAGCATTAATTAATTCACTCTACGAAATGCTTTTCAGAAATACTGCCAGCTAAATACCAACAAGTTTAATGGTGAAAATACACACATGAAAGAATTCCTGGCATCTTTTTACGTTTTGTAACTTTTTCGGTAGATATAATTATCTGCAAGTATGCTGATATATCTCAGGACATGCAGCTGCATACATGTGCATTTAATGACAATGGGTTTTGTCTCTAATTCACCGAATTACAACACAATGCGTTAACAAACCATGCAAATGTCAAGGGCAGACTGAAAGCATTAATATAACGAAGACAACAAAATATCAAAGCTGAGAAAATACTGACATTTATAGTATGCACGTAATGCGTAAGGTTACCAAATAGCTATTTTCTATTTTGCGGAAATGTTGGTAAGAACACTGAACGGAAATGAACAAACTTCTAACCAATCATATAACAGGATTTATATGCATGTGATGTAGCATTCAGTGGCGTGCTGCCCCTGTGAGAAGTCCCCGGATATTTAAGGGGCCTTTTGTACTTTCTGGTCCATTTTCCATTTTTTTTTACCATTTTCATCAATCTCTTTCCCCACTCCCCCCTGACTACCCAGTGAAAAGGTGCTTGCTACGCCACTGGTAGCCTTATGCCCAAATTATTTTGTGCACAGCTCCCTGATCGGGGTTTGTCAAAAGAAGCATCAAGTTTCAAAAAAATGTTTTCTGTATGTTATTAAACGTTTATAAACCCGACAATTAAACGTTTTGTGTAAAACGTTTGGAAGCAGAACGATAGTCCAGAAAAGAATAAACCATTGGTCAATTTAATGTAGTGAGGTCCAAGTTTGAAAGTTGCACTTACAACAATAGAGGCCTTGCATGTGACGTATCATCCCGTAAATATGGCGGACTACTCAAATGCATTCAACAAAAGCATGATTGCAATCTACCGTGACAGTTCGTCTCACACATATAACCCTGCACTACGATCAAATAGGTTGATGACAACATTTGATTGAATGGACTGCACTCCGCCATAACTACGGTGAAGGACACTGGTTCAAATCCTTTGTTTGGAGCCAATCGATAAAATGATGCAGGGCCTCTATACAAAAACGGTCATCATCACACAGATTTTCCTTTACTTGCTGCAACTTTCAATTTTTGGGTTACATTGATTTAAATGTACGCTGCGGCGTCAATATTTAAACAATTGCTACAAATGAGGTGTCACTCCTAAAATGCGCAGAAATAAATTCAGCTTTCAACGCATTTTACAGATTTGTAATACAATCGCCCGTTTATGAATAATGGCCATTATTTAGGGGGGGTTTGGTTCCTCTTTTTTTTGAGATGTTTATAAAGTTAAACTTTACCTCCTTAGGGACCACTATACGTCACCCTACCATGTACACAATTCATTAGGTTGTTGCATAGGCGTAGATCCCGGGGTGGATGAAGGGGGGGGTAAATCCCCCAAATATTTTAATAGAGGGGTGGCCCATACAATCATCCCCCTCCCCCACTGTTGACACCTGTATGTGGGTTTCTGACCAAATTAACGTCACAATTGGGTCATTTTAGCCTAAAAAGTGTCCATTTTGTGCGCTTTGCGCGAATTAAATTCAATGTTGGAACCACTATTGCACCAGTTTAGCTTCAATATGCTACAATGTTTTGCGCGTATTTGTACCATACAATAATGTCGCCAAAAGGTGCTGCATTCTCTCTGCTTCAACATTTTGTTCAACCTAACCACCCCCGACCCCCACCACCACCACCACGCCACTGGGTTGATGATGGCTACTTCAAAATATATACATCCTCTTCAAATGTCATTGAAATGATAGTATAATGTGATTTATAATATCATTTTTGGTGGCGTCCACATCGAAGGAGTTATTTTCACTATTTTTGTTTGGTTCTGGGACCTGTAATATCCCAGTGATAGGCTAACATGCATAAGGGACAACTCTTAATGATAATTCACTCTCACAAAAGTGGAATACTTTCACACAAGAGTAAAATATCACTCTTACAAGATTGGATTGTTATGAAAGTTAATCCCCGAGGAAAGATCACCCTTGTTAAATAAAAAATAAATAAACATTTTAGAATAAAAAAATCAGCCTGAAAAGTGTTAACTTTCACAAAAGTCCACGTACTCTTGTGAACGCTTGAAAGAGCGAACACTCATGCATATTGCAATCAAAGTCAGTTTTCCAATGGCCAATTTAACCCGGCAATAAATATGAGAGAAAACTTTTTTTGGGGGGGGGGGGCTAAAATCAGCCTGAAAGAAACACTTTCATATTCGAACTCTTACGATCATGAACAATCAGCATGTCACAATTTTTTGAGAATGAAATGTCATCACTCCAAAGATAGTTGTCTCTTATGCCCCTCTTTTATAAAATGGAATTTATTTTACACTGAAATTGTAGGAAAATGATTATTGTGCAAACAGGGGTCTTTTCGAGGCTGAAGCATACCCGTATGATCATTTATGTTGAGTGCCCCCCCCCCCCACCCCTGGTTTTGAACACACATAGTCATAGGGGCTAGGGGCGGGGCACACGATCTCATTAAAGTGAAAATTTTGCAAAATTCCTATTGAAAATTGTCAAAAAATAGCCGGTGCCCCCTCAATGATGGTCGGGTACCACCCCCTTCCACATCGAATGGCTCAAGCTATACGTCACTGTATAGTTTACCACTCTTATTTCAAGCAGCCCCGCATGCAAGCTGTATTTGAAATTAGGAAAATAAACTAGTATTTTTTTCACCGTAAAACCTAGCAAGAAATTTTGGTTGTTCACCGCAATTTAAGATTTATATATTTTCAGCTATGTTTTATTTTATTCTGCAAGCTTCTTTTGTTTCCATGCTCGTTTGTTACATGCCCGGATGAATCCGGGGTTAAATGCTAAGAATTGGTCTCTATTTTTTACTATCCTTTCACATCTGACATTTGCAAGGTACATGGATACATGGACCCTAGAAGATAATGGTCTATTATTTGGCAATTGTTGTCTCGCTTGTTAAAAAAATGGATTGGATTGGACTGGGCTTTCGTTATTAGACCAAATTTGCAGTAATTTGTCACCATTTTTGTATACATTCGAAACATTTTGATCCAACAAAAAGGGTAAAAAATGATTTGAGCATTCGTTATTAGGCCGACGTTCGCATTTAAGTGTGTCTTGAAGTAATTTGAAAAACATCATTTTGGACATTTAAAATGTTGACTCCCAAAAAAAAAAAAACCATTCGTTAATATGCCGGCTTTCGCTCCAAAAACCATTATCTACATCGATCAAGTGTGTCTTGAAGTAAAACAATATTTAAAAAATGTTTGACCCAAAAAAATTATTGCATCCAGCAATTGAGTCAGCCTTACAGTGGTCAGCCTATACCTTTTAGACAGGTTGTACCAGTAATAAGTGTAGAGCAATGTGAGCGGATATGCCCGAGAGTCCCATATCTAACTTTCATGGGTGAAACCAGTGGTGGCGCTACAAAGGGGGACAAGGGGCATTCCCCCCAATATTTTTCTTGCCCCCCCAGTTTTCCTTCCCCCACTTTCACGTAAATTTCAACTTTTTGAGGCAATTTTGCGCAAAATGTGTTGATTTTGCCCCCCACCCCCTGATTCTGGTGCCGCCACTGGGTGAAACTGGTAATTAAGAGTAAATTTGTCAGTATAGGTGGAATGGGCAATTAAGATGTGCTGACCATCTTGTTGGGGGACCTTTAATCAATTAGTCAACAAATTAGTGAAGCATGATATGGTGCTGATTATGAAGAAGTTTATGGGTGATAATTATTTATTCGTCAATTGTGTTTTTAACCTCGAATTTGAATACTTTCTGCAATTTATTACAATTTACACAAACACCACAATTAGATCAGAGAGTTAATCAATTTGGAAATTAAAATAGTTAAATTGAAAAAGTAAATCATTTGGAACTACCCGTTGTCAAGTTCAATGAACAAGTGCACGAACTGGAGACACTTTTATGTTGTGTATTTTTGAGGTTCATTACGCTCTCAGAAACAACCATTGCAGAGCAGAATCAAACCGTCATATCAAAATCTATCATATCAAACAATACATTAGTACTTGTATTTAAAGGTTAAAGCCAACGTACTGCAGCTTCTATTCATCTACTGTATCCGATTTGAGCGCTGACATATTGGAAAGTGTTGCCATATTCATAAGATTTCACAATCAACGTCCAAATTTCCGAAATTGGGTGACTTGTGTTAGGCAGCTTTGAAATAATACCTGACTATGAGTTTTAATTACGTAACGCATACATGCTTTGACTTCATCGAATGGCTGCATTGAGCTGTTATTATGTGTTTAGTTTATATAATCATTGTTCCAAGTTCCTTTCTTTTCCTTTTTCTGTTTCTTATTTCTCTGTTCTTCTCCTTTCTTTCTCATTATCTCTCTCCCTCCCTATCTCTCTCTAACTCTATCCCTCTCTCTGTCACTCTCTCTGTCACTCTCTCTGTCACTCTCCCTCTCTCTCTCTCTCTCTCTCTCTCTGTCACTCTCTCTACCCCTCGTCCCTTCTATCTCTACCTCACTTTCCCATCATTTTTCTTCTTTTTATTTCTTTAGCTTCGTTTCCTTCCCTTCCTCTCTCCCTTCAGACCTCTCTCTCACTCTCCATCTCCCCTCCCTCTCTTCCTCCCTCCTCCCATTCTCTCCCTATTGCTTTATCTGGTGCTTGCTTAGGCCTAAAAAATTGTTTGATTGGTGTAACCCGACCTACCCTAAAATTAGGCTCGACCCTAACTTTTTTATTATTTTTTTTTCAAAAAAAAATTAAATTAAAATTAAAAAAATAAATAAAAATAAATACATTTAAAAAAAAAGGAAGAAAAAAGTTCCAAAGCCTTTATCAAACGAAATTAAAAAAAAGTATAAAAAAAAAGAATCCCGACCTACCTACCCTAAAAAAATGTATGTTACGCCAATCAAACAATTTTTTTAGGCCTTATCATATGTCAATCTCTTTCTTAAAATTAAATTAAACAGAAATTCGTGAAATTGAAGAAAAACACTTTATATGCTTATACATAACATTTATAGACGTAGCGATAATTACTATACAGTACTATTATAAAAATATGGACCGCGGCAGCCTAATACATTCTGATGTGTAATCGATCAGCAGGGGCATTCAGTTTATCTAAATGAAACGCCAAAAATCAGGTTGGCGACGAAGAAGTGTAGGCCTACATTGACAGCTAAAGCCTGCTTTATAGGCTCGAGACTCGCACAAACACACATTTGGGGTACCTGAGAACAATCTTGGTACCACTAACAGTGGGCGCTTACACATGACTTTCTGTTCAACCCTTAGAGACCGTCACCTGCCAGGTAAAGTGTAAATATGCTGTCAGGTCAGTGACCCATTTATTGGCCGAAGCCTTTTGACCAAAACAATGGTACCACTTTTATACATAACATGTCGGCAATTGAAATCGGCATCAAAGGAACAATGCATACGTAATAATAAAAAAGTAGGGTTAGTGTTAGGGTTAAGGTTTAGGGTTAGGACTGTTATTATTATTATTTAAAATGCAAAGAGTAGTAGTAAGTAGTAGTAAGTACCGGTAGTAATAGTAGTAGTAGTAGTAGTAGTAGTAGTAGTAGTAGTAGTAGTAGTAGTAGTAGTAGTAGTAGTAGAAGTAGTAGTAGTAGTAGTAGTAGTCGTAGTAGTAGTAGTAGTAGTAGTAGTAGTAGTAGTAGTAGTAGTAGTAGTAGTAGTAGTAGTAGTAGTAGTAGTAGTAGTAGTAGTAGTAGTAGTAGTAGTAGTAGTAGTAGTAGTAGTAGTAGTAGTAGTAGTAGTAGTAGTAGTAGTAGTAGTAGTAGTAGTAGTAGTAGTAGTAGTAGTAGTAGTAGTAGTAGTGTAGTAGTGTGTAGTAGTAGTAGTAATAGTGAGCCTAGTGGTGTAGTAGTAGTAGTAGTAGTAGTAGTAGTAGATAGTAGTATGTAGTAGTAGTAGGTGTACTAGTAGTAGTAGTAGTAGTAGTAGTAGTAGTAGTAGTAGTAGTAGTGTAGTAGTAGTAGTAGTAGTAGTAGTAGTAGTAGTAGTAGTAGTAGTAGTAGTAGTAGTGGTAGTGGTAGAAGTAGTAGCAGTAGCAGTATCAGTAGCAGTAGTAGTAGTAGTAGTAGTAGTAGTAGTAGCAGCAGTAGCAGCAGTAGTAGTAGTTTCACTTCATTATTTTGGCTTAAAATGTACTTGAATCCTTCCTGACAAGTATTACTAGGCCTACATGTATTTCATCATCTTTGGTGAAGAAGAACAAAATTCAAATTTGACAGAAACACATTATGGCTTTAATTTTATAGTCTAAATTAGCTAATTAATCATTATTATATTGATTATAATAATTTAGACAGTGAAGTAGAGGTGGTAACGGTAATGCATTTAAAGTGTGCAATACTGCCCGCAGAATTGCATACACTGAACATGCTGAAGTCCTGCTAAAATCACTAACTCATGATGCATGATGGCGTAATGATAATAAAGTAATTGTTAAAACCAGGGTTGGTTAAAACACCAATTTCAAAATGTTGAAAATAGAAGGCATTTAATAATTGACAGAACAACACATTGCTAATGCATGGATGGTGCTATAACAATATTATCCAGGCAGGCATGTGCGCCAATCCCGGGGGGACATGCCCCCACCTTCCGGCAAAATTACCCATTTTGTGTTCTTTTCAGCCACTTTTTGATCATTTAGGCCGATTGGTCCGTACGATAACATAACATCTGTTGTTTCTATATGGGCCTTTAAAGGCCAGTGCTCGGAATTTTATATTGGCGAAACAGATCTATCTCTGAAAGCCAGATTCCTTAAGCACCGTCGTCCAAGTTCCAGCTCGTCAGACGTCTCCAAACACATCCACATCGAATCCCCGGGGCACCAAGTTGATTTGGAGCAAGTCAAGATCCTCGACCGGGAACCAAAGTATTTCGAAAGGGGTGTTAAGGAGGCCATCTATATTAGAGTCAACCAACCTTCACTTAACCGTGACGGGGGCCGATACCAGTTACCAAGAGTAATAAGAATAAAAATTACCACAAAAAAGCATAAAAAGATGAATAATTTCATATAAAACCAAAAATCTATGTTAAAATAGCTAAAAAATATGTCTGATTATTAGTGTGATAGCTGTTGGTATTGTCCAGGTCTAGAATTGAACATTATATAATGTTTTGTTAGAAAAATTAATAAATGATGACATCAAAGAACCGTGCCCTGGGAGCGTTTTTTTTTTCGTTTTTCAGAAAGCAAAACTCACTGAAAACAATTATATTTTCTGAAAAATCAACTGATATTACACGTATGCGTTACAAATATGATGTACGAAAAAAATAATCGCGTCCGGGGACCCTAGATGCAGGATTTCTCGTCAATATTATTGAGGATATCTAAATAAACCTGAAAATTTTCGGATGATATCACTCACATCCTGTATATCAAAAGTATTTCATCAAGTAATTGCTGAAAGACTAGGCTATTATCTCACTACAAATATGTTTATTGATCCTGCAATCCAAAAAGCTTTCCTGAAGGGGGTTAATGGATGCATTGAACATAATCAAGTGTAAAGCAGTATTCAGACTTTTTATTGTACGTACAATATTGTATGCAACATATCTACGTTGTTTAATCTATTGCCATTCTATTTCCAGTAATGTTTAAGTTCTAACGAATGTTTGATGACGTAAAATCGATAATATATTTCTACTAGATATTACATGTAACATATTATCGATTTTTCGTCATCAAACTTTCGTTAGAACTTAAACATTACTGGAAATAGAATGGCAATAGATTAAATAACGTAGATATGTTGCATACAATATTGTACGTACAATACACGGAGTCTGAAGCTAGCTTTACAGGAAGCTATATCGTATGCCAAAGATCGCAAGAAAACTATTCACGTTACCTTCTTTGATTTGGCTGACGCTTTTGGGAGTGTCAGCCATAATCCTATATCCCATTCTATGGAACGTGGCCAGCTTCCCGAAAACGTTACAAGTTATATTTCCAACCTCTATTCTCGGCTTAATGGTCACATACGGGGCCTGACTGGACCTCTAAACCATTTGAATTCAAAAGGGGACATTTCAGGAGATCCATTGTCTCCTATAATCTTTCTTATGTGTTTCAATCCTCTTTTCGAATATCTTGAGGGCATTCGTAAAAAAAGTGGGTTTAGTTTAGATGAAACCAAAATCATCACTACCCCTTATGCTGACGATTTTA